>NW_004955402.1:25181395-25403064 GCF_000276665.1 Chinchilla lanigera | reverse complement strand
TTATTATTATTATTATTTTTGTTGTTGTTTTTCCAGTACCGGGACTTGAACACACGACCTTGCACTTGCCAGGCAGGCACTGTGCCACTGAGTTAAATCCCCAGCCCTTGCATGGGGTAAATTTAGACAAATTTTCAGCCAGGACATAACATATGTGATCTATGTTTCAACTGTCAATAGAGTCCTTGTTATCAAGTGAAATGTACTGAGCCTGATCTTTACTTTGCAAGTTGCTGTCTGCATTCTGCCCTTCTGAGCCCCAGTCAGAATCTCCTACCAAGCTTGGCTGATATCTGTCTAGAGTTACTCTAGTCAGCCTCTCCAAATCTTTCTCCACTCTGCCTGCAAATTAATTCCAAAGATTTGTGAACCACACAGTCAGTTACATTCACAACAATGGCCCCCTTTGTCTGATCTGAGGATCTTTCTTAGTCATTTTCCCATTGTTGAGACACAATACTAGACATCCACAACTTAAAGGAGAAGAGGGTTTTTTTGACTCACAGTCTCAAAGAGCTCAATCTGTTGATGGTTACCTGGTTCCAGAAGAAAACACACCATGGTGGTAGCTTTCACATAAATAATTAAATACCTCATAATTTTTTCTTGTTACAGCTATAAAGTGGCACAGACTGGACCGTATAAACCAAGAAAATTTTTCTCTTATCATTCTGAAGGCTTTAAGTCCAAGATCACAGTAAGTTCCCTGAAGGTCTCTCTCCTTGTGTTGCAGAAAATTACCCCTTAGCTTCTTTCCCACCTGCCTTTTTCCTCTGTTCACACATGAACCCGGAATTGCATCTTCTTCTTGTAAGTAGAGAAGTCATATTGGATTGCCATTCAGTCTTCCTATCCTCATTTTAACTCAGTCATTTGGTGAATGACTATCTAAATAATTGTCCTCTGAGGTACTTGGGATTAGAACTGCACTGTAGGAAAACTGGGAGAGGGGCAGAACTCAGCTCATAATGCAATAATAGAGCAGTTAAAACTAAAAACCAGCCACCTAGAAGGAATATGAAGATTTTTGAGTGAAATGAATGAAGAAAAATACAGTTCTAGCTATGCCTCAATGCAATTTTGTAATTTAATAACATACCTTTATAGAAATTGTTATGTTTAAAAAGGTACATATCAGAAATATTTGGCATAAAAGTTGGAACCAATGATAAAGAGACAGAACAGAAATGAAGAATGGGTAAAAGAATAACAAATAAAGCCAGGGATATAGCTCAGTGGTCCAACACTTGCCTGGCAAGTGCGAGGTCTTGAGTTCTATTCCTAACACAAACAAAAAAGAATAACAAATAAAGAAATGGACTTATATATGCTAATGATGATTGTATTCTATTAACTGAGGAGTATTATAAAACTGAGATTAAAATTTAAAAGCCAGCCGTCAAATGTGCACAGAGAGTTATATTGTATAAACATGCATCAGATTTAGATTTGAAGACAGCTTTAAATGCTGAGTTTACATTGCCAGAGACATTGTGAATTTTATTTCTTTAGGTCATTACACCGCACAATAAATTATTGAGATTAGATGATGTTGCCAAAAACAGAAGAACAAAGATTTTTGAAAAGACTACTGCATAGGAGTAAAATAAGAACTCAGTGTAGAGACTGAAGTGTAAGAATGAGTAGCAACAGAAAAGTTAAACTGTCATGAAATTCTGATATTTCAGAAATGAATAATCTTGGAATAAGAATATTGCAGAATCTGGTGCCTGCCTTATTTTTCATCTGTAAGGGACAGGAAGCTGGGGGACAAGACCGGGTAGTATTTACAGTAAAAATCAATGAGAAGAATAATATACCCACCTTGCTTTTTCTCTGTTCTCTTGAACAAACTAAATGGGTTAAGTGATCACTGACCCTAAGTATGATGGTTTCATTTTTTGTGCCCTTGAAAAAAGAAGAGTTAAGGATATCCATATATTTTAAATACAGATAACTCCAAAGGACCTGCAACATCAAAGTGAATTTATTATTTTCCAGCCACAGTTATTTTCTATTCATTTTTTTTCTGCAAATTATGCATAAAAGACATGCCCACTGAGATTTCCATCTAAACACTTGATGCTCTATAGCCAGGCAGCATAGCAGTAAATTGTAAGGAATAATGTATACTTTCTTAGGAAACAAACATTCATTGACTGCTTTCCAGGATACGGCCTCAGAAGCACTGGAGCTCTGTCAAAGATTTAGCTCCTGTCTTCATAAACAAACAAACAAGCAAACAAGGAAAACATAAACATGCTATCACATAAAGTACTGAGAAAGATGAGTTCTGTTTGGGACACTGGTAGCAAATTTAATTGCAGATGCCCTGCAGGCATCTGATGATAAGTGCCTGAACCTTAGGATTTGATGAGGAAATACAGAGTTTAATGTCATTTTCTCCTATATGATAGTTAAAGTTAAAAACTAGATTCAGTTGCTTATATCTTGCTTGTAGACTATTAGATTTATATTTTAATTTACTTTGATAATAGCTTCATTATTTATAATGAATTTTTATAACTTTCTGTCTATAGAATGGCCTTATCCATTACATCTCTGAAGTATATTCTTATTATTCCAAAGAAAAACAGCATTATACTCTAGAAATAGACAGGTTCCAGATATGGAAATAATTAAAGTTTATTTTCACACCTGATTTGTGAGTGGATAAAATGTAAAACACATACCACCTGGTCACTTTATTAAATATTTGTATATATTGTTTGGATATTTTTCAATTTCTTGGACATCGAGCAACAGTATAAAATCCATATTTTATTGAAAGATATGAGGCACCTTAATAAGCAAATAGGACTTTGATTCCAACCATCCAGGCTCAAGAGAGGCAGTAAGGAGGAGAGTTCTGCATCATCCTCCTATAGGAAGCATTATCGTCTCTTCCTTTCTTCTGAACTTTTAGTTATTTTTGCTTTAAAAGTCAAACAAAAGCCTCTGAATTAGGATTTCAGTGCCTCTGGAGTCTACTACAAGAAAATGATGACTCTGTGGCTGAAAGAAAATGGATTTAGAAATCAAATCCTATTTCAGATTCCCACTCATATGAACAAACTGTGAGCAAAGAGACATAACTTCATAACTATATTTTGAGGGGCTTCAATTGCACTGTCTCTGATAGGAAATAATACAAACTTGCCTTACATATGCAACAGGGTCCAGATGAGAGAAAAAATGGAAGTACATATAAAACAAAGTTTGTATGAAACATGGCATTAATAAATACAGTGAATGCATTCATATTTAACATATTCCCATTTGATCCTTTGTGTCTTAAAGCAATCTGAGAAGGTGAACACCCTTTTATATCACCCTGTTAAGTGTTGTCATACTTCCCAAGAAATTGAATGGGCTGCACTTGCCTGTATGAGTGAGTGATCAGCTCAACTTATTTTTGGCTTCTACCCCCGCTGTTTTCAACTTAGTATTACCTTTTTGCATGCTAACAGAAAGATTTTTATGAAGAATTGTGTTTGAATTCCTGAAATTTATAATTATAATAATATAAGTATAGATATATATGAACACTTTTTCATTGATTTGAAGATAGTGTGAATTACAGGATGAACCATTATTTTTGTTGCACTAGTAAAGAAAAATAAAGCGCTGCAATTTAAACTCTGGCATATCTTGTGATGAGGGTGTAGTTCAGCCTTACAGTACTTACGTGGCATGCACGAGCTTTGTGCTCTAACTCCTGCATGTCAAATAAGAAACAAATAAAACTACAGCATAACTCAATCTTAATTTTGGAGTTGTTAAAATGTCAAGAAATATGTGTATAGGCTATGTGATAAATGGTAAGTGACTTGAACTGGTGAAATTATTACCTAAAGCTTACTTTTTGCATATTTATCTCTATTTACTATCATATAACATTAATATTTTTCTTGATAAAGAGGAGTGGAACTATAAATTAAAACTACATTATTTATTCAATATCACAAAACAGTGTATTTGAATATAAAAACCTAGTTCTCCTATGGTACTTTGAATTTTTCTTATGTCATTGTTATTTTTCTTTTGTTTCTGGGACAAAACACCTGATGCCCAAAATTAAGGACAGAAACATTTATTGAGTTAACAGTTTTTAGCAGTTTCAGTTTGTTATCAGCTGATTAAAAAGCAGGGTGGCTGGCAGAGGGCAAAGGTTAATGGCAGCTGAAGACAGCGAAAACAAAAAGAGCAAAAAGGGGAGGAGCAAGCCTCTTTTCCTCTCTTAATTGTATACAGGCTACCCACCCTAGTGTGGGTGTAGCACTCACACTATCTCCATGACCTCCTTCTGCACAGGCTAGGATGTTTACAAAGTGAGGACCCTGCCCCCCCACCCAGGTTGAGTAGAGCTAGAATGTGTAATTCTGTTTCCTGAGGTGAGGCCATGACAACAAGAGGTCTAAGGCTAGCAAACTATATTTGAACAGCCTGCCCCATGACTGCATGAGGCTTTAGAGGGACATTCAGACACAAACTATAACACCTTACTCCATGTTTTGATAATGGAAGCATTAGAGGATAAAATTTTCAGAGTCATAAAAGCTTGAAGGTAGTAGGAATTAATGATGTTCTAGTCAACCTTCCCTACTAATACAGAGGTCTATTCCTCTTAGATTTTTGCTGGCTTAGAGTGAGCATTTCTTCCAAAGTGAACTTGACTTGAACAATTCTTGACTGAATAAGTTTAAGACCCTATTACCTATGGTAGAATCAGAGTGCAAATTGAGTGCACATACACACACACACACACACACACACACACACACAGTATCTTAATTCTGATATATTCATTATATTTTCTACATCTAACCAACAAAAACACCAGAGGATGAAATGGTGACATTAGGTGACTTAAGACATTAAAACTGAAGACACACTGTGAATAAGGTAAACTCAAACCATTTGTACATTGATCACAAAAGCAGTGCATATCCCATGGGATAGTATTGTTATAAAACCCATCTTGAATTGCTCTTTGTGTTAAATGAAAAACGAACATCTTAGATACCATACTTCAAATTGAGATTGGCATGAAGTTCTTAAGGCAGTTAATGATGAAGTGGCATAGCAGGAAGACTTGCCTCCTCCTAAACCTTCTACGAATGTGCAATAGACCACAGGATCACAGGATTTATTCTGGAGTGTGAGCCATAGGTATGCATTTATACTTGGTTTCAGCATAGCACTCCAGTAAGATGCCTACAAAACACTACATCACACACATGCAGCTCAAGGTTATTTACTTATTTAGAGAGAGCATGGTGTAATATCTATGATTTTTGCCCTCAGTATTTGTTTAAATTAAATTTGTTGGTACATTTTAGATATACAAAATGATATCTTCATCACAGGGAATTTGGACCTGTACTTGGTATATTTTGATTCCACTTTGTTCCCCAAACCCTCTCTTCAGTTCAATCCATTTTCCCCTTCCTATTTACAAAGCTTTGTTTCCACTTTATCCTTTTTAAAATCACTTTTTTCCTTTTCCCTTTTTTCCTTTCCCTCTTCCCCCACCCTAGTTCTTCTTCCCTTTTGAAAAATTTCTTCCCACTTCACAATATCTTTGGTACCTTTTGATTTCTTTGTTTACTTTTTCATTTCTCACACCAGAAACACGATGTGATGTTTGCACATGTGACACTGATTTATTTCACTTAAGAGTATGGTCTTAATGTCCACTCATGTAGCTATAAATGCCTCAAATTTATCCTTCTTTATGGTAAACTAGTACTCTATTACATAAAACCACATGTTCTTTGTCCATTTCTCAGCTGATAGACATTTAGAAGGCTCTGGAGAAAAAAGAACCATTCTCCATTTTTGGTGGGAGTGTAGACTGGTGCAACCATTGTGGAGATCAGTGTGGAGATTCTTCAAAAAACTAGGATTAGAAGTTCCATTCAACCCAGATATTCCCTTCTGGGTATCCTCCCAGAAGAATTAAAAATGTCATATCACAACAATATATATACATCCATGTTTGAAGCAACACAATTTGTAATAGCTAAATCCTGGAAACAATCCCCTCACTGTTTAGTTGATCAATATATAGCACAGCTCAAATTCCAAATGTGGTGGTTTTCATTATCAAATTCATCAGATAACTTAGGTCAGTGAATTAATGAATTTATAAGTAGCTTCACAGAGGTTACTTAAGAAAAAGTTGAGAGAGAGAAAAAAGACTAAATATACTGTTAACAGAGCTCCCAAGCACTGTGGGACAATATCAAATATTCAAATATATATATATATGTATATATATATAATATATAAATTAGAAAGAGAAGGTAAACTAAGAGAGAGAGCAGAAATGTTTGACGAATAATATTGAACAAATTACTCATATTAGTTATAGACAATAAACCAAAAATCCAAAAAACTCAGAAAACTTCAAAGATAGAAACCAAAAGCAAGCAACCGATCAGCCTGAAAGTCAAGCAAAGAAACCGAACATATAGATGTATCAAATTCAAGCTATTAAAAGAGAATATTCTTAGGGAAGACAGTTATATATAGATCTTGATTTCTATCTACGCATATATATTTTGTGCCTGTATTCTTACAGTCTGTGTCTAGATGTCCCCCCAAAGACTCATGCAGTCATGGGACAGGATTCTAGAGTTTATGACTGATTAATAGTCCAGTGCTGCTGGGATTAAGGCAGGTAGCACTCTCTCTCTCTCTCTCTCTCTCTCTCTCTCTCTCTCTCTCTCTCATTGCTTTTTCTGTTTTCATCCACCATGAACAGTTGCCCCCATGCCATATGCTACTCTATCTTGGAGCCAGCTGATTATAGACTGAAACCTCTGCAAACTGTGGGCTACATAAACCTTTCATCCTTTATCTTGTGGGTGGTGGGTATTTTGTCTCAAAAATAAGAAAAATAACTAGCCATATATTGCATGAAGGAACAGGGATAAAAAATCATCAGATTCTTTCATTGGAAGCCGTGCACACCAGGAGATAATAATGATACATCTTAACCTGCTGAAGAAAAAGAACAACAAAAATTCTCTCCATCTAGAAATCTACAACCAAAAAAAAAATCTCTTTCAAAAATAAGGAAGAAATTATGTCTTTGAAACTGATGTACTCTGCAATCGTTGGTGAAGTATAAAGAATAGACACCCACAAGAAATTTTATCAACACTAAATAATAATGTGAGTTGGAAGGCTGGAGTATAGTTCAGTAGTAGAACACTTACCTGGCACCCACAAGGCCAATACAAGGCAATATTGTCTCTTGGAAATTTTTTTTCTATTTGAACTGTCAATTTATGCCCTATTTACCTCCCCTTTGAAATGATTACTTTGAGTAAGTACACTGAAGTGTTTGAGTACCTCCAAGCACTACTGTTTTGAGCTACAAACTACATATTTGCCCTTCTTTAATGATCGATTTTTAATTAAATGTTTACAATAACAATAGGGCCTTTGTGCAGTTGTTTAAAACTTGAGGAATGCTATACACATAAGGACAAGATTTACTGCCTAAGCAAACAGTCACAAAAGTCTATAAGGAACTGCAACAATCCAGGCAGGTTATAATGGGTATGTGAATTAATGCCTTGTTCTGTTTTTGTTTTTTTTTTGGGGGGAGGGGTTTTCTCCGGTACCCGGAACTGAACTCACGACCTTGCGCATGCCAGGCAGGCGCTTTTGCTGCTGAGCTAAATCCCCAGCCCCTAATGCCTTCTTCTGGCCTTGAAGACAGCATTGCTTCTGCGCCCAAGAAAGGAAGAACGTGAGAATTGCATATTATTGTTATTTAAAATGGAGTTATGATAATGATTAGAATCAGAATCAGATGCTGAAAATTATTCTAAATTTTTAATGAAAATTCTTTTTAAGTATCTGCTTCAACTTTGTCAAGTAGCTGAAAATCCTTTTACCTGAGTATTAATGTCTTTCAGAAGATAGATAAAGAAAGAAAAAAGAAAACCTTCCCCATTCTCAATGTCATTTTCTGATAATTTAGCTGTACGACATTCAGACACTCAAGACTGGGTGTCAATTGACTGGAAAGAGCTTCTTTTTGGTCAGGGAAAAATAATTCATATATCAATGTTATTTTAAGTGATTCCTTTGAGTGATGATATGTAACCACCTGGGAACAAAGAAGTGAACCCTGTCGGACTACACTGCACATTTATAACTAGATCTGGGGAGCTGAGCCAGGATGTCAAATTGTGTGCCCTATAAAAAATAAGTCCCCAAACTTTTCTGAAAGTGGACTAATGCAGTAACATGAAGGTCCTGGTATTTTAAATGTCCTCAAGGACCAGAGCTATAGTAAGTGTTTGTAACTTTTGAACAGATCACCTAATCTTCTTGATGTGCAAGTTTCCATCTGGTTACCAGTGTGCACATCAATTAGCATGTAGCTCTAATTCTGTTAATTTCATGGATTATACGGCACAAATCTCCTCTGTCTACAGAACTAAACATACACTCACCAGTCATTGTGAATGGAACGCTCTGAGTGATTGGATAGGAGTAATGGAGCAACAGTCCTGGGATGCTCGGAGTTTTCTAATTCATTCAAAGGCAGGCTGCATGCATAGTGATCCCTGAGTTTGATCAGAACAAAATTTCTCTCTCCTCTTGCTTTTATGGAATCTTCATTTTCACTTTAACCTAATCTCTATCCTAAGATCAATTTTCCACTTTTCATGGTGTTTACTTTTTTTTAAATTGTCACAGATTCACATGTAGGAGGTATGATCAAAAGCAGAGCTACCATAGTTAAAATCTGTAAGACCATTCAGTAACTCCAATTCCCCTATAATTGCCTTGTCCTTTGATTGTGTGTTGTTAGGAATTTTCTATTAAAATATAAAACTCTTACTCCAATAAGAAATGATTTAATTTCTGCATTTGAATATTGGCTTATCCCTTTACTTAATTATGTGACCTTGAAAACTGCATCTCAATTCTTTCACTTCCAATATTAGAATATAAATGTATCTATTTTCAAGAGCTGCATGAGATCAAGTGACTTATATTAGTAAAGTTCTTATAAGAATGCGTGATATTCAGAAGCACTCTAATTATTATCAATTCCCAAAAATCATATTTAATTTATAAATCTCGATTATTTTTCTTCCAAACAACAGAACACAATCAAAGCTGACTTAGCTAAATGAAAGAAATTCACTTTGCCATATAACTGAAATGCAAAAGGCCCAACATGGATTCAGTCACAGATTGACAGAGTTTTAAACAGTCTAGTCAATGTCTGACTTTGTCTTTTACACCTTGGATTTGCAAATTCTGTGGAGACTTTTTCAGCTCAAACATATGTTGTGTTTAGTCACAAGATGGCTGCTGTTAGTTCTCAGGGTTACATAGTTCCCAACTGATGTCAAGTAGAAAAGAATAAGAGACAGTCATAAATATTTTTAGCTAAAATTTTAATGTGGAGAAGTTTTTGGAGCAATGCACAATGTTGAAAAAATGAACAACTGTTTGGCTTATATTTTATTTATATCATTTGCCTGTGAAGGGTAGTTATGACCTCTGGCAGCATATGTACTGATATAGATGTGAAGTGTGGAAAGGCTTGCTTCTAGATCAAAATTGGGAACTCAACATCCAGGAAAGACTGCTAGCATTCAGACACAGCTGATGCCCATAATAACTTATAAATTGGAACTTAAACTAGAACTAAGATGGTAATCTCTATGTATGTAGGGATTTATTAGAAAATGACATTAGAACACTATAGAATTAGAACACTATAGAAATTAGAACACTATAGAAATAAAGGAATAAGTAATAATGATATACATCATTTTTAAAAAGTGTTTTTCAGTTTTGAGACAATTCACATGGGCAATCTTACTTTTTGTATGCCTCATCCTAGGGCTTTGTATTTAGCATTATACTTAGGGAGAAAGTGAGGTTTCGTTCTGTTAAACAATTTTTCCTAAGGCTACACAACTTGAACAACTAAGAGTAGAACCCAGAACTACTAACATTTAAACTTTACCATTTTTGTTATATCATTCTATTAGGGAACTCTAACCAGTGGGAAAATCATGAGAAAGGGATACTCATATTAAGTATTGCCACCTTAACAAGATATATGTAGTGGATAAAAACTGGTAAGCAACACCTGTTTAATACTTTAGAATTCTACTATGTGATACTGCTATAAAAACTGTTTAGAGTGGGCAAAAGACTTAGTTAATGGAAAAAATGATTAGAGGTAGAAAGCTTCTCAGCAGCTCTAATGGTCTCAATTTTGTTCACAAAGTAACTTATAAACCATTCATAGTATTCTTCCAGTACCTCCTTCTCTTGATTTATAATCTCTTTTTTATGGGTTCAGAATGGAATCAATGGTCTGGAAGAGCACAGGAGGGTAATGTTTCCCAGAAGAGATGATATTAGAAAAAAATGTGCTGCCTTTGCAGCTTTTGATACGTTTTCTCATTGGTCTACACGTTGTTTTCTTTCTCAGCTGTGATCTGGAAATGTACAACCAGAGGGTCTCAATAAATGCTCCACTGTGTGACTGGCTAATTTTATTAACATCAGTTCTCTTTGAAATTATACTGTGCTTACTTGGTAACAGAAGGAAATGGCCTGAATGGGGAGGCTGTGTGTGGAGCTCTATGGCTGTGACACCCGGGCTGCTTCTATGATGACTGGATTTCTCGGCTTCTCATTTGTTTGTGGATTTAGTTTCAAAAGGACCACACTTCATCATGTCTGTCCTCCTTTCATAGCACTGTATTCAGGAAAATACCCCAATATTTTCTTTTATTTTTGTCTTATTTATTTAGTTTTCCAGTTGCAATTTATCAGTGCCTTTTCAATGAGAAAATTTTTTTTATGTCACTCACAGCCTCTTTTCCAGTCTTTATTTGCACAAGTAAAATGCATTTAAAAAATACTGTTCTGGACTTTGAAAAACTCCTGTAACCTTCCACAAAGTTAAACTAACCTTACATTCATGAAAATTTAATGAACTACTATCCGGCTATCCTAAAGAGCCATTTATCCATTCATTTAGCCAATTATTATCAACCCTTAAGAAATGCAATTACCTGAAATTTCAAAGATGTTCTCATTGCTCTTACCAAATTCTGTCACCTCCTATTTCGCTTCCTAGTTACTGACTCTCTTACTTAAGGCTGTTATTTGTCATAACAAAGAAGTTCATCACCTCTCTATTTAGAAGAGTCCAAGTGCTTGTCAGACTCCATAATATGCTTGTCATTCCTGGTATGAGGCAGAGCAATGAAAAGTAGTCATAAATGTTATTTTAAATATGTGATTTATATCAGTTTCTGCCTTAGGCTGATTTAAATAAATTATGGTAAAATAGCTAATTTTCTCTTTGACTTTTGTCTAGTGGATATAAATAATTTAAAAATATAAATTAATTATTATCTAGTAAGCTCTTACAAT
This sequence comes from Chinchilla lanigera, assembly GCF_000276665.1. NCBI lineage: Eukaryota > Metazoa > Chordata > Mammalia > Rodentia > Chinchillidae > Chinchilla > Chinchilla lanigera. Next base: position 25,391,625 of record NW_004955402.1, on the reverse strand, counting down.
GGTGCCATGATTGTATTATAAGGATTGAGACTGTACAACACTTAGTACATTCTATATGCAAAAAATAAACCTCAATGCTTATTTTCCAATTTCATATATTAATACATCATGGTCAGACTTTTAACTGTGATTTGGAGTTGTACTTAATTAAACAAAGATGGAAAGAAGACCGCCCATGAACTTGCTTTGCACAGCAATGCCTCAAATGCCACAGAAGCTGATATGATGGCCAAGATCGGGAGCAACCCTCTACCGACTGAAGTAGTCCCTGCCGTGCTCCAGAAATGACTACCAAATACAGTCAGAAGCCTCAGTTGTACTAATCCAAGAAGAAGCATAAATTCACACTGCAGTAAGAAAAGATCCACAACTAGATCCATAAATCAATGAGTCAGGTCTCCCTTCTTCCAGCATACCAGCTCAGCCAGCTGACAGCTCTTACTGTTTATGGAAGCCATCTTCTTGCTAGCTTGTTAGTGGAGAGAAACCAATCTTCATTAACTGCGTGAGGCTGTGAACATCTCTTTCCCTGTCTGTCCTAAGTCACAGAACATACTCTGATGCCCGCCAGTCCACCTGAGATTGCAAAATGTTTGTGATTTGTGGAATATGTATGTTTCCTATGGAAGTAAAAAATCCATAAACTCCGTTATCATGAGATGGTCAAGAGTTAAGCATAAGTAGTTTAAAGAGGTTCTATCGCGGCGCAGAGAAAGAGAGGAAAATGCATAGACCTCCGTACATAAAGTGGTTATCCACAGCTCACACGAGGCAGAGGCACAAGGGCAGCTCAAGTCTTCTGTCGCTCAGACGGCTGCTGCTTCTCCAGGAGGAACAGCCATGAGTCCTGTGCCGTGCCACTACCAAGAGAAAAAGGAGAAAAAGAGGAAAATGGAGCATGAAAGCTCGTGAGCAAAATGTCAGAAGCAAAGTTTCCAAATTTCCAGGCTTCAAAGTCTGTATCTTCTAGGGTTAGCATAAATCTTTTATCATTCACAAATTTTGTGTTTAGATTCATTATTTGAATTAAAATTCTTACTCTTTTAAGATCACAGCAATTAATAATGGGCTCTTTTGGAGGTGGTTCTGGGTCACATCTGAAACCAAATTTAGCATTAAAATTCTAACTACATGAATAAAAATGTAAACCTATAGTTACTAGTTAATATGCTATTCAGAAAAAAACAGGAGAGGATTTTTAATGTCAGCTTTTGATTTTTCTCTATTAAATTCCATAACTTGCTACTGATAAGTGCAAGACAATGTTCAAAAACTTAATCGTAATTCTATTAGATAAGAACTGAAATATATTACACATATATTTAGAAATTTTAATTTATATATATACAAATACTTGCATATTAAAACTTGAATGAAGTTATGTATTTATCTCAGAAACTCACTAATGGGTGTTTAATAAATATTCAGGCTTAATAGTATATGCTTTGTAGATGGTATGGTATATAGATAAATCTTAAAATATTGAAAAGATGCTTAACATGACCAACTTCCTCTCCCAATTTTTCAGTATTAGTAATTTTTCTCTACAGCAGAGCATTTTAAAGGTCAGACTTTGAATAATTTATATTAGAATCAATATTGCTAAAATATTGTATTAGAATCAAATATCGCTAAAAGCAACCAATTAGAATGATTGCTAGGAAGCAAGCACAAGTTTTTCCATAGATTCCTGAACTTATGTATCAGTAACTCAGGTGGAAGAGCTGAGAATGGGAATTTTGTAAGGAATTCCACAGATGGCATGTGTGCACAAAATGTTCGTACCACCTGACACTTTTTTTCAGCTGCAAGGTGTCTTTATCCCTTCAGGTCACTGGCAATAATGCTCAAATGTAGTGTACAGATGATAAAAATTTGATTTGTCACAGTCAGTCAAAATCAAGTTCATACTGTCCCCATGACAGAGAAATAATGATGTCTGATTTAAAAAGAAAAAGAATATCAAAATACTATTGACTCTCCTTTAAGAAAATATAATGAAACAAATATAAATGAAACTGGAGGGGGATGGGTTCATGACTTTAGGTGGCCTTTCTGGGGACCTCTGCACCATCCTCGTCTCCAGCCCCTGCCTAAGAAATGTCAGACAGCACCACCGAGAGCACCAGCTCTCAAGCCTAAAATATCGTAGGCTGCCTTGTCATTACATTTATTGGAGACATTGGTTTTTGTGTTTTAGTTGGTAAATGGTCTTATTGAGGCATAACTGACACGCAATATTGCAAATATTTAATGTATACAATTTCGTGAATGTGGCACATGCATATATCCAAGAAAACATGATCGTAAAGAAGAGGTAGACATATGCATCACTCCACAAAATTTCTGTTTCTTTTTCTGTTTTTGTTGTTGTAAGAAGCCTTGAAAAAGTTTACACTATTTTGGGGGAAAAGTAAAATATTTTAACTTTGCATATTTCAGCTAATAATTATGAGGACTAGTTTTATTTTGTTTTCTTCCTCCATCAATAAAAGTATAATAACTTGGAGAGATTTATAAGATAATCCTGATTGGTTTATACACTCAAAACATAGCTAATCTGTTTTGAACAACTAAACAACTTGAAAACTGGGCAGTCTTTGTGTTTGTTTTCTTTTTTTTCTTTTTTTCACCACTGAGGGTTGATCCTTGGACCTCACACATGGTGGACAAGTACTCTACAGTAAATTACATTCTTCGCCTTTTTTTCCTTTTTATTTTGACACAGAGCTCTTTAATTTGGCCAGAATGGCCTCAAACTTGTGATCCTTCTTTGTTCAACTTCCAAGTAATTGGCATTGTAGGTGTTTATCACCAGCCAAAGAGTCTCTGTTTTTTAAATATCTATAAAATTGTAATCATAGGTAGGGATATAGTAGGGAGAACTATCATTTAGATGATTCAGTTGCTTCAATTAACTTTCTTACCTACTGCATAAGAAACTAGTATTCAGCCACTCCATGACTGGAGTCCTGCAACAAGAGTTGTAGTGGAAAATTATAATATATTTCTTTAAAATTGTGTTGCACATACGTGTGTAAACAATGGCTTGTCAAATTTGTCATTTTGAGTTATTAATGTTATTCATTTATTTGATTTTAATGCTACTTTACATAATTAGCTAATCTTTTGAGTCTGAAATAATTTTTCTACTTCTTTGAATCCATTTATCTGGCTTTGCTACTTTATGGACTATGCTCTCTTAGCTTTACTTGTACCAAATCCCCACCCTGCCCTCAAAATTTCCTTTATCTGAATGCATCCACTATGTGAAATCATTCAATCTCACATCATTACCTGTCCAAATAAACTTCTGAAATACAGATTTTCATTGCTGACCTTTATTATTCCCCTGAACTCTATATCAACATATCTACTTGCTATTTCTCATTTCTATTTGCATAACTATCCAAGTATTGCAAACAATATATTCAAAAATGTAAACAAATAAAGGCATATTTTTAAATAGGTATTCTGTTTTACAATCTCTCCATCTCAAGTGACTGCATATGCCCAAGACATGTTTTATTCTTGATTCCTCTCTTTCTACAAACCATTGCTTCTGTTCTCTTATTTATCAGCAGATCAGATTGATTCTGTTTTTAAATTATTTTTTTATTATGTATGCTTGTAATGAATTTAGTTTGGGGAATTGATATGTATACACATCACATGTTGATCATTTACACTTCTCATGCTTCTGCCCATCTTTTTCCTTCTCTTCTCAGATCCCCTTCACATGTCTACAGAGTCTATCTCCTTGGTTCTGAATATATGTTTTTTCTTTTACTTTTAAAACTATTATTTTTTGGTCTCCCATATTAGAGAAACCATATGATTTTTAATCTTAAAGGACTGACTAATTTCAGTTAATATTAAGGTATCAAGATTCATGCATTTTCCTATAAATGATCATTGGGAATTTTTGATAGAAGCAAAACAGTTGCCTTTGCAATCTAACTAACAATTTTGTTCATGTTTTTGCATAGAAAGCAAATTAGTAACTGTGTTCCAAAGTATATTGACTATTTTAGAAGGTCATTTTTACCTTCTGAAATGAAAAAGTATGTAGCAGCATGATAGTAATTAGAATGCAACTCAAGTGGGCATTTCTGTGGTGAATAGGTGACCTCCAGTATTGTGACTTCAGTACCAAGTGCACCCAACTGGTGTTCTGCTGCACCTCCCTGTTGGACTGATGTGTGGGCAAGGACTTGGGAAATCTCCATGTACGTAGTCATAGGGCAGCTGTGACAGATTAGCAGCATCACCACTTCCAAGTCTTACCACTTTGTAAAGCATGTTTATCTGTATGGGGAGGGAAATACTTCAAAGAAATAAAAATCACTCATTCCACTTACATTGCCAGTCTCACTCAAGATAGTGAGAAAAATGTATCTCTGTGCTCTAAATAAACACTTCCCAACAAATTGCTATAAGCTGTTAAGATTACAGGGTCACTCAAGGTCTCATTCTGGGAGATATTAAAATAGGAGGGGGGAAGACTTTTAAATCATGTAAGTTACAGAATGGAAGAGAAAATCCTTTGAAGAATAGGTCACTGGTTTTGATATTAGGGAATAAGGTATGAGGTGCACTTTGAGGAACTGTAGCCTAACCAAGCAGCTCACACATAGTGGTTTTCATTAAAAAGTTGCCATTTATCTTCTCATGGTGAGTTTATCTTACCATGAGCTGTCATTGAAAGGATAGGGAAATACGGTGACTGACTATAGCACAGCAGATATCAAAAAAAGACAGATGGCAACTTTTTAATGACAGGCACTATTCTCCAGGGCTTATTCACATCCCCAGATTCAGCAGCAGTGCCATCCATACCAACCTCTAGGACTGAGCTGAAAAGAGACATTAATAGAGCAAATTCTACGTTAGTATTAGAATCTGGAAATCTTGGGGAAACTTTAATTCCTTTTGGAGTTTGTCCCATTCATGCTGAAGTAAGAATCACAGGAAGATGAAAGGCAAAGTTCTGTTTTAATATTTTCATCTTAGTTTTTAAATAATGCATGCATATAAAATTTGTGAATTTTTTGCATGTACTTTAACAGGTAAAATTCTTTGGTTTGGACTCACTTCCTCTTGAAATCAATCACCTTTTCTCTTTTTCTTAATTACCTTATGAGAAAAAAGAGAAATTCTCTCAAACTAGGATTATGTGAAGCACTTCAGAAGATAAGGAATAAAACAGTAGTGGTATTAGCATCACTGTTGTTGGTATTAACTAGTAGAGTCCACTATACTTGACAGTGTATTCATAAATCAAATCTTAACTATCTAAATAAGGAAACCATCTCTACTGCCATCCCTTAAATAAATGGAGACAGTTTTAAAAATTCTATTCTTTTAAATATCACATAGCCATATATTTTAATTCTGTGAACTATAGCTGATATCCTGCATCCTTTATGCTCTCAAGTGCTGAATAACCATTTGGACTTTCTTGACTTCTCCAGTCCTTCCAGTTGGGCTAGCCCATGGTCATCTCCTCTTTTCTTGGTCACTGAAAGTAATTTTTACCCACACCACACATTTTGATCTTTCTATAAATATTTCATTCAGTTGATTCATGTGAAAATCTTTCTCTCCCAAACTGATACAAATGCCTTGAGAGAAAACAGTCACTGCATAGGCTTCAGAAGAAACCAAGCACAGTGGGAGGTAAAAAATTAGAACTTATTGGTAATGTTTTACCTTAAAAATGCAATTTATAGAAGAAATTTACAATGCTATCATTATGTTTGCCTTCCCTATATTCCTAAATGAAGCAATATGATAAAACTAAGAATCTGTCAGTCCTGAATTTTAGAATTGAATTTCCTAGAAAAATCACTCATTTTAATTAGACTTCAGTTTCACCATCTGTTGAATAACAAAATTGAACAATGAACTTATGAGCCTTTCCAGACTACGTTTTAGTGAATATCATTTCATTCAATTTGATGTTTAAGCCACACTCTGTCATTTTAATGTACATTTCATAAAACTGCCCCCAAATATGTCCTTACCATGTGGAATGGATGGCCATTGTCCTCACAAATGAAACAAAGGAAAAACATTCAAAGTAGAATGCTATCACTAATTGTTTTGCTGTAAAAACAACATGAGATTGGAAATTTTTTTAGATCTGAAAATCATTTACTGTTAGACTTACTTTTAATTCCCTTCAGTGTTTCACTTGCATTGTTTTCTTTATTTCTCCATTTATCAGAGGCTTAAAAACTCTGAAGAATGAAGTTAACTAATTGTCCATTAGGTGCCATGGATCTTTCATCTATTTAAGGCTGTCTCCTTGATGCAGTTCTTCTCATTAGACAGAGCTGTGAGATTTGCTGTTCACTTCCAGATGGGATCCTGGCTTCTGCAGCGATGGGCACTTAAGCTCCAGGAAGCTCTGTTTAGATGGGGATGTTTTAATAGAGCAGTCCACATCTACCCTCTCACTCTTGTCTAAGTACCTGCTGGTGATGATCACTTTGCTTCCTGCTGCTCTAAGTGGAGTCATTAAAGGAAGGGCAACTTTCAGCACGATTGGGAGAGGCGGGAAATTCTTCCTTCCTCAGATCAACTTCTCCAAATGTTGTACGTATCCAGCTCCATCCATGTAATCATTATGAGGAAATCACATAACATCTATAGTTAAACAGTGTTAGAGATAAGTGTCATTTTTTCTCCCTAGCATTGGAAAAATAATGAGAAAATTTAAAATTTTAGTCATCTTTCCTACTGTTCATTAGACATAGGCAAGAAAGTTATAATGTTCTCCGAAATATATTTCAGTGCTTGGTATAATGAAAATTTTGGGATTTATTTTCCCAGCATCCTCTGAGTGCCAGCCCTACAGTAATAGCATGGATGGTGGTAAGTTGTTAGACAGAGATAATCATGATTACAGAAAGATATAAGAAATGAAGCTAGACTAGATTAATGAAGATTAAGAAAAATAATTACAATTAATTAATTTAAACTTTTAACAGTTTTAGGTTTATACCCAGGTCTCCTGTCAATCCCTTGGATATTTTTCAAGTAGTAACAGGAATTGAGCTATCTGGAGGGATATATCAAAGAACCACAAGGTATGACATCTGCCCTCAGGACTGTGAAATGGATAAGGCAGAAAAGTATGTATAAAGGGTAAAATTTGTATGTAAGTATAAAGCAAGCAGAGGATAATATAAACCAATATGAAATTTAGGCACATTATTTAATATAATCAAGTATGAAAAGGACCATAAAGCTTATATTTGCATTATGTACCCAGATTTTAAAGCATTATGACTATAGGGAATTTGAACTGGAATGATTTTTGAAGAAACGAGAAAGAAACTTTAAGTTAGAAAATATAAGGAAAAGGAGCTACAACAAGTTCTTCAACTCAGAGAATCTAATGGAAGTACTTATCAGGCAAGAATCCAATCTCTTTATCTAGATCCTGAAGGACTTTATCACTTTATTATTCACATGGTCTCCATGCCCATCTGTTTTATTTTTCTTTATTTCAATTGTATGTTTATAAAATTGCACCCTCCACTTTCAGTAGCCTCAGGGTACAAGTACCAATAAAAATCCCATTGATTAAAGTATTAAAATACATGAAAAGGAACAATAGCCAACAGCAATAATGATTAAACACATAAGTATCAAACAAAACAAAATTGTATTAAAAACAACAGACTCCTCAAATCTATCTCTTAAAAATGCAGCAGGCCAGTTTAGAATGCAGAAAAAATTAGGTGAATTGTAACTATACAGAACTGTGGCTATAAAATATAGCAAAACTTTCACATTATTGTTTGACTCAGTGTTAAATATGATAAGTATAGAGATGCTATATAAACACTTATGACTATTCTATGCTGTTAACATACATAGTTCAATCAAAGAATTAAAGGTAGAATACCTTCGTTTCTATAATACATTCTAAATGATGCCTGAGATATTTCTGCAGAACTCGTTGAAATAATTGAGACTGAACTACACTGAAAGAGTTCAAAAGGCATTAGCACATGTCTGTCTTGCCCTGTTCCTACCTAGACTTATAAACACACCTTTAAAAATGACTCTTCCAAGAATACCAATTTATTTCCTTTTATGCTTTCTTTTCTAAGTTAAACCATGGAGGATTTCTTATAGTAGTTTTCCCAGTGTCCCTTAAGCATTTAACGGACACTCAAATGCATGATCTCAAGCATAGCACCAATCATTTTGAATATACTGGGTATCACTTTGTCCTCATTCTTATTTTCCTGAAAAGAATCAATATCATGGGTCCTTACTCTCATTGCAAAAGATATGATGGGGGAATAATTCATCAAAAATTAGAACAATTGTGTACACTATCCAAAAATGACAATAATGATAATAATATAGATCGTTGATACACATACCATTTTAGCACCAGAGCAGTAGTTAAGCTGTTCTTTGTGATAGGCACTGGTGAGGTGGTTGCCATTCCCATGGTGACCACAGAACTTTGGCAAGAACAGGATATCATGAGAACAGCTGATATACTGGGGTGCTGCAAATGTGCACATGTCTCTACTGCAGCTTATAATATTCCTTCTGCTTAAAACTTATCCATATCTTATATAATTTTGAGTTCTAGACTGAATCTATTAGCAATAAGATTATATATGGCAAATATTTCTTTACACAAATTTTTTTGAAACTCAGTTCTTACAGCAGAGACATAGGTGTGTGTTGCTGAAAAAGAAGAAAAATGAAACACCTGTGAACTGAAAGGTCACTTGACATGTTGATAAAACAAGAACTTTGACACAAAGAGTATTTATAGGCACTGTTGGGTACACAAGTAGATTTTCTCCCAGAGTAATGAAAATTGAAATCTTAGCCTCTTATAGAGCATCAAATGTGATAGACCAGATAAGGAGAACTGAGGTCTATTTGACTTCCTCTGTGAGCACAAAGGGAAAACACAGTAAGTTGTGCTCCTTTAGCAGGGTGCAAAGATAACGGCAAGTTGCAGGTTCTAGGGAAAAGTCACCACAGTGGAGATCCAGTAGTTTACCTGGGCATATACTAAGGATAATGAGAGGATGATGAATCTTGTGTCACTCCATTTGCCTGTACCTGTGTCTAAGTGAATAAAAGCAGGATGAACCAGACATTCAAAGCTCTCGGTCCACTAGAGGCAAGAGACCTCTGCCTGCCCACATTCTAAGCTAACTCTGTGTCTGTTTGTCTTTCATTCTTGTTTGCTTCTGGGTCAGGGAATAAATTGGCAGGCTGAGTCCCTACCAGTGGCACCTGAACAGGGACGCTACTCACACTTTTTGGTTATGACTAATTTTAATATATTATAAAGATATCATTATGTATTAATTGAGTAGCTGTTTACTGAATGCTTTTTAATAGAATTTAGTATTCTATAATACAAGTTAGAGCAGTAAAAAAAAAGGCAAAACTCTAGATTGGAAGAATATATAGGGTCAAATACAAAGTACAATATAACAGGAGATGACATATTAGGAATAAGAGAAAAACATGCAAAGAGAATGGAGTATAACGGAAAGGCAAAAAAGAATCAATTTTGATACATTATTCAGGGACAAATTTGTATAAAGACTTGAAATGAGATAAAATTTGCTAGAAGATTGTTTTGTAGGAATTAAAAAAACAGTTCTCAGTGTTTTTTAAGACATCTGTACAATAAGAATATGGTCAAAGATTGAAGATAAGTAGAATAAAGAAATGCCAAGAACAGAAGCCTAATAACCTCAAGAAATGTAAACATATGCTATAAACATGAGCTAAGGTTAATAATATCCATAAAAATGAAAATGGGGAAAGGGGAATTAAAGGAGGAAGGAGAGAAGAAGAAGGATGGAGAAAGGGATCAAAAATAAGGAAGATAGGTGTATTATGCACAGGTACCCACTTGCATAGGTGTTTGTGAAATGCCTATAGTGCAAATATTTACTTACAAAAAGAATTTATTTTTGCCACATAGTAATGTATACATATAAAAAATGATCTATGTTATCCTCAAAATGTAATTCTTGGGTTTTTTGTTTGTTTTTTTCTGGTGCCAGAAATCGAACTCATGATCTTGCACTTGCCAGGCAGGCTGTGTGCCGCTGAGCTAAATCCCTAACCCCTCAAAATATAATTCTTAAAATGTAAAATATAGATTGAGAAGAGTTCCAAAGAAGCAGAGACACTAATGAAAATACCTATAATATAAGGAAAAAGAAACATTTGGGTTATTTATTTCTTAGCTCAGATGCCTCAAAACAAAGGAACCCAGGGAGAAAGCTTATGTTGTCAGCTAGACAAAGGCCACTGAACATGCTACGGCTGGTGCACTACAAGATGTCTAAGACTTCTGATGAAAAGTTTGCCTCAGAGAGACCACTTGAATTAATAAACACCTGTACAATGAGAAGTTTTGCATGGACAAGATATCCCAAAACAGATATGAAATTGAAAATACAATTAGTTACTTTTTTCCATTTGTATTGTCAGGAAGATTTAGCAGCCCACTCACATTAGCAGTTCAATCACTCTCCAAGTACATCCACGATGACAATAATATCTGTAATTCCTCCTAATAGTCTCTCTTGCTCAGACTTTGGCAAAGGGAACGAATTTACAACAAAATGTAACATTGATATTTGTCTGCCTCAATCTCAACATTAGGTGTAAGTTTGAACACACATACATGCATGCAGAAACACATATATAAATTATTACTTTTTAAATTTATTCTACTTTGACATGAATTATCTTCCCTATCTGTTTTTGCTTTTTCTAATCTCCTAACGCAGTACTAGAGGATGACTGACAATGTGCATTGGATTAAAAACATTCTTTTAGATATAAACATATGCATAACAAACATTTTTACATATGTGAAAATGTTTTATCTCTTAAAGAATTAAAGGGAAATATCAGTGTATAGATAAATCTCTGTGTGTGTGTGTATGTGTGCATGTGTTAGAAGATCTGTAATGAATAGGTTGTTTATAAAAAAGAGATGATTCTTTGCTTTTCTGTGCATATGCAGTTCTGTTCCTTCAAGCAATGCTTTAAAAGGTGGAAGAGGGAGAATGTTCTTTCTGATGAAATATGTGGCACTGAACAAATCCAAGAAACTTTGGAGAAGATTATATACTCCTGACAGCCCAAATGTGATAAGTATATCAAGATTTAGTGTCCCTTTATTAGTTTCTCTTTCAAGAGAACACCACAGCTGCCACATCTGAATCATTACCCTCATTTTTCCTGATATAATCAGTATGAAAATGGTGACTACTTGGATATTGCTTCAATGTGAGCTTTTCTAGCCGAATAAGGTGAGATCAACCTTATTGTATCACTCACTGATTAGAGCTCTGATTAATGTTTCTTCTTTTATTTTCATTTTCCAGGTTGAGATAATGCATATGCTCCTGAATTACTGGGCCTGGCGCCTGTCCCTGAATCAGACCCTTTCTAATATGTTTGCTGAAAGTTTGAGAAACCAATAGGCTTCTGGGAAAGTTTAATTACTGCCAGAGACTGCCTTTTCATTTCTCTTTTAGTTTCCTTAACTTTAGACTAAAATGAATGCCCCAGAGCTGTGCAGTGTGTCTCCTTCATTACAAGGAACAATGTCCACTCTAACAGTACCGGGCCAGCAAATGTAACCACAGACACTTCTTTTGAAGAAAAAAGGCAGAAAATATTAAAATTCAACACTCTCAAAAGTTCAAGTGATAGAAAATCTTTTACTCTTGTGTGATAAGATTTGGTGTTAAATATAAAGACAGTTCAACTTGGATGAGAAAATAATAGGAGACCTTTCTGTTGTTCATATCCATGAGAGAAGCGGGGTGGTACCCAGCAAATAAGATGGGGAGAAAATGCCTCTGTCAGATACCTAGGAAATATAGCAAAGAACACAGTAGCCTTTTGTCCACTTCCAGAGCACTGTTCTTTTAAATGGACAGATTACTCTCCTTTCCCAGAATTGCAATATTATGTTTCTCTTATGACCATACAGCACTGGATTTACTTGAAAAATGTAGGAAGTAGAGCAGAAAATGAAGTTTGCGTGATTGCAGAGAATAAGGTATACTCCCAGTAGTAAGTCATGGAAAGTTTTCCCCAAACTAAAGCTCCTGATGACTACAAATGATACACATCAGTTCTAAAAAAACAGAGAAACAAGATAGAACATATTATTTTATACTGGGGTTTAGTAAACAATGGCCTATGGTCATTGTCTATATTTTATGAATAAAGTTTTATTGAAAAAAATTATATTCATTGATTTATGTATTGTATATATAATAAATACTTGGTGCAACAGCTTAATATAGTAACTGAGACAGAATCAAAACTTTAATATTTACTACGTGTCATTTATGCCATATATACCATCTCTTCCCTTCTTATATAAGTAAGTTATCAACAGATATTTAGAGCTTAGAAGCTCACATTTTCAAATCTCTCCATCCACCCATCTCGGCACAATGATCCAATAAGTTTTATTTCATCTTAAATGTTAACAAAGAATTTCAATTGGTAGCATATGATTCATACTGTCATATTTACAACACTCAAGACAATAAAACTTCTTTCAGATATGTGAAGCGGTAGATATGGAGACGTCTAGTTCACTGAGGTCAGTGAAATCAAGGGTCGAGACTGGACAGACTTGCATTACATTCTATCTGTTTGAGGGTGTTCGTAAGTTAAGGCAAGTTTAAACCTTATGCTTTGAATATGCATTTTATCAGTTTGGAGGGGAGCATTAGATTAAAAAGGGGGGCAGATACAAAACACATTCATGCCAGTGGTGACAGAAACCAAACAAAAAGTGCTGGTGGCCCGGCCTCCTCATGTTTGTAGTTTTTGCTTGCTCTGCAAAAAGTTAAAACAATAGTTTCCATGTTTTCAATCCCTCAAATTATTAGGTACTCCAGTTGAATGCACCTTTAGTACTAGCAATTGGATCAAATGGCCCTGTTACTGCTACTATTCTACTACTACTGAAGTAACTACTGCTAGAGAAGGATCAAAATAAACAGTGTGAAAATTTTAACTAATTGTTCACATCTTCTAAATATTTACTGGCCAAAATGCAGTCTGTAAATATTAATGAAAAAATAGGTATTTTTGATTAATATTTATACTCATGAAAAATGCTTACTTAGTCCCGATTAGAATTGAATCACAACCTGATTTTGGATGCAGGTTATAAGAAGCTAAGAAGACACTAACAAACAAATTATTACTATAGAATAATTCCCATGGAATATGTAACAGCTTACAGTTGGTTAAAGATGACAAAGTTCCTTGCAAATTGTCTGTTAATAAGAAAAATGTTCATACCAGAGGTTAAAAATATGAGCATGCTCTGGTTTAAATGTATCACCTCCAAAACTCTGGTTGAAAACTGGTGTTATTAAGAGTCATGAAGAAGTTTTGAAGAAGTGATTTAATCCACTTAACTAATGCCTTATAAAATGCTGGAGGGAACTAGCTTAGGTTTTTGTCCTGTGTTTGCTGTCCTGAAAGGACCTAGTTTATGCCCTCTCTGGAGCATTCAGCCACAAGATCCCATCTTGGGAGTAAGAAAGGAGGCCTTCATCAGATATGGGGGCTACTCATACCTTGATCTGTCTTATTTTCTTATAATAGTACAAATGGATAAAGACAGCATATTCTAGTTCACTGAACTTATCAAAGAAATATTTAGAACTTTGTCTTGGTAAAAATATGCTGCACAAATTTATTATAATGAGTGAAAAAAGCCTTTAGTTCATGGATAAAATGGACTAGAGTACTAGAATGTGCTACAGAAAGTGGGCTAAGTGCAGAGATTAGATATAGAAAGGAAAAAGGATATCACTGACATAAGGCACATTAATGTATTATTAAAAATAAATTTTGGAGGTGAGGCATGGTAATACATGCCTAAAATCTCAGCACTTCAGAAAGTGAGGCAGGAGGGTTGCTATGAGTTCAAGGCCAGCCTGGGCTACATAGTCAGTTCAAGATAAATCTGAACTAAATAATGAGTTTCTATGTCAAAGAACAAAAGCAAAAACAATTAACTTTGGGATATTATTGACTTTGCTCAATTTTCAGGTTTTTCCATTAATCCCACAAAGTTGTAAATCTTTAATGAATTTACATGCAGTTAGGAATTAATTTGACATTTTTAATGACTAGAATTAAATTATTGCTTAGGATACATGAAGTTAACCCCAATGTTCATTTGGAAATTTTAAAAAATTTTAAAAGAGCACTAAGACTGTGGCTCAGAAGTAAAGTGCATGCACAAAGCTGTGGCTTTGATCTCCACACTCCACACACACATACCCAAATGCAATACACACAAGAGTATGACTTATATGATAATAAACACAAAGCAACATAGTTTGAATAATGGAATGAAAGCAGTATCTTAATCAGTTTCTCATTGCTTAGACATAATACCTGATACTGATAAATTAAAGAGAGATTTACTTTGGTCCTGAACACTTGAACGGTTTTTAGAGAACTCAGTCCACAGGCAGCTGGTTTCTGGGCAGGAAGAACGTGGTGGAAGAGTCTGGCAGAAGAAAGCTGCTCACATCATGATGCTAAGAAGCTGAGGGAGAAAGGAGCCTGAGATGGTGACACACCCTTCCAAGACACACTCCCAGTGACCCACTCCAAACAGGCCCACCTCCGGGTAGCACACAAAGCTATTAATTTATAGAAGAATTAATCCACTGCTGAATATAGTGCTCCCAACATCCACACATGTGAGAATTTGGGGGTAAGTTTTTCAAATTTAAAGTACAACTTTCTGCTCCTGGTCATTAAAAGACTCATGTCCATCTCACTAGGCAAAATAGCATTTAGTCCATCTCTAAGAGTTGCTAAAGTCGTAACAGTCCCAACGTTGCTGAAAAGCCAAATTCCTGCTTTCCTATGTGACTCCATCCAGAGTTTAGCTGTGAAACTCTGTAAAAAAATTTTTAAAATTTAAACATTTCCAACAGAGTAAATATCACCAATTGAAAAGGAAGAAAAATTCAGAACAAAAGAAAGACTGAAACAAAACAGGGTAAACATTAAATCCTATGGTTCCATATCCCAAATATGGGGTATACTGGAGTGAGTTATAAGCTCTAAAATGCTTGAGCAGTGCTTCTTCTGCAACACTGACAGTTGTAGCCCTCATAGCCTGTCTCTTGGGTGGCTCCACTCATTTCATCAAATTTCCTAAGCAGATGTTCCAAATCTGCAGCATCTCCAACTTTCTGAGATGCTCCAGACCCTTTCAGCTTCACACTCACAGTTTCATACATCAAGCAGTGTATAGTCATGCTGACTGACCCCCAAGGCCATCTTCTGAGGTCTAGATGAAAGAATTCATGACAAAAATCAACTGTTGCATTTTGCATACCTGAAAAGCTAGCACCATGTGATGATACTGAGGTTTACTGCTTGCTCAGGCAGTAGCTAGGCCCCCATGGATCATGGCAGCAAAGGTCTCTGAGTACGTGGATGGCTGAGCAACATTAATTGAATCCTAGGGAACCAGTTCACTGAAAGCTCATGGAGAAGGGCACCCTGATAGCCTACTCAAAACAAACTTTTAAAGGAATTTACCTTTAACAATTTACATCTTTGAGCCAGTGAAAGATGGGGTCTTCCTGATTCCTGAGATGCTCTCAAGCCATCTTTACTATAGCCTTAATGCAAAATACTTGGCTTCTTTATAATGACAATAAAACTGCATAAAGCAAAAATCTACCAAAACTAGATGTCTGTGTGGAAGAAAAGACAATGAACCTCAGCCATTTACCTGACAGCATACATGACCATAAATTTGACAATAATCATTAATACACTGAAAATAAAACTCTAAAGTTTCTTTATAAAAGTATATAATAAGAGTACACAACATCAAAGTGGAGATCTTTTGTGCATAAAACAAAACACAGTAAACAAAAAAGGAATAATAAACTGAAATACAGGAAAATTAATTATTTCTGTTCTTATGAACACATCATTTTAAAGTATAATTGCAGTTCACTGTTTGATTAGTAAATAGTATCTCATGAGAGATATTTGTCAGAATATATTGATAATTCTTACAACTGAAAAAGATAACATTCCAAAATACAAACACTTGTGAATATTATAAAAGCAGACAAAATGGTATTAAATAAGCACTTTTAAAATGGAGATTAAAATTATTGGAATCTGAAAATATTTAATATAAATAAAAGGGAGATAGCACTTAATATATAGTAGAATTGACAAATAATACATCACAGTATTGCATATATTGATGTGATAAAAGAATGAGAACTTCACAATTTTTGGATATGATAATGTTAGAAAAACATTTGAAATCAGTCTAGAAAATATGTTTATTTGTTTGCTTCTAAAGAAAGTTAAAATGAACATATTAATTCTACTTATAGGTCGTAGAGAAATCATATATATAACAGCCTAGTAGAAAATATGCAAATAAAATTGTGGTATATCCACACAAGGAATATTACATAGATTTTATTTTAATGAACTACCATATGTAGAAATGTCAAACCTCATGTTTGGCTTATGAAAGCAGTCACAAAGAACACTCACTGAGTGTATATGAAATCTTAAACCATGCTGGTACACATCAGAACAACTTTTAGGGAATGAGGATTGCCTAAAAGAGCACACTTAAAATCCATTCATTTCAAACGGTACAGACTTTACAGCAATAATCAAATAAAGAAATAAGTAAATGAAAAGTAAGTAAATAAGGCAATATTTAATGTTGATAATTTCTTTAGAGAAAATATTCTGAGCAAGAACATGTAAACTGCTCAGTTTAAAATTCTGGACACACTGGGTAGGAATGGATATGGAGGGCAAGGAGGGGAAGGAAACAATGAAAGTACATTATGTACAAACCTGCCAAAATGAAACCCATTATTTTATGTAAGGAATATGTACTGGGCTAGGGATTTAGTTCAGCGGCACAGCGCCTGCCTGGCAAGCGTGACGTCGTGAGTTCAATTCCCGGTACCAGGAAAAAAACCAAAAAAAAGAAAACGAATATGTACTAATAATATAAAGGAAAAAATCGAAATATATCATTGCTATAGTTTTTTTGTCAGTTATTCAATTTTTCTTCACTAAATTTTTCTCATCATCTTGAAAATAAAAACATTGAAAAATTAGAGACATCAAACACAAAGCACAACCTATTATCTAGTAAGAACAAAATACATGAACATATTATTATTTGTAAAATAACCTTTTAAATGAATCTGAAAATAAATATAGCTCAAAATACATGGATTTTTGACAAATTAACATTTAGAGCTTTGCATATATATTTTAGCACAATAGACAAAAAGACACATAAAAATATGAAAAACTACTTATAAAACATTTGATGAAAATCCATTACATAGAAAAAATAAATATCTAGTGAATATGTAAATTTAAAACAAGCAAGGTAGAAACTGAATCCAAAAGCCTCTTATTTAAAAGAAAGTAAAAATTCACAAAATTAGGACACTTTAATGACAGAACAAAAATTAACAAAGTGAAGTTTTAAAGGGTCATAGTAAATTATGTTATAATGCGTTTGCCAAGCATTTCATTAGCTTTGTGAAATACAGGAATATATGAATATTTCTGGCAAAATATAAATTGCTATAAGAAGCATAAAAAATAAATTATGCAAAAATCACCCAGAATATTAAGAAACTTATGAAGAAGCTAATATCCTATAAGTAAAATTAGGTTTGCATTGCTTTTTTAAGTCCTCAAATTAGAAATACAGACAAAACTTACTTGGGAAAATAAGAACATCTCAAAATTCTCCATATAGCTATTAAAATGTATATTGAACAGAAAATAATCATTTCTATCTTCCTTTCATCAATTTTCTTCAATAAAATATTTAAATTGTGACAATATATTAGTTGAAGTATTCTAAGAAATAATCTTTATTCTTCAATTGACTTGCTAATGAGATGTTTTATCATACCACATTTCACATCTGTGCTTTAAACTTGACACAGTAATGAAAGTATAAAGCAAATATTAGAAATTTTTCATATAGTTGATAATATACTATGTGCAGAGTAAGTTAAAGGATTTTAGAAATTGGAGTGTTTTACATTACAAAAGAAAGAGAGCAAATGTCATAGACATTTCTGAAAAAAACTGGAAATTCCTAAAAAATGATAATAAAATTTTACAGCCATTAATAATAAAAAGGAAAATTGTACAATTTTTCAATCAGAAAATGTACATGACGTTATATTAAAATATTTCTTTCCTCTTCAAGTAGAAGAGTAAATTAATATACTATTTCTAGATGTCTACTTGTCAAAATGAATCAAGGAATGTATAAATGATAATCTCCTTTAAAGTTGTAGTTCCTTACCAGAATTATATAAAAATAATAAGCAGACATAGAACAATTTGTACACAGAGAATATTCTCACATATATTTGGGGAAGTTAATATATGACAACTTAAATATGTTACATTAATTAGTAAAAAATTTCCCACTGATTGACTACTTTTGATCAAAACATGATAAAATTGAATTTCTATAGGATTCAAAAGAATGTTATTAAAATATAATTACAAACATATTCCTGAAATTTCCTATTAAAAAATATAGATATCATTTCCATATAGTAAAAGAATTTATACCATGAAAACTATTCAAAATATGGACTGCAGAATTTTAATATCAGCTCATTTCCCATGACACATTTGCTTCACATTCACTTTCTTTACACACACACACACACACACACACACACACACACCATAACACCCCATATACCATATGGTCTATTGAACAACTCCTTTTTGATTAAACCAAGCTAGATTATGTAGAAAATTCAAAGAGAGATTTAAAATAAAAGTCACACATTTCAGTAATTTGGTAGGGAAGATAAAGTATATAAATGTAAAAAGTTAAATTATTAATTTGCGTTTTATAGATTTCCACATTAAAATTAAACTTCAGATCATAAATATATTGACATAAATTTATGAATGATGGAGGAGAAGGATCATCATGGAAATACTTTGCTGAACTGTGGATTTGAGTTTTCCCAGATGAATAGGCAAGTAAAGATTTCGAAGACTTTGTAACAGCAGTATTTGGTTAGTTTCTTAAGAACTGAGGCAAGATTACATAGACTCATAGATAAAGCCCATTCTGTAGTTCATATGCTTTGGCAATGGTTGGTCAGCAGAATCATCTTTTGCTATGAAAGATGGCATAGTAATTGTGGACCTTTCAATAAGTAACATAAAATGCAATCATGAAGCAGCCTCCAGAACCATTCAACTGGAAATGCTGAGATGTATTCTGCACCAGAAAATAGCAGCTGTCTTAAAAACCATTTCTTATTGATTAGAGAGGAGGGCAAACCATTTTTAAGGCTCACTCCCTGGAAACGTCACTATGTTGTTTGTCATCATGAAAATGTGTACAGTTTGTTTCCCAAAAACTACATCTAACAATAGAATAAATGCTAGAATAACTACAATAGATACTTTTTTTCTATCTCAAATCAATAATAAGTCTATTTTATAATGTCGCCAGCGCCTCAAGGGTAAATACCCTATCAATGGTTTAAAAACACCGTTTATATGCTGAAGAGTCAAAAATCTGTATCTTTATCCTTAATGACTTTGTACATCACCAGGAACAGCATCTTTAGAACATATATTTAATATTCTCTAATACACATATCAAACATGTTCAAAGCACAGTTTTGAATTGATATTTTAACTCTGCTTCTCACATGTCTTTCCCATTGCAGTGAATAGGCATAAATTCATTGCTCAAGCCAAAAATCAAAACACTGTCCTTCTCCCAACAAACAATTCATTGGGAGAGCCTGTGAATTTTTATCTCCAAAATATAGTATGAGTCAATCCACTTCACTCCATTGTTTTTCTATCAGACCTAGCCATTTCTGAAAGATGTAATTGTATTCTATTCCTTCTTTTTTCTATTCCTTTATTATTTTTTAATATCTTTTTCCCATATACCATGAAAATGATTTTTAAAATGACAATAGGATCTATAATTATTTAAAGCAGCGAATATTCTCATTGCCTTCAAAATAAAATCAAAATAACTCCTCGTTTATAGAATCCTTAAAAAACTTGATATCTATCTTAAACCTCATCTCATGACATTTGATCCATATTTGTACATTCTAGCATGATGTAATTTTATTGTGCTCTCTAATTTATTTTTGACCTGTGTCTCCTATTAAAGTAGATTTACCAATACCTGGTTCTTTCCAGTGAAAAGCCTATGTGTAATTCTATAATTCTTCTTTGCTTGTCTTACTATTCATTAAAGCCTTGTTTATACATGGCAAAACCAAAGTATGAAGGATCTCGTTCAGGTGAAATGAAACTGGAGAGCCTAAGTGACATGATGAAGCAACCCCTGCTAAATAAGCACTTGAGACATGATGTTATACAAAACCATGACCAGTTTAGGCTTCCTTGAATAATATATCACCTTAGAGCCTTTGAATGAGCTATTGTCTTTACTTTAGAAATTCTCTTATCATTCCACACCTGACTTCCTGTCATTTAGATTTCAGTTTAAATAATGACTCATCAGAAACACCAACCATTGTCACCAAAATTAACCCATTCCCTCTCACCCTGCCATTTACTATCAATATTTTTAAAAATCTCTACATATGTCTATCTGATATCTTTGTGGTTCTCTTGTATATCTGATTTTTTTATACTCTGTTTGTCCTTATTCCTAGTTCAGTAACTGAGTTTTGTTTGCTGCTTTTCCTTAGGGATTTTATTGTTGCTTGGCACATAGAAGGTGATCAAAATATTTCCTGGGATATTTTTCAAATTAACTATCACTATTTTTCTTATTGTGAATTAAAGATTCTTCTTTTCTAGCCAGGCACAGTGGAGCATGCTTGTAATCCCAGCTACTCAAGAGGCTGAGGCAGGAGGATTGCAAGACTGAGGCCAATCTGGTCAGGTGCCACTGGGTTGGCACTACAGCCCTACCTACTGAGGTAAGGGCTTAATTTCTGATTCTACTCGTATGGCAGCAAATTAAAAAGTAATTGAAATTGAAACCCAATTTTATCTACAGTGTCAGCTAAATTTACTTACTGGAGACATTGTAGAATTATATGTAAGCTATGGAAGAGGTACAATAATATTTTCATGTGAATGACTTTTCTATCACAGAAGAAAAGTACATTCTCCCAGAGGTACTTACATGAATAACACAGTATAATCATTTTGATATTTGAATAACAATATAGAAAAAGCTTCTTACACGTCTCAGCAAGTGTCCCCATAAATAAAACCATATTATGCATGTAGCTTATGTGTATGATGCCTGGAGCTGCCTAAAAGAGGTCCTACAAAAAGCATGAAATTGTTGAAAGCTTTCTATTTCTAAAAGCATCCAAGGCAAACACAGAGATAAAGATCACATGAGCTATGTTTGTCTGCCTTATGGTGTTAATTAAATGCCAATATTTTTTTCTCTTGAGAAGCTCAGAATTAGATTCATATTCTCCTTTGAGAAAGACAAGATCATAAAGTATTCTTGTCACATGGTTATAGGCTTCTCATCCTTATATAAAATCCCCAGGAGATACTTTTTGTTTACACGTTTCTCAACTATTATTTAAAGTTGTAATTTTTTAAAAGTACTGTATATTTTTTATCAGAATAGTAAATATTTCAATTTTGTAGAACTTAAAATTGATACAGTTAGGTTCAGACATCATTTAATGTTATTTAGTGTAATGTTAAAATTCAATCTATATCTTTCAAAGGCAATAAAATTAGGTTTATTTGCAGAGAACACACTAGGTATTTATAAAATGAGGGAGGTGGTAGAAAATGGTGTAAAATATGTCCAACTTAAAATCTGAATATTAAAGAACATTTAAAGTCATGAAATTAAATATAATTATATAAAGACAAGAGCTCCAGTATAAACCAACATATATTCAAGGATTACCCCAGAGGCAAGGAGAGTTCAAAGATGTTTTTAACAGTTATCAGAATTTATGGATATGAAATGAGATAAATATCCAGAATTCTATGTGCTAGGGAAGCATCCTAATGATATGTAAACAAAAGACAGCTTCAAATAGGTGGCTGCAAAAATACTGTACTGCTCCACTAGAAATATGTCCATTAGAAACTATAGTAGTAAATCTTTATCTGAAATTCTGCTTTTGATCAAAATGTAGAAATGGCTAGTAGAATACTGCCCCACCTGATCTCTATCCTCCACCCTGCAAAAGTAAAGGAAATGCAAAATGTATGCGGAAAAACTATTTTTAAGACCTAAACATAAATAAATACAAGATTCCTGACACAGTGAGTAAAAGAGGAAGGAGGAGCAGGAGGAGAGGGAGGAGGAAGGGAGGAGAGGGAAGGGGAGGAAGAAGAGAAGGAGAAAAGAAGAAGAAAGAAAAGAAAGAGAAAGGTGTAACAGGACATATCCCCAGATTCCTACTCTGAGGACATTTCTAGGTTGCAACACAGGGCAGCGGTGTTGGGGGAAGCAAGGAAAGCCACACGCTCATCTTGAGTGGCAAAAACCTTCACTGCTTATTCAGGAAAACCAGTTAGCTGGAGTCTTCAGGCCAGAGATCTCAAGAAGTGAAACCAGTGAGAACATTCCAGTACAGACAGTGTGAGTACTCAGGAGGGTGCAGGACCATGAGTAGTACACATACAATCAACAACTTGGTCCAGGGAAAGAATCACCAGAAGGATCTGCAGGCACAGTAGGTGAGAGGAACAAAAAGCTATTAGGAAAAAGGAAGGAAATGCTCAATTGGGAAATGGAACTAAGAAGTGGGAAGGGGAAAATAAAGGAAGAGAAAAGAAAAATATAGAGAAGTGAGGGAGAAATGGAAACAAAGACTTTGTAAAGGAGGAGGGGAAGAGAGATTGAAGGGAGGATAAAGGAATGGGGAAAAATAGAGGAAGTGAAAGGTCATGTACAGGTACAAAGTGCCTAGGAAAAAAGTGATAATTATGTACATTTAAAATATATCAATAAATACTTAATTAATAAAAAAAGGAGAGGGCATAGTGCTTGTTCACAGAATGACTGGAAAACCTTTAACTTGTGTGATAGTATCAGCTCATTAGAACGGTCTTGACTCAGTAGTGAGAAATGATTAAGCATCAGTTAAGTACAGTTATGTTTTTGCCTAATATCTCAAAAGCAAGGGTGCAAAAACTTAACAGTGCAATTAATTTAACTCTGAAAATAAAAAAAAAAAAAAAAAAAACTTCAAAAATATAAGAGTTTATCCAGGTGTGGTGGTACATGCCCCAAATCCCAGGACTCTGGGATACTGAGGTAGGAGGCCAGTAAATTAAAGACCAGCCTCAGAAACTAAGTGATTTAACAATACCCTGTCTTAAGATAAATAATAAACAAATAAATACATAAATACATATTTTGAAAAAGAGGCTGGAGATAGTGTCCAGTATGATGGCCCTTAGTTCAATCTCCATTAAAAAAATTAAACACAAAGGGTTATAATAACCAGCATCCCATCAAAATTTACCAAGAACACCAAAAGCTAGAAATTGTAATCCTTGTTCAAATAAAAATCAATTAATCAAATTTGACAGTCAGTAAAACTAGCGAAAGCATTAAACAAGTAGTATGATAATACAAAATATTTTTAGAAAGGAAGTAGAGATATCTAACACATTTTTTTAAAAAATAAAGGTATGTTTGAACCTCTAGAAATAAAACATACAATGTCTGAAAGAAAAAGGTCAATTAAAAGAGATTGAGAGATCATCATCATTAATGATCTATAAAACAGGTGATGAAGACTGCTTTCCATGTAATTGGAAATTTATAAGAGAAAAATATTTTAATAACTGTTGCCAACATTTTTCAAGATTTAATCAAATTATAACTCTGAAAATTTAAGAAATTCAACAGACCCACGTATAAAATAACTTGAAAGAAATTACATCACAGTACATAATTATCAGACTTCTCACAGCCTGTAATAAATAGAAATTTTATCCCCAGAGGAAAAAAAGGTGTTTCATGTAGAGAACCATGTATAGAATCTCAGAGAATACCTCATAAACAATTTAAGTCAAAGGCAAGGGAGGAACATCTTTGATGTGTTAAAAGGACAAAAACAAAACACAGCTGCCCCTCAGTCTCTGTGGGAGACTGGTTCCAGGACCACTTTCACATCCCCTGTGGATAGCACAATTGGTGAAAAGTCAAGTCCCTTCCATGAAATGACATTACATTTGTACATAACCTATTCACATCCTCCTGTATATGTTAAATAATGTGCAGAATATTTCAAATACCCAACAATGCAAATGCTATGAAAATAGCTGTCATATATATTGCTTAGGAAATGATTGAAGAAAAAGTTCTGTACATTTCCAGTTCAGATGCCAATGCTTTTCTGAACATTCTGAGTCATGATTGGTTGAATCCACAAAAGTGGAACCCAGGGACATGGAGGACTGACTGTAAGTGACAAACTAGAATCCTGTCAAGCAACAATTTTGATTAAAGATGAAGATAAAATGAAAACACACACAAATTAAAAAACAACAGAATTTATTAATACCAGGCTTTCACTAGCTGAAATGTTAAAGGAAGCCAAATGGGAAGAAGAAAACAGATCCCTGATGTAGAACTATATCTTTCAAAGAAATCTTACACACTAGAAATGGCACCTATGTAAGTCTATATACAAAAACTGATTATATTTTAATCTCATTAAAAGATGCTAGTGGAAAATGACATACTGCAGGTTTTACAAACATATAAAATATATTACAATAGCACAAAAGATGAGAAGCAAGAAATGAAACTAAAACAATGAGAAGTGACATAATATTACTAGGCAATAGTGTGTATTAACAAAAATGTATATGATATTTGTAAAGAATCATGCAAAATATCATATCTAATAAAGTAATAAATAAAACATGCAAATTAAAAAATAAATTTCAAAAGAAATTAAGAAAAAAAGAATGAAATAATAGATGGGATGAGTACAAAATCAGTAAGATGACAGATTTAAACATAAACATAAATAGTCACATACTTATAAATAATCTAAAGACTTTATTAGATTAAATAGAAAAGCAAGATCTGACTATATGCTGATTAGTTCAAATGTAATGTATGCGTTATATATTCTCAGGTTAAAGGGATAGGGAAAAATGGGATACTAATATTAATCAAAATAGAAAGAAGAAAAGATAACAATATCAGGGATAAAGAGGTCACTTTGTAATGATAAGACTTCAATTTATCAGAAGAAAGCAACAATTTTAAGTTTGTATGTATCCAACAATAGATTTCATAATATGTTAAGTAAAATTGAGGAAAATAACAAGGAGAAACTGATACAACCACACTTACGCTTAAAACATTTTAATAACTCTTGATAACTGATAGAACAAATTGACAGAAAATCTGTAACAATATTAATATACCTGAGTTGAATTTTACAGAGAATGCCAAACACTAACATTAGAATATACACATAATCCATATGCTGGATTAGGGTTAGGGTCATTCAAATAGTAATATGACTAATAAAGTAAAAGTAATTTTTATTAAAACACTCACAAAAGATTTTAAAAGGTTAAGGTCTACTAATGCGGTGTGGTGTAGCTCAATGGAAAAGCACATATCTATTTAGCATGCTCAAGGCCTTGGGTTGGATTTTTCAGAACAACATTAACATATATATGTAAATTAAAATAAATAAATCATGCATATTTCATTCTGTCACAAAAGAATTAAATTAGCAATCACTAATATAATATTCCTTAGATGTCTCTCAGTATTTGAAAAGTGAATAATATCTGTCCAGATAACACATAGGTTAAAAAAAGCAAGAAAAACTGAAAATATTTTGATCTGAATTAAATTGAAAATACAGTATATTAATATTTATAAGGTGTTGTGTAAGCAATTCTTAGGGGACACTTCACAATGATTATACTATTTGATACATCACAAGGCTAAATCTCCGTGTCCCCAAGAACTTAGTGTCAACATTTATAAAGTAAAAATAAAATATGAAAAACTGAAGAATAAACAAATTGTGTCTATGATCAGGGGTATTTGATGATCCTTTTCCAATAATAATTAGATAAACTGTACAAATTTGGTAAAGTTATATAAAAGATTTGAGCAATACAGTGAACAAACTTGACCTAATTATGCCTGACATAAATAGACATAGTACAAAAAGATGACAGAATGCATCTTCATTTCAAATGAACATGGAATGTTCACAAAAATTACCATATGCTGCTTAGCAAAAAACCAGTTCAATATTTCCTTTTTAAAATTCAACATTTAATATTTTGATATCTCACCACAGTAGGATTAAGCTAGAAATCAATAAAAGTAGACAGTGATAATGCTTAGAAAGTAGACAATGTACTAGCAAAATATTTGTGACTCAATAGAAAACATTTTGTATTGTTCATATGTGAATTCATAAAATTATAAAAATACTATGCATTTTAAATATGTGTTTATGAATACATAAATAGGATGCACTACCAAATAGTTTTTGCTTTTCTATATCGAGGTAATTTTAGAAAATAATTTTTCAACATAATTTTAATTACCTGTTTTTTCTATACCTCCTTCACTGAATGTAACATAACCTCACCAGGTTTGTAATATGGCTAGATAATTTGTCAGAGTCCACATTCCATCCTTTGTTTTTCTAATATCTTGGTAAGTATTTTGATTTTCATCCTATACATTATAGCATTAATGTTGTGTAGTACTATGACTTTGACAAGTGTAAAAACCCATGCACACGTCATCATAGTTCCATAGTGAGTATAGATATCACTGCAAAAATGGTTTTAGTATTGCCTCTTGAAGGAAAATCATATTTTACCCTAGCCATACCAACTGCTTTTTTGTTTGTTGTAGTTTTGCATTTTATATAATGTTACATACATAAAATTCATACAGTATGTACATTTTGAGTCTACTTCCA
Organism: Chinchilla lanigera; assembly: GCF_000276665.1. Taxonomy (NCBI): domain Eukaryota; kingdom Metazoa; phylum Chordata; class Mammalia; order Rodentia; family Chinchillidae; genus Chinchilla; species Chinchilla lanigera. Next base: position 25,364,560 of record NW_004955402.1, on the reverse strand, counting down.
TGAAATGAAAACACCATACTTCAGCTCATGCATACAGTGTGAATAACTGATTCATTCCTTTGTATTTCAGAGTACTATTTCATTGTGCATACGTACACAAAAAATGTTTATGTATTCACTGGTTGGGTGACATATGGTTGGCTTTCAGTTTTCCATGATTATAAATGTTAGCTACAAATTTTAGTACACATTTTCAGTTCATTTGCATTAATATCAGACAGTGGGGTTGCTGAGTTGCATAGTAAATTCATGTTTAACTCCATACACAACTGATTATCTGATCTTTAATGACTGAGTAATAAATAGGGTACAAGAGTTAGGTTAGTTCTACCATGACTATCACCATCACTTGATATTGATACCATTTGTAAAGTCATTTCAGTTGATTTTAATTTTGTCTTTTGCTAATATATTTAAGAATTTTGAAAAAAAATGCTGTAAAATTCTTATTTACCTTATGTATATCTTGTTTATCTTCAGTTCACATTTTGCCCATATTTGTTTGTTCATTTATCTCATATACATATCCAATTAAAATTATTTATTAGGTATTTCATTTGTAAATATTGAATCCTAGTCTGCAGAGTTAAATTATTTTAAAAGAATCTCTCAAAAAGGAAAATATTTATTTTACAAATGGACCAATGTCAGCAGTATTTAATGTATCAGATTGGTGCTTTTGTATATGTAAACTACTCACCAGAGAGGAGAGCCCACAGATTTTCTTCAATGTTGCTATAGTTTTATGATTTTACAGTTTTTAGCCACATGTGTAATATAAATGTATATATATATACACACACAAGATAAGAAAGATAATTGCAGTACTAATTTCCATTAGTTCATTGAAAGGAACTGTTAGTAGTTATCATGCCTGTACCTGGTAATCTGAACAACTACACTGAAGATAACAATGTGCAATATAATAAACATTGTTAATTTCTTGACATCTTGTTCTGAAATTCTGTATTATTTTTATTATTTTTTGTCTTTTTTTGTCTGTTTAAAATAAAAGAAAAAATTTTAAATTTTTAAAGAATTATGTACAAAATATTTGCCAAGATGTTTTGCTTTGTTTCTGGGAGTCCAGTTGTTCTAATATTTATAAAAAATGTTCTTCTATCTATATTTTATTGTATTTACACTTTGATCAAAAAAAAATTTGAGTGTACCTGTGTAGATCTGTCTCAAGACTCTATGTCTGTTTCACTGATTTCTGCACCTATATTATGATTGCGCCCATGTCATTCTTTTCCAATATTATTATGACTATAATGCTTCCAATGACATTTCAAGCAAAGTCTAGAATCAACTTACTAATATCTAAAAACTGTTTGCTAGCATTTTGATTATGATTAGCTGAACATATATGAAATAGTGAGGATTAATGTTTTAGTAATATTGAATCTTCCAATGCATGACATCTTATATCAGTCCATTTTTTTGAGACTTCTTTTGTTTTTAGATATCTACCTGCAGAGTTTGCACACTTTTTTGAATTTGTGCCTATTCATTTGGGATTCATTAGTGTAAATAGTAGGTTTTTTAAAAATTGAATTCCAATTTGACCCTTTTATTTAAAATATAATTAACTTTTACATTAAAGCATTCTTCCTGGTGTATTTTCTCATACTTTTTCTTTTCTCCATATTGTAAGTATATGCTACATTGTTACTTCTCCCAGACATGCAATAATAGTTCAGAAAAATACAAGAGTAAAAATTATTTAATTTTCCTTCATTTACTTTACTTGTAACATTCATGTTTTTTGAAAAAGTGCCAAATTTCAGACTGATACATGCATGTCTTTTTTTCCTGAAATTTCCTCTCACTTGTTTGTTTAAAGATAAAAGAACAAAAATATATTAACAAACACACAGACATAAACAGAATAACACATACAATAAAAGCCATAAAGGATTTCAGACAAGGTGATAGGAAATTAAAATAGTTATTATATTGCATATTATTACCTTAAATTTGGTTACTCAGGTAAACAAAAATATAGGCATATAAAATTGATCAAACAATTAAATACTAATTGTTCCTTTCCATAAAGCAGTAGAAATTAGTAGTACAATTATCTTAGCTATCTTGTGTATACATATATACATACATTTTCCCTCTGTTCTTCTCTTTTCCCTCATCCCATTTCTTTCCTTTTGAGCAATTTCTTTCCCTTTCACAATGTCTGTTGCACAACCTAGATTTTATTCACTATTTTAGGTTCTTACACTAATGAGACAATATGGTGTTTATACATGTGGGTCTAACTTATTTCACTTATGAGTATGGTCTCTAGTTGTGTCTGTTTACCATAAAAGCCTCGAGTTTATCTTTCTTTATAGCTGAGTAATATTCCATTATATAAAAATACCACAATTTTTATCCATTCCTCAGTTGATGGGCATTTATGTTGCTTCCACGATTTAGCTATTACAAATTGTGCTGCTATGAGCATGGGTGTACATATATCACTGTGATATGACGTTTTCAGTTCTTCTGGGAAAACGCCCAGAAGGGGAATACCTGGGTTGAATGGGACCTCTAATCCAAGTTTACTGAGAAATCTCCAAACTGATTTCCACAGTAGTTGTACTGGTCTACTGTCCTACCAGCAGTGGAGAAGGGTTCTTTTTTTCTCCACAGCCTTGACAGAATTTGTTACTGGCTGACTTCTTAATAATAACCATTCTTACTGGGGTGAAAGGAAATCTCTCTTTTAACTTAATAATAATATAATAATAATAATAATAACCATTCTTAATAATAATAACCATTCTTACTGGAGTGAAAGGAAATCTCTCTTTTAACTTGCATTTCTCAAATGACTAAGGATGTTGAACATTTTCTCATATATTTATTTCCCATTTGTATTTTTTATCTGAGAAGTGTGTATTCATCTCACCTGTCATTTTTGGATTGGGTCTTTGAATTTGAGGTGCTGATTTTTTAAAAATTCTTTATATAGTCTAGATGGAAGTCCTTTGTCCAAGGCACAGTTGGCTAAAATGTTTTCCCAATTTGTGGGTTTTCTTTTTACTCTCCTGGTGATTTCTTTAGATGTGCAAAAACTTTTCAGTAAGATGAGATCCCAGTTGTTGATTCGTTGAAGTATTTCCCATGCAGGTTGGTTTCTGTTCATGAACTCTCTGCTTACCAGTATGTCTTCAAGATTTTTACCTGCTTTCTTTCCCAGTAGATTTAGTGTTTCTGTTTTAATATTTAGATCTGTAATCCATTTTGAGTTGAGTTTGGTGCATGATGGTAAACATGGGTCTAGGTTCAGTCTTTGGCATGTGGCAAGCCAGTATTTCCATCACCATTTGTTAAAGAAGCTATCTTTCTTCCAGTGAATACATCTGTGAATAATGATAATTTAACTTCTTTCTTTCTTATCCGTATTCGATTTATATGTCTGTCTTATCTAATTCTTCTGGTAGTGCTTCCAGAACTATGTTGAATGGAAGTGGTGAAAATGGACACCCTTGTCTTGTTCCTGATTTTAAAGTGAAAGTTTTCAGTTTTTGTCCATTTAGTATGGTGTTGGCTGTGGTTTGTCATAGAGGCCTTTGATCAGATTGAGGTAAAGACCATCTATTCCTACTTTCTGTAGAGCTTTTTATCATGAATGAGTGTTGAACTTTGTCAGAAGCTTTTTCTGATCTATTTAGATGATCATGTGGTTTTTAGTTTTTGGTTCTGTTGATGTGGCATATTACATTTTTTGATTTGAATATATTGAACCATTCATGTATACTTGGGATGAATCCCTCTTCTATAATTTATGTTTCCTAGCATTTTACTGAGTATCTTTGCATCTATGTTCATTAGGGAGATTGGCCTGTAGTTCTCTTTCTTGGTTGGGTCTTTCTTTGGTTTCGGTATCAGTATAATACTTGCCTCCAGAAATGAGTTAGAGAGAATTGCTTATTTTTCAATTTCATTGAAGAGTTGTAGGAGTTTTGGCATTAAATCTTCTTTGAAAGTCTTGTAGAATTCAGCTGTGAATCCATCAGGACCTGGGATTTTCTCTTTTTCTGATAGATTTTTAATCACATTTTCAATTTTCATAATTGATATTGGGTTATTCAGGATTTTTATATCTTTTTGATTCAACTTTCATAATTCATACATATCTATGAATCTGTCCATATTTTCTGTTTTCCATCCTATGGGAGTAAAGATTTTCAAAAAAGTATTGATGAGCTTCTGAATTTCTATAGCATCTGTAGTGATTTCACCCTTTTCATTACTTATTGCATGAATTTGAGTTTTTTGTTTGCTTTTTTTGATAAGATTGGCTAGGGTTTTCTCCATTTTATTTATTCTTTCAAAGAACCAACTCTTTGATTCATTAATTCTCTGAAGTGTTTTCTTTATCTCAATTGCATTAATTTCTGCCCCAGTCTTTATAATTCCCTCCCTTCTTTGGGTTTTGGGCTTAATTTGTTCTTCTTTTTCTAACAGTTTGAGGTGCAGCATTAGGCTATTTATTTGTTTTCATTCTCTTTTCCTGTTGTGTGAGTTAACTACTATAAACTTCTCTATGAGGATTGATTTCAGTGCATGCTATAGATTCTGATAAGTTGTATTTACATTTTCATTTGTTTGTAGATATTGTTTAATTTCTTCTTTAATTTCATCTGTGACCCAGTGGTTTTTCAGGAGGCTGCTATTTAATTTCCATTTGTTTATGGAGTTTTTGTGGTTCCTTTGTAATTAATTTCCAATTTTATTGCACTATGATCAGATAATATGTCTGGGATAATTTAAATTTCTTTACATTTGTTAAGCATGTTCTATGTGCTAGCATGTGGTCTGTTTTAGCGAACGTCCTATATGCAGCTAAGAAGCATGTGTATTCTGATGGTGTGGTATGGAACACTCTGTAAACATCTACTAAGTCCATTTTTTCACAAGTTTTGTGAAGTTCTGTGATTTGTTTTCTTATTTTTAATGCAGTTGACCTATCTCTTTGTGTCAATGGGGAATTAAGGCCCCCCATTACAATAGTGTTACTAGTTATTTGGTTTTTCATGTCTTTTAAGGTTTGTCTCATATAATTGGTTGCTCCCACATTTGGTGCATACATATTTATGATTATTATCTCTTCCTCTTGAAGTTTTCCTCTAACAAGTGTATAGTGACCTTCTTTATGTCTTTTGATCATTCTTGGTTTGAAGTCTACATTGCCTGCAAACAGAATACCTACCCCTGCTTTTTTCTGGGTTACTGTTGCATTGAGGATTGTTTTCCATTCTTTGACTTTCTTTCTATGAATTTCCTTTTGAGTTAAATGTGTTTTTTATATACAGCATATTGTTGTTTTTTTTTTCTTGACCTACTCTGTCCATCTTTTTCTTTTGAGTGGTTAATTGAGGCCATTTACATAAATGGTTATAACTAATATGTGTTGCCTTATCTTTGTTATATTATTTACTTGCTGCTGGTTTCCTCCTTTTACTCTCTGTTTAATTGCTTCCTGTGATTGGTGGTTTCTTTCTATTGTTTATGAAATTGTGGTCATTATTATCTCCTTCTAGGATATTTTTAAGTACTCTTTATAGGGTTGGTTTGCCACTCATGAGTTTGTTCAGTTGTCTTTGTCATGGAAATATTTTATTTCTCCATTAAATTTGAAAGATAGTTTTTCAGGGTACATCAATTTGGGTTGGAAGTTGTTTATTTTAGAATCTGGAACACTTCACTCCAACTTCTTCTTGATTTGATGGTTTTTGTTGAGAAATCTGCCATGTTTCTAGTGGGCTTTCCTTTATAGGTCATCTTCTTTTCTGTAATGGTTTTTAATATTTTGTTCTTTATGAGATTTCTGGGATCTTGATTAACATATGTCGGTGTAGTTTTATTTTGGGTATGGCTAGTTGGAATTTTATGTACCTCACTTACTGTATGTCAGATTCTTTTTCCCTGATTGGGAAAATTTCTGTTATTATTTCTACAAATATTCTTTTATGTTATTTGTGTTGACTCGTACTGTTTCATTGACACCTATTAGTCCTACATTGTTTTCCTTTTCATTGTTTTGTGGCTGTTCAATTGCTATTTTGTATTTCCTTGATAGAAATATTCTCTCACTCTTATTTTTTTCTGTATAATATGTGGTCACTTCAAGAATTTATTTATCTTCAACATTTTTTTTTTGTCTTCTGAATGCTTCAGTGATTGGAATAGCCACTGTATTTGAAATGTAAAATGTTTTACAAAAATCTTCATGCTACTTAGCTTTTTATAAGCTTCTTAGTTCTATGGTCTTTTAGTAGCATTAAGAAGTTCTTGGTTATCATTTCTTAAAATAATTGTTTTAATTTAAATTCTTTTAGTTTAATTTTTAATCATTATGTTTCAATTTGGAGAATTTTTGTTAGCTTATATAATTATTCAAGTACTGCGCCTATTACATATGTTTTCATCTCTGTTTTTCTGTCATTTTAAATTTTTTAGTATTTACAGTGAATTGTTTTTATAGTTTCCATCTCTGTTGAAATTACTCCTCTCTCTTGCTGATTGTCAACATAGTTTTGTTATATTGGTTATAGTTATTTCATATTTTTTGGTGTATAGTTTAACATCCGTATTCATTTTAAGTACCTATAGGAAGCAGGTTATCTTTGTAGTTCAGAGAAAGAGTGTGGATTGAAATAACTTAGTTTCTTTTTTCTACTTGGCAATGAACATATCTTCCTTTCACTGAAATTTTAATATAGGAATTTGAACTACCCTAGTCTACAGTAAGACTAGTGTTATGGTTTGTTTGTAGCTGTCCTCCCAAAACCTCATTGCGATTTCTGGAGCTAGCTGCACCTAGTGTGTGTGATTGATTCATAGTGTAAAGCTGGGATTAAGAGTACCAGGATTAGAGGTGGATGATTTCTGGATTGGTCCACTGATTGGATGACATCACCCTAATCTGGGTAGCCTGCATACAATATAAGGAACACAAAGAACCTCGTCTCACTCTCACTTGATGCTTTTTCTGTCTTCTGCCACTATGAACTATTGCCCTCTGCCATGTGCCACCCTCCTTCTCTAAACTGTGGGCTAAATAAACCTTTTCCCTTTAACTTTGGTTGTTGGATATTTGATATCATATTGAGAAAAGTAGCTAAGGCAGGTAGTTTTTAAGTTTTCTTTGCTTTCTCTCTAGTACACTATTGACCTGTTCCTGCAGTAATAATTTGTACTTAGACTAGTGGTGATCAGCCAGAGTAACCAGTGCAGTCTTGCACATTAGGATTTTTCTCTGCATGTTTCTTAAAGATTTGTTTACATTGCCTTGATTCTATTCTCTCCCTTTCTGTACAGGATTCTCCCTGTCTTGTAAAGCATGTTATCATGGTGAAAGTTGGAACAAGCACGGAATCATTTTCTTTTCACTTTCTCCCAGTTCTTATGGATTCCCTAAGAAATACAGTGTTTGCTGCTGTCTACTGCAGATCAAGGCTTAGTTCTACACCAAAAGTAGTGGGTAATATTTTCTTACTCCAGTTACCCTGCTGTTTTCTCCCTATGTTACAGCTACATCACAGTGGAAATTTTCTTGCTGTTCTTAGTCAATTGTCTAAATATATTTACAGAATATTACATGTACATGTGATCCATATATGTATAGATAGATAGATAGATATGCAAAAGATCATGATTTACTTTGCATTTCTCAAAGAAGTTTCACTGCTTCATATTATTTGATCAGCACATATTAATGACTCAAAAAATTGCTATTTTTTCCAACTTGCTAACACACAATCTGAGGCTTAAAAAGTATAATATCTGTGGATAAACTAACCATTCAACCAAATATTCATTACAGTATATTGAGAATTTATATATATCATGTGCTAAGAATGTGAACAATAGAATAAGATTTCTTTGTCAAAAGCTGACTTCTCACTAATCTTGATCCTTCTGTTCCTATGTCAAAATAGGTAAAAAAAAAAAAAAAATGCTAGATTATGCATTCTTAATTGTCTCACCTTTACTTTAAAATCCCACTGAAAGCATAGATATTTTCTAAAGGCAGGAACTAACAAAAAACAATGATTTGATGAAAACAAACCTAAGAAACAATGTTAACAATTTCAATAAAGGAGCAATCTATAGCAATACAGGAGTGAACATAGGTGATGGGAAATTCTTGTGAATCTCCATATTCAGAATCAGTTTGTGGAGGTATAATCAAAATAAAATGTTAAGGTGAAATATATGCAAGTTAATTAGAGCATTTTATAAGCTGTATTGATGACTTTGCTGCCTTACTTCCTTAAAAACTTACTTTGTTATTTTAAAGAGAATAAAAACTAATAAAAAAATAGAAATGATAACAGAATTTAAAAAAATAAGATAGATATTCAACAATGCCTGTCATATTGCATATTGCTGTTTTCAAAGTAGTTGCTCAGATTACCAGTATAAGCATGTAAAATTGGTCAAAAAATCAAGCATTAACTATTCCTTTCAATAAACCAACAGAAATTAGTAGTATTGTTATCTCAGCTATCTTGTGTGTATGTATGATTGGTTTTAAGGCTGGATTCTAATTTAATTTGGTATTCTTTCTGTTTTAGTTACTTTTCTTGCAGTGCTGAGACAAAATGCCAAACACTGAAAGTTAAAGAAAAAAATATTTATTTAGCTCACCGTTTGTGGAGGTGTTAGTCCATAATCAGCTGACTCTAAGGCAGGGTGGCAAACAGCAGAGGAGTAATGGTTTATGGCAACAGAAGACAAAAACAATAAAAATAAAAAGAGATGAGCAAGCCTCTTTTCCTTCTTTATACTGTATTCAGGCTACTCATCCTAGGGCAGGAATAGCACTCATATCCCGAATTCTAGCACTAGACAATGAACAAATCACAAACTCTAGATTCAGCAGCCTCCAAAAAGTTCACCACCAAGGACCATATGAGGCTTTTCAGGACATCCAGATGCAAACCATAACACTCTCCAGTAGTGTCTATGGCAGAAAAAAAATAAGAAATATACTGCAAAAACCTAAAGTCCAGGCTCAATTTACAAAATAATCTACATTGGAAAAATAAATAAAACAGAGAGAAAATATTCTTTCAAACCATATGTGACTTTTAATATATTATAGTTTCCTTCAATAGAAGCTAAAGCCAAATAAGCATCATAGAAAAATTACAAAGAACATTAATAAATGACCTTAAAGGAAGACTATCAGTCCTGGGGCGGAGTAAGGGATATACACTGAAGTGTCTTCAAATCACATTGATGACTGCCCATACTGTTCACATTTGTGACAATTTTATAATTTATAAACATATAGGAGTCACAGCCCTTTTTTAGTGATAGGATGAATAACAATAAGATAGTTTCATTTACAAATTACTAAATTTCTATAGCTGCTTTAACTGTAGCAGTAACAGGATAACATGATGATAGTGGAATTTGCTACATTTATGCTACTTTGTACCAGACATTGTTCCAAGTGCTTTTCAGAATATGTACCATTTGAAACTTACTTCAACCTTAAGGGATAAATATTTTATTGAAATTTTACAGTAGGGTATGCTGTGCCTAAGATTATGTTATTATATTGTCTATATGAATGGTTCAGTATTTAAAGAGAAATAAATCTCTATCTCCAGTGTATACTGTTAGTTGTCTGTGTCTTATAAGTTCTCAGACTGGATCTTACTCAATGAAATCAACATTTTATCACTTATTAAATCACATTTTATCCAATACCACCATATACACACATGTCAAACTCAGCAAACTCATTAAAATATATGCTGTCCTTACTGTCCTCAAATTCATGGAACAGAATGATTAACTGCAAGAAAGTACTTCTAAACCAATCACAATATTATGAAAACTTTAAGTGCATCTCTATTGGGAAAAACATATCAGAGTTTCTAGAAATATAATAAATGGAGACAGCAACGAATATAATTATTAATATTTTATATGTGAACAATGTCATTAACCATTTAAGGTTTTTAAAATCAGGGACATCACTGAACACTTCCAGATACAGAGATATCTCCCCTCCAGAGTGTTATCTGGATCTCATATTCAATATGGCATACATTTGTATGTAACACCCGAGCATTAGGAAAGTGAAATCCTTCCTAAGGAGAGATGTTTCAACTCTCTAAGGTGATTACATGGAATATACTTCCTATATCACAGCTTTTAAAAATATTATAACACAGGAAATTTAAACTAGATTTAGATGTTAGAGATAACAAAACAAACACAAAAAACTTCACTTCATTGTTGACTTTGGCAAAAAACAATCTTATCAAAACCTTTGCCCAAATAGTATCAACAAGTATAGTGTTCTTCTGAATCTTTCCCTCTCTAAGGAATGAAGTTAATTCATTACTCAAAGTTTGATTTTAAATTATCAATATAATTTACACAGTCCCTGGAGAAGTATAAAAGAGAAACAAAATTTAGGCCCATTCACCATGAGCATAACCTACAGTAGGAGAAAATGTTTGCACGCAGTGATTGGAATTACACTTTTAAATGTTCCTTATATTCATCAGAAACAACAAGTATCTTATGAAACAGTTTAAGCATCAAATGTGCATTATGCACCCAGTAGACAGAATGAAATATCTGTAAAAGAAGGTATTTTGATTGACTGCTTACTCATCTTCCTTGTACGCAGAACATAGTTGAGTAGATAGAACCACTAGATCAATTATATTCCAAATATGGCCCCAGGTATAGTGATTATTCTCCAACATCCTTTATATTTACTGAGTCTGATAATACCAGTCCCCTCAGTTTGTACAGAAGTAATATGTATCAAGAATATTACATGACTTCTGCATAAATGATATGTGCATATTTTACTTAAAATATTTTAAAAGTGTCTATTATTATTTGCTGATTTTTTAATCCCAAGTTGCTTTGATTTTTATATTTTGCCTTTAGTTTTCTGAAATTTCCCTAAACTATTGGTCGGCTTTTATACAGATGAATATATTTAATAAATATTTAATAAATCTCTATATTTAGAGATCTATCCTCAGCTGACATAGTTTGGTAATCTTCTGCTCAGTCAAAATCAAGTATCTAAATTCTAAATAAAACTATGATAAACATTTTTAATATGGAGAAGCCAAGGACATTTGCCTGCCAATGAAAACTGAATCATTGCTAGCCTAATCCAATAAAATTTTATATAGAGAAGAGCTTGTTAAAAAAGAATGCCATCACATACAATAACCACTAAAAATAATTAAGATTAATTGGAGTTCATAGAGTCTCAATAACTCAGAGAAAGTGAAATAATTCTAAGTATCTGATACTGTAATTTGTGCCAGAAATTTTCCATATTTCTGTTATATTTGACATCACGTAGCCCCAGCCTTTCATCTTTTGCCTTATGGTCCTATAAGAAAATAAGGTTTTATACTATGCCCTGGTGAAGACCCATTTCAAATCTAGGAAGCAGACAGAATGGAGTTGTAACATGACTCTCTTCTTCTTAAAAGCATATTATCCCCTAATGGGTATCTGCTCACCTTCCCACCCTTCCCTAGGAGAGAACAGTCTGTGGCATTTCAGAAATATGTGCTGTAAATTGGCAGGCCCAAGCACCCTAAAAGACTATAAAATAAACATGAATCCCCTTTGAAAAAAACTTTATATTTTCATCACATCCCTTGTAAGCTAACACACTACACTGTTTACAGTCTTCCACTACAATATATTTTGAAACGATTACCTTCCTCTGAGTCATTTGTGTCATAATGCTCTCCATAGGTACCCATAAAATGAAAATGTAAGCCGTTTTTATTGGCCACACTACATCTTAATTGAAAATATTAAAGGGGATTGCTCTCCTACTGATTTTTTCCCCTCCATTTAATTGGCTAATCATATGATATTTTTAATGGAATAATCGTGAAAGAAAATATGAATCTAATTTAAATTCAAACTGGATTTGGGATGTTTAAGAGATTATCCCAGAGTAGCAGAGGGTGCATGAGGCAATAAACATCTGTTCATTCCTGACCACTAGCCTTGGTGTTTATGAGCTTGGGGGATATTTATTTTCAGGAGACATGATTCTCTGGATTTGAGCTTCTGCTGTTTTACTGCTGTATTTTAGTGAAAATTTTTAAATTTATCAGCAGATTTTTGTCTATTTTTTTCACTGTTTCTTTTCACTTATATACAAATGCTATTCCAACAAATGAAAAATTGTTTTAGGGAATCATTACACCCTACTGAGAGGAGAATTCAGCCACTTATTTATTATTGGCTACAGCACAGTGAAAATGGGTAAACCAAACCAGTAACAGCAACTAGACATGTCTTTGTGTAAGACCATCACAGCTTTAGTGAAGGGAAATTAAATATTGCATTCATGCATAGATTCAAGTGCCTTTGAGTATCTAAATTTTTAGAATACTATAGAAACTATGCCAAGCTAAACAAAAAAGGCAAGTCTCAACGATTTTGTAGTCTAGTGAGAAAGACAAAAGCCTACATTTGTGAAGAAAATCCCTGTGGTTTTATAAATTCAAGTGAACCATATAAGCAATGACACTCATGTTCATAACAAGTTTATTAAATAAATAGTGTAGGTGATAATTAATATACAAAGTCAGAGAATACAATCAGACCACAATAGACTCAGGTAGTCAAGAAAGTTTTAATTCTGAATGTTCGCTGTAAATTTCAAGAATGAAAAAAGTCTTCTGGGACCTTGCTGAAAGGAACTCAAGCAGATGCCAATAGGTTTATAAATCTCCATGGTTGGACAGGAAATAGGAGACAAAGATTGTCATTGTGTCAGCTGAGCTTTCTTGGCCATATCAACATCCAAGTAAAAATGATCTCTCCATAAGAGCAATAAGCAAAGAAATGGATTTCCATCTTTACTTTAATTGAAACTGAAGTCTTCTGTAAAATTTCCTAGGATATACTTAAAAATTTATAGCTAGCCTATTGCATGTTTGTAATCAATGCCCTGGCAGGCATTACAGAACTTCACTTGAGCAAAGTTACTGTTTCTCCAAGTCTTACTGCTTTCACTTAAGAGTCTTACTTTGGGCTGCATACTGTAGCACTGCTTGGTGGTCACTGTAATCCCAACCATCACGCTGCTAGCCACTACCATCTCCTGGGATGTTTCAAGAGCAGTGAAAGTGAAAAATCAAAGTCACAGAATCCTAGTACCCAACCTTCATGTTGTTTTCAAAGTAAGGTGGGGCATACCTCTTTTCATTCAAATGAATCTCAGCAGTGTACTGCTTACTTTCTAAAAAACCCCAAGACATTTTTGATAAACTTGCTTTTTTCTTTTATTTCCTACTATAAGACTTGTGGCCTCAGACTTGAAGCCCCTGGGTTCTATGTGACCCATTTGTTTGAATCAGGCTCCTTTTTACTGGATCAGCTCAAAAGATTGGACATTTTCTTCCCTTTGGACAAGCTCCAGCTTGATACGTTTTTCAGTTCTTCTATAGAAATATGTTTCTGTGTAATCTTCCATCAGGTCACAAATGTTATGTGTTCAATCCTGAGGCAATGCAGCAATCATAAACATGTGCACTTAGCAAAATGTGCTGACCCACCAGGAACATAATACACTGTCATTTACCAAACATTGTCATTCTGCTAGATTTTTATTTGGATAATTGAAATGCTCTTACAATATGCCTTTAATGTATGAATTTAGTTACAAAATAAGAAAGCCACTTTGGGATCCTTGGAGCACTTCTAAGTCACTTGCAAAAGTCTATGAAACAGCTCCAGAGATTGGCTTACACATTAGTATTTGGTTTGAGAATAGTTTCAAAGAAATATGGGATTTTCAATGGCTTTAGAGAGTGGCAACTTTGAAACTGAGTATTACTTTATAAACTCTTTAAATTTGGGGGATTTTTTTTTAGTTCTTTATATATTCTAGAGAGTAGTCCTTTATCTGAAGAAAGGATCGCAATTTTTTCCCACATTATGGGTTGTCTTCATTCTTTTGGTGGTTTCTTTTGCTGAGCCTTTATAATAAGATGAGATTGAAGTTGCCAATTCTTTGTGATAGTTCCTGTCTGATGGGGGTGGTTCATAAAGTCTTTGCCTATAGCAGTATTTCAAACATTCTACCCTCTTCTATCTTCCAGCAGATTTAATATTTCTGTTTCAATATTTAGATTTTTTATCCATTTTGATTTTATTTTAATACACATTTAGTGCATATTTAGTTTTAATTGTTGGCATATGGGAAACCAGGCTTTCCTGCACCATTTAGTAAAGAAGCTATCTTTCTGTCAGTGAAGATGTTTGGCTACTTTGTCAAAGATAAGATGGCTGAGTATGTTTGGAGTTGTATCAGTTGTGTTGGGATCTTCTAGTCTGTTCCACTGGTCCTTGGCTTGTGTTTATTTTTCCAGTGTCATGCTTTTTTTTTTATCACAGTAACTGTAGGATAATTTCAAGTCACAGATTGTAATGACCCCATCCCTTTCCTTTGTTGCCCAGAATTGTTTTTGCTATTCTAGGTCTCTTCTGGTCAAAATGAATTTTAAGATTGTTTTCTCTAGTACTCTAATTGATCTTTTAATCAGCAATTCATTAAATCTGTAGTAACTATTTTGGAAGTACAGCCATTTTCACTATATTAGTTCTTCCTATGCAAGGACAAGGGATATCTTTACATTTTCTGATATCCTATTTGATCTCCATTTTCAAAGCACTGTAATTTTCTTTTTTTTTTTTTTGGTTTTTCTCCGGTACCGGGAACCGAACTCACGACCTTGCACATGCCAGGCAGGCGCTTTTGCCACTGAGCTAAATCCCCAGCCCCTAAAGCACTGTAATTTTCAATGTAAAGGTCTTTTACTTCCTTCTTTAGATTGATTTTCATTTTTGGATGCTATTTTGAAAAACATTGTTTCCCTAATTTTCCCTCAGTGAGTTTGTTATTTGTGTACATGAAAACTATTGATTTTTGATTGTTTGTTTCATAGTCTGCTAAGCTACTGAATTTAGTTATTAAATATGGAAGTATTTTGGTAGAGTTTTTGGGATCTTCTATGTAACATATCATGTCATTGGCAAATAATGACAATATTTCTTCCTTTCATAGCCTTATTTCTTTTATTTCTTTGTCTTGTCTAATTGTTCTGGCTAATGTTTTCAAAATTGCATTGAATAAGTGTGGTGATACTAGATATCCTTGTCTTGCTCCTGATTTTAGAGTGAAAGTTATTAGTTTTCATCCATTTAGTATGATGTTGGCTGTTGGTTTCCCCTCAGTGGTTTTTATCAGATTGAGATGAAGTCCATCTATTCCAATTTTCTCTAAGGTTTTTGTTGTGAAGGAGTGTTGGACTTTGTCAAATGCTTATTCTAGACTATTGAGATGATAATATGGTTTTCATCCTTGGCTTTGTTAATATGGTATATCATATTTACTGATTTGTATATATTGAACCATCCCTACATCACATGGATGAATCCTGACTGATCATGGTGTGTAATCCTTTTGATTATTTGCTGTATTTTCTTTGCCAGTGTCTTATAGAGGATTTTTGCATCTATATTTAATAGGGAAATTGGCTTGTAGTTTTCTTTTTGGTTGGATCCTTCTCTGTTTTGGGTGTCAGAGTAATGCTTGTTTCAAGGAAAGAATTTGGGAGTATTTCTTCTCTTTCATTTTCATTCAAGAGTTTGAGATGTGGCAGCATTAGGTCTTCTCTAAATTTCTTGGAGAATTCAGCAGTGAATCCATCAGTACCTGGACTTTTCTTTGTTGCTTTTTAAGCACATCTGAAATTTCATTGATTGATATTGGTTTATTTATAATTTTATGTATTCTTGATTCAGCCTGGGTAATTCATTGTATCTAGGAATTTGTTAATTTCTTCTGTATTTTCCTCTAATTAGAATAGAGGGTCTTGCAGTAGGTATCGCTGATATTATCTCTTCTGGATTTCCTAGTTACATGGATTTGAGTCTTTCCTTTTTCTGATTAGGTTGGCTAAGAGCTTACCCATTTTATTTAATCTTTCCTTAGTCTCAAGTGCATTAATTTCTGCTCTGATTTTTATAATTTCCTTCTTTGTATGAGCTTTGGACTTGACTTGCTCTTCTTTTTCCAGAAGCTAGAAGTTAAACATTAAATAGTTTATTTGAACTCCTTCTGTTTTTCTGATATCGGAATTAACTGCTATAAATTTTCCTTCATTGTGTCCCATAAATTCTGGTTAGTTATATAGCCAATATCATTTAACTGTATCTTTTTTTTGTCTTTTTGAGACAGAGTCTCCCTATGCAGTTCAAGCTGGCCTCTAACTCACATAAGTGAATCAATATCAATGGAGCAAAAATGAAATTATATATGGTGGTACATGCCTATAATCCCAGCACTTGGGAGGCTGAGGCAGGAGGATTTTTGCAAGCTTGAGGCCAGCCTCCCAAGTGCTGGGATTATAGGCATGTGCCACCATGCCCAGCTTATTTAATTGTAAATACTGTCTAATTTCTTCTATAATTTCATTTTTGATCCATTGGCTGTTCAGGAGGGTGTTATGCAATTTCAATGTGTTTATGAAATTTTGCGATTTATTGTGCCATTGATTTCCGATTTCATTGCACTATGGTCTGATGATATGCATGGGATTTTTAAATTCATTTGCCTTTATTTAAACATGTTCTGTGATCTACTATGTAGTTTATTTTGGAGACAGTCCCATGTCCAACTGAAAAAAATGTATATTCTGGTGTGGGTTGAAACACTCTTCAGGCGTGTATTAAGTTTATGTGTTCAAACATTTGGTTCAGTTATGATATTTCTCTGTTGATTTTTTTGTCTAGTTGATCGGCCTGTGACAGTGGAGTATTGGATTCCTCTGTTAAAATTATATTAGTGGTTATTAGATTTTTCATGTCCATTATTATTTATTTTATATAGTTGGGTGCACAGGTATTTAGTGAATATAAATTTACGATTGTAATTGCTTCCTCTGTGTTGCTCCATTTACAAGAGCTGTAGAGACTTTGCCTTTCTTACTCAGTCTTGACTTGAAATCCACTTGGTCTGAAATAGAATAGCTACCCCTGATTTTTTCTAGGTTCCTGTCACATGGAGTATTGTATTACATCCTTTGACTTTTAGTCTATGAATTTTTTACCTAAATGTGTTTCTTGTGTGCAGCATGATGTTGGGTCTTGCTTCTTGATGTATTCTGCCAGTCTGTTTTGTTTAATTGGTAAATTGAGAGCATTTTTATTAATGGTTATAATTGATCTATATTGACTTGTCTTTGTCATGTTGTCTTCCTATTGTTGGCTCCCTTTATTTCCCCCTCTATTTAACTGCTTGCCTTACCTAATGAATTCATTCTGTTGGGATTCATAGAGTTGTAGTCCTTGCTGTCTCCTCTCAACAGTTTTGAGTGCTAGTTCTGTGGTCATGAATTTCTTCAGGGGTCATGGAAGTATCCTATTTTTCCATTAATTTGAAACATTATTTTGCTAGGTATATCAATCTGGGATGGAGGTTTTGTTTTAGGGATTGAAATACTTCACTCTATGGTCTCTTTGACCTGAGAGTTTGTGTTGAGAAGTCTGCTGTGATTACAGTGGGCTTTTCTTTCTGGCTAATTTGTTTCTTTTCTCAGATAGCTTTTAATATTCTGGTCTTATGTTGAATTTCTGGAATTTTAACTGTTATATTCTTTGGGGTAGATTCTTTTTATCATGGCTAATTGGAGTTTTATATATCTCAGTATAGGTAAAATTCTTTTTCCATGTTTGGAAAGTTTACTGCCATTACTTCCGTGAACAGATTTTTGTGTCATTTGCAGTATCTTCTATTTTTTCATTGACTCTGATCAATCTTATGTTATTCTTCTTTGCATCATTTAGCAGTTGTTGGGTTGATTTTTCATTGTTTCCTGCTATTTGAAATAAATCCTTATATTCATGACTGCTAAATGCAATCCTATCTTCTTTATCATATCTTCTATAGTAAATACTCTGTTCTCACATTGGACCATGCTGCTGGATATGTATATTCAATGAAATTTTTAATCTCATGGATATCTGGTTGAATGTATTTCATGCATTCCATTTCTTTCCTATGTTGAACATTTGGGATTTCTAACATTTTCCTTTGCTCCTCTATTATTTTTTATCTATATCTGTTCTAGAGTCACTAAACATGTCCTTCATTATGGTTCCAAACTCTGTAGCTATCACAGATATTATTTTTTATTTGATTTTTTTCTTGATTCATCTGCTTTGTTATTTCTGCTTTTACCACTTCAGAGAGACCAAGTGCATGGCTTTTGAATTGTTCCATGTCATTGCTCCCTGGGTTTGATTCTGGCAAGGTGGAAGGCTAGGGTGGCATATTGCTTCTGAGTCTTCTCATTTTCTAATTTTTTAGTTTAATTTTTTGATTGAAGCTTATAAATTGCTTATGGAAGGTAGTTTCATTGATAGTGTTGAGAACCTTTAGGAAATGACTACTTTCAGAGATGTCTTCTAGGTGTAACTGGCTTTTTGGGTTTTGTGTCTGTTGCAAGATTCTAACTCTCTTATTTATTGGGGATTAAAAGTTGCTTCTTATTTGGTCTGGTCCCAGTTCTTTGTCATTAATTTATGCTATTGTTCGTGACACTCAGGTAATATCAGTCTTGGCATACCAGGAAAAACAAATGATTAGAATAGAACAATTATGTCACCTTGGCTAAAAAGTAGTACAACCAGTAATAACAATAGCATGAAACACAGCCTAGAAAATAACAAACTGTGGTAACTATTAATTGGCTACCTTTATCTATATAAACTTGATTTGTGGCTATGTAGCAAAATCTAAAACAATCCAAAAAGTTGTATACAGTAAATATGACTTCTGTATGGTGATTTTTAACCTCAAGAGAGAAAATTTAAAGGAAGTTAGGGGGAAAATAGAGAATTTGAAGAAGAGGAAGAGGTTAGAAGCAAGACTGGAAGACAAATGAACAGTACCTGAACTTTGGGAACCTTGTGAACAATGCAGGAGGGAAAGAGAGAAGGAAGAAATACAAACAAGAACAGAACAGAACAACAGCAAACAAAAAAATATTAAAAACACTGTTCACACTCACATAAAAACAAGAGCAAGCAATAAAGATAGATGAAACAAACAAATATAGATGAAAAAAATGTTCACTTCAGGTTATGTCTCTGCTCTCATGGGTAGACAGAGCAGGCAGCCAGAACTCAGATTCATGTTGCTTAATCCTAGCAAGCCAGCCATAACTTAATGGTGGGGTGTTTAATAATCCCAGCAAACCTACACCTTCAGTTCTGAAGTTCAGACTGACTTCTGAATCTGAGTCTGAAACCTGATTTTTCAGCCTGCAACTACCTGTGTGCCTCCTGCCAGGTTGAACTAGATTCTGCCTTGTGCTGACACTGGAAGCTAGTAGATGGAACCACCCTGCAGCCGCTCTGAGTTCTGAACTCAATTGGACACTCATCAAGATGTGGACTGGCCAATTGTCCTCTTCTGGGCTACATCTGAACCTGAATAACTCACCAGTCACTAAAGCCTGCTGCGTCCACTGAGCTTTTACACTGGTCCATTTCTCTGTGGAGGCCTCAGGGGTCACCAGTAGTCACCATGCAGTTGTAGTTTTGAACTTTCCCTTCCACATGGTGAGTCAGGGCACAGGGAAAAACCTCTACTTGCCACCACTTTCTTGTGCATTGAGGTCTCTCTTTTGCTCTCCTCATGAGCTCCAATTCTCACCTCAGATTTTTCCTTGGTCCTCAGGACCCATTTTCTTCCTACTTCCCTTCCTCACATCACTATATTCTAGCATCTGAACACCAAATTTTGCAGAGGCTGTTTTTTCTGGTGGTTACCTCTCTACCCTCTTCCTGAAAGTTGAGAAATGTCTTTGCTAGGCAATTTTATTTGTACAAATATCATGGAGTATACTTACATTATGTAAGATGGCCATGATGTCAGTCTGTGGTATAATGGTATGAGATCACCTTTTATATTGTGTGTCATCCACTGAAATATCTTTATGCAGAAGATGGTTATACACATTTTATCATATCTGACACCACATAAAATTTAGATAACCAAGCTGAAAGTGTAGGGGTATTTTTTTACAGTTGTCAGTTACATACTTTATGTTTTTCCACTCATGTGTTTTCCTTGTCTGGTCCTCAGTTTCCACATGAATAAAATAGATTGTTGAATCATGTGAGTGGTGGCTTGAGCATCCGATGGTGCTCTGATTTGCTTCCTCTACACTCATGTCTTACCTAACAACCAATTTTACTGGAGTGGGTTCTTGCCCCACAAGCAATCCATAAAAAGATTAGAGAAACAACATTCTGATCACTCAAATATGCTTAATCTTGGTTTCCTTTATGTCACATGTCTATACTTTTCCTGATCCATACTTAATTACTGTAAGATTTTGGTCTGACTTTGGAATTGATTTATTGTAATTTTGTTTTGGGTTGTGAAACCCAGGACTCTACTCACCTTTTAATAACATGTTGGCACACTATTCCGTGATCTGGATAATACTGAAGACCACACAACCCTTAGTATTTATGTCTCAAGTTAATTTAAATTTTTCTGTTTTCTATTTGGCTTAGTTAAATATTGTTTGGATATAAGGTCCATATTTTCAAAAACTCTGGTATTGAATGGTAATTACAGAACTGGACTTCCATGTATTGCTTCTTGTGAATTTTAATACTGCATTTCAAGAATATAAGGTTGACATGATGAAATGTTATACAAATTAGTCTCCTGCTGACACTAAAACTTCAAAAATTTGAGATCCCAAGACTCTTTTTTTTGGACAGCCTAGGTAATTAAAACTGTCTGCTATTTTCTTTATAGTATATATATCATATATAGGTAAAAATTAATATCCTTTCTCCTTTGAGTCATCTTGAACTTGGAAATAAAACCATACCTAATTTTATACACTTCAGGTATCATGAGGATACACGTAAATCAGTTCCTTTAATAATAAATATAATTTAGTACTGAAAACAAGGGGCTGAACTTTTAAATAGTTATATACTTTTTCTTAGCTTATCCACATCTAACTGAATGAGCTCGAGCACATTGTAAAATAAATGAAATTGTATTTGTTTGTTTGTACTTGTAATTGTTTTGATAAATCTCTGTTTTTACCTTGACATATATTAGTGCCACCACATTTTGCATCAAATATAATAGAAACTAATATTGAATATTGGGTCTTCTACATAATTTAGCCAAATATATTACTCTCTTGATGTCTAATAAACTTTAGCGGGTCTCTTCTTGAGACTGATGGCTTAAATTGTATGCATACATGATGTAATCTAAAGTAACACTGAAGAAATGATAGGGGAGGGTCAAGATCAAAAGCCAGAGGGCTGACTTACAAAATGGATGTCTCAATTACAAATTGTCAAAAGTTACAGAAATATAAGAAAGACAAGAAATAGTTATTGAGAGTACAGGCTAGGGAGGAC
This sequence comes from Chinchilla lanigera, assembly GCF_000276665.1. NCBI lineage: Eukaryota > Metazoa > Chordata > Mammalia > Rodentia > Chinchillidae > Chinchilla > Chinchilla lanigera. Next base: position 25,343,062 of record NW_004955402.1, on the reverse strand, counting down.
CATATTTTAAGACCATCAATGTTAAATGTTGTTGGTGGCAGAGGATACAGACAAGAAAAATAAGACTGAGAACTCAAATGAAGTTGTTTATGCACAATATCGTGCAAAGGTATGTAATATTTATTTGAATTAATATCTCCCCATCATATTCCAAACATACTATAGAACAGTGTTGGCTAGCCTATGGCACATGAACCACAGTGAGCTGCTTGTTGTCACTGAGAGCTGTAAAATATTCAGTAGCATTGCTATAGAACAATTGTGTAGGCAGAGTTTAAAACCACCTATTGAAAGGAAAAACAGATAGTGAACTCTATGCCAAGTTAACTGATTGTTTATCTCTTTGGAGTACAGTAAATACATAGTATAAATGAATGACCTTCAAAATTTAGCTCTGAGATGTATATAATAAATAATAAAATTTGGCACACATCATACATCTTTCTCAGCCAATATTTTGGTATAACTTCTTTTAATGGTGCACACGGCCTCTCAGTCTCTTACTTAAACTCTCACATGCAAATGACTCATCTTCTTATGAACCTCATTGCTCTATTGAAACTTTATAGGACATGAAGTGACATAGAAAATTTAGAGTCCCCCACTGTCATTATGATCACATTAATTAAGCAATACGACCCAGCAGTGCAGGAACTACATTGTGTTAATTCATATCTTGGGATGAATGTTCAAAGTGGTGCTTGGGAATGAAACCACAGGACTCCCATTAATGTCATTAGGTTATAAGAATAAATGCTGGGCACCTGCTCCTCAACTCTGGCATTGCTAGTGACAATGAGTTCTGATGTACCTTAAGTTCATGTAGAAATGTGATTATGTTCCACATTTCTTTTCAATACCCACATTCAAAACACTGTCATTTTGTCTATGTTTCACACATGTTAGAAAATGATTCAAATTTTTAGATAAATTCAGTTGAATAATTACAAAGTCAAGAATGTTTAGGAGATTGCTTTCTAAATTTCAAGGGAAGATAAGAGTTTGTTAATATCATTTTAATATACAAGTAGAAATAAAAGAGGTTGGAGTAGAAATGTTTAGGAATATGTTATAAGTTTAAATAAGAAGTTCAAACTGTAAAACCTGGAGGAATGACAGGTACCCTGGATATAGACAGGGAGCTTCAGGTTGAGGTAGTTTATAAATCCAGATTTTTCAGAGTTCTTAAATTCATGAAACACTAAGAAACCCACTACTGGATAAATCACTTTCTGCTCTTTGCTTAATGTGGTGGTTTGGATCCAGTCATATTAGTGATACTGTACTCAGGTTATACTCTAATTCAAAAGATCTTGAAGTGCACTTTCTGGGCCAATATCATCATTAATAATTGAGAGATTCTTAGAATCCGACATACAGGGCTCATCATAGATGTTCTGATTCAGAAACTCCTGGGGTGTTTCCAAAATGTATGTTTTCATTAGACCTTTTGCTGATTTTGAAAAATGCCAAAATTTAAAAGACAAGGCTATAATATAAATCCTGTTACTATTTAAATAGAGGGTCTGTATTTTAATTTGTCTGTCTGAGAAATAAAATCTTCATTATGAGAATTCAAAAAAACTTATTTTACCTGTTTATGTTAAATTTTAATGTTGTTCTAATTTGAACAGGACTTATTTGGTCAATTTGGTTCTCTCTTCAAAATATGACCATCAAAATTCACCTTTTTTAAATCTCAAAGTTTACAGCTACATAGGCTTAATAAACATAAGTATAGACAGGGTAAAGCTTGGCTTTACAATGCAATTATTCCATTTGGTGCATGCATTATGTCAGGTCTCTGACCTTATCCCTTTTTCTAGTACAGGAGATTCTTGTCTTGATCCTGGGATACAATCACTAAGTTCTCTTCCTTATATGGTTTACTTGATGCCTGTTTGATTTTCTTAACCTCTGTTTCTACCTTGATAAATAGTTTCAATCGGGGCAGAAATATACCTTCCTCTAGTATATTCCTCTCAAAGATTTACCAGCACTAGAACTGAATTTAAACATTATTTTTTGGATTCTTGAATATAGTTTCAACTGAAATATTTTTATGATCCATTAACCTGCTAATACCCTTCTCATTCTTTTTTTTTTTTTGGCTTCTACTAATGCTTCTGTGGCACCATGTATGAAGCTACTCTTTCTTTCTTTTTTTTTTTTCTTTTTCTCTTTTTGAGACAGGGTCTCACTATGCAGTTAAGGCTGGCCTTGAGCTCATTTTGTAGCCCAGGTTAACCTCGAACTCTCTCTCTTTCTTTTTAAAGTAAAGAAGGAAGACATATTAGCAAACAGACTTTGTAAATGGTCTTCTACATTTATAAAGTAGCACAGGAGTAGTACAAGCGACATTGAATTACAGGCAAGGTGACAGGGAGTTAACAATGGTTGCTGTATTACATACTGATAACTTCAAAGTGGTTACTCAGGAAAACAAATATAGACATGTAAGATTGACCAAAATAATTAATCATTAACTGTTCCTTTCAATAAAGTGATACAAGTCAGTAGTACAACTATGTTAGCTATCCTGTATATACATATATACATAATATTCCCCTTCTTTCTTTTCTCTTTTCCCTCATCCCAGTGGCTCTTTACTTCTGAACAGTTTCCTTTCATTTCACAATGTCTATCATACCTCCTAGTTTTTATTCATTCCTTCAGGTCTTACACTAGTGAGACAATATGATGCTTACACATGCAGGTCTGATTTGTTTCACTTATGAGTATGGTCTCTAGTTGTCACCATTTACCTATAAAAGCCTAGAGTTTATCTTTCATTATAGCTGAGTAATATTCCATTACATAAAAAATGCCACAAACTCTCAACGATCTTCCTGCCTCAGCCTTCTGAGTGCTGGGATTACAGGTATTCACTACCACACCTGGCTGAACCTACTCTTTCTGAATTTGGAGTCCTGTATTTATTTATGCCTATACTTTATAGGAAAGCCTGTGTCAACTGGTAGATATTCTCAGCAATTATTTCTGGATCAGCCTTTCACATTGACAGAACTCCATCCTGATGAGCTCTTTGTTACTAAACTCAAAATATGAAAATAGTGTGACAATTTCTATGCACAGTTCTCTTTATTTCCTGGTTAAGATAAACAGGTTAATTTCTGCAGGAAATACAAACTGTATTTTCATCACCAAATGTAAAATCAAGTCAAAATCATAATCACTCATCAAGATGTGAATTTGGAGATCAACAGACTTGCTTCAAATCTGGCTAAAGTTCTTGGTAGCTAGGTGAGCTCAGCGAGATACAGTACCTGCCTAAATCTCAGGGCTTAGCTTTTATATAATATTTTCTACAAACTGATAATAATAATCTTACCTTAACAGAAAATTATTAGAAAGAGTAAGAGCCAAGGAGAAAGTGCCTCACCTATATTACTCCTCAGTAGGTGTACATTATTGTCATTATTCCTTTGATTTCCTAAAGACACCCAGTTGAGCTGTATTGTAGACTCTGTTTTCAAGAAATTAACAATGAAGTAGAAGAAATTAAATGTACAGACAGTGTGCTACATTTCCATTACTAGAACAAAATATCTGAGATAATTAATTTACAAAGGAAAAGGTTTATTGAGGTCGCCAGTTGTGGAACTTCCAGGCCAGGATCAGGCGGCCCCACAGATTTGGCCTTCTGTTGGGGGTGCTACATGGCAAATGCAGGGAATGTGTGGCAGAACAAAACCACTTACATCTTGAGCCTAGAATCAGAGGGAAAAGGATTAGATACCAGGATACTACAGTCCCCTAGGAGGTCACAGCAGGAGTTTAACACAAGGACCTCTTTTACTTCTGTTATTATATTAGCTTGTCTTTGCAATACATATTGATCACATTCCTTGTGAGAAGGTGGTACATGTGCAGCCACAGGTAACAGTTAAAGAATATGTGATACTTATGTACAAGGGAGTACTACTTTGCCATAAAGAAGGAAGTCCTCTTTGGTGAGTGTCTTTTGTTGTGCTGTTGTGGTTATCTCAATGACTGGTTATTGGGGAACAGCCAAAAGTCACACAGTGTCAGATCTGATGTATCAGGGGATGAAGACACATCCTAATGTTTTTACAAACCTGCTTTTCTATTGGATGGCACTCACCATGAGCATTCCCATATTACTGATAACACTTTGCAAAGACACTAAAGGAATCTTTCAGAATTGCTTCATGAAGTGACAAAAAAGATGGGATAAATGTACTAAAAAAATAGGGATATTTTGGAGAAGATGAACAGCAATATGTCTTTCACTTTAATACATTCTAAAAATTAAAGCATTCATCATATTTTAATCATACCTTGTGTGCTTTTTAATCCTCACAACAAAAGAATAAGATAGGGTTTATACTCTCTGTCATGAAATTGAGAAAAAAATTCTAAAAGTTAATGTGAATAGGGAGGGGCTGGAACAGCATGACTTGGAAGGAAACAGGGGTCTTAGAGTCTAAATTCCTGTCCAAATCACAATTTCTTTTCCAGCATCCTAGAACAACAGCAGGATGCCTGTTTGTCTGTCTGTCTGTCCACCTGTCTGTCTGTCTGTCTTTCTGTGTTGGAATGTTTGCATTAACAGATCAAGAATGAATAAAATTCTTCTATCAAGATATAATACTCATTTTCTAGAAGACACTATTAAAGATGCTCTTTATTTAATCCTTAAAAATAGTTTTCTCTACTCTGCTCCATCTTGTGTTAAAAATGAAGCCTGACTGTCCAAAAATAAATCCTTGTGAGTGGACTGATCAAACCTACCACGTGGATAAGGTGGAGCAGAACTCTGGACAGCATTTAGAGTAAAATATAATGATTTGGATTGTATACATATTATTTTTTTGTGAATATTTGTTATAGCATTACCAAATGGATTAAATGCAAGCAATATAGGTATTTTCAAATCTAAAGTCACAATACTAGAAAGTAATAATCGTATGCTTAAAGGTCCCTATGAAGCAAATAAGAGAAAGAGTGAATAAGTTTTTGGATTTAAATGAAAAATTTTTCTTGGATGCTTTTGTAATGATCACCTTCACATTGCTCAGACAAAATTCCTGACATGTAAAACTTAAAGGAGAAAAGATTTACTTGGGCTCATGATTTCAGAGCCATGGGTCATCTGGCCCATCTCAATCCATGGATTATCTGGCTCCGAGGCCAGAAATGAAAACAAAGAAAAGCTGCCCAGTGTATGTTAGTAGAAGCAATAAGAACAAGGGAAGGCTGCAAAAGATATGCACCCCCTCAAAGACAGTGCCCCCAACCACCCACTTCCTCTGACTAGGTTCCAATTCCCTTTAGCACATTCAGCTGGAACCCATCAGTGCATTAACCAGTTGGTGAAGTGAATACCTCATGATCCACTCATCTCGACATATGAGACATGTGGGACATTTTTTATCTACGTGATAACATTCTGGCCCTGACCCTTGAAAAGCACGTGTCTATCTCGTTAGGAGAAATAGGTTCAGTCAGTATCCAAGAGGTGCCAAATTCTTAACAGTTTCAACATTGCTCAAAAGTTCATCTCCAAAATCTCCTCTGAAACCAAAGGCAAACTCTCAGTTATGAGCCCTATAAAAATCAAAATTCAAGTTATGTAAGCTCAAGATATAATGGTACAATCTCATTCCAAAAGGGAGTAGTAGAGGAATAAAAAGGAACTAGATAAAAACAAGACAATAACACCTTTTTAAAATGGCATTAATGCATGATATGATCAATGTTTTAATCCAGGTTAAATACAGTATATTTTCATGGAAGCAAGGTATGTTTTTTGGCCTCTTATCCTTCCAGGTTACTCCACAAGGTTCATCTGATGCCCTAACCCCTGTTTCATTAAATAACCCAGTCTTCATTTGACTTTTTTCCTAATGACACTTATTTGTTATCCTGCAAAATCTAAAAATTAGGTAGATGGTGTGTAGTATTCATCCAATTTTTGTGTTGGAAGTTTTTCTTGTATGACTATATGGTAATCTGTAACAACAAAGTTATATTTTAGGCTTTTCCTCTTCATTTTGGAATATATTTGATTGAATACTTGAATTGATGAAAGTAAATCATTTGTCTTTGTGTATATGAATTTAACATCTCAGTACAAACCATAAAAAATAATTATGCACAGCAGAGTAGAAATCTACTAAAACCTACCATGACAGTGTAAGCATGGGATAGTTAACAAACACTATGTAAAATTTGTGAGGACTGCTACATTTCATTTTTAAAAAAATTATCTTTGAGGTAGTTTAATGTTGTTTGAGAAAATGTTTGGTTTTGAAACATGCTTTCCATAAGAATGACATTAGCATTTATTTCAGGCAGTATACAAATGAGAATAACTTGATTTGTGGTGGCAGTTTATACTTGTACATGGACCCAATTCTCCCTCCCACCTGGAGCAACAGTGGAGGGAAGATGAAATTCCATCTTGGGATGACTCCATTTTTTTCTCTTGCAGAGGAATACTGTGTCATAATTGGTTTTATGTGTCAATGTGACTGGGACCTGCAATCATCCCTAAGAGGAAATCCTCACCATGGCCAAATATCCAAACATTACAACTGATTATCCACTTTGTGAGGAGGAAAAATGGCCAGACATGTGGTTATACACCACTTCAAGGTCTGTAGCCCATAGCTGGGATGGATAGTTAGGGACCGGCAAGGAGTTGGATTGTAAAATTGGTGATAAAGACATTTGCAGAGGAAGTATGTAAATGTACCTTTCTGAATAGACAAAAACTGTGAATGTATTTATACCCCAAGGTAGAGAGTTCAATAAATATGACCTCATCAGAGGATTTTAATAACCAAGTGAGTGACCTACTCTATAGATGCCAATAAACGTCTTTCTCCAGGAACTCCTACCACTGTTTAATAAGCTATGAGAAAAAGTGGCTTTTGTGGAAGGGATGAGCATTATGCATGGACTCAGGATCATGGCTTTTCACTCACAAAAGTCAGTCTGGTTATGGCTATTGCTGAATGCCCAGTCTTGCATCAGCAGAGCCTAGTACTGAATCTCCAGTATCACACAATTCTCTGGAGTAATCAGGTTGATATAACTGAACTGAGGTCATCAGGGAATGAACAGTGCCTCATACACACTCCCATGGACACTTGATATAGATTTGCCTGCTCCATATATAGTATTTCTGCTAAAACTTCTATCTATGGACTTCTATAGTACCTTTTCCACAATTATGGCATTACATACAACATTGCTTTTGATCGAGGAAGTCACTTCACAGTGAAACAAGCATGCCAATAGGCCCATGCTCATGGCATTTACTGGTCTCAGCATGCTCCCCAATATCCTAAAATCACTCATTTGATAGATTATTAGAACTACCTTTTGAGGACCCAGTCAAAGTGCCAGGTAGGTGGAACTATCTCGTGGCACTGGGTCAAGATTCTCAAGAACTCTGAATATGCTCTGAAATAACACTCAACAAATGGTGGGAGTTCTCTGTAGGCAGGATTCCCAGGCCCAGGACTGCTGGGGTAAAAGTGGAAATGATGCCTCTCATCACATTTTGTGACACACTAGCAACATTTTTCCTACTTCCCTTAACTTTATTTTCTGCTGGCCTGGAAGGCTTGTTCTACAAGGAACAATATTTCCAGCAAATGACACAACAATGCTTCTACTAAGCTAGAAATTAAGACTACCTCCCAGTTACTTTGGGCTCCTCCTGTCTATGAATCAATAAACAAGCTAGAGAGGCTGACATACCATTTCCTGCCTTTTCCAACTTACTTCACCCCCTAATATTTTAGTTAGCTATAGAAGCTTTATAGCTAATTCAATGACCTTTCTAAAGCTCCACCTGGGAGTTAATGACTAATATGATGTTGGCTTCCAAGGAGGAATGAGACCATGGCTCCACAATGGAGGTAAAGAAGAGAACATCTGAAATACAGGAGATCCCTCAGGGTGTCTCTCAGCATTCTCTTGCTTATGACTTAGGTCAGGGTGAAGTCAGCAATATTATTTAAAGCTCATGTGTATGGGTGCCAATTGACTTATTGTGTTTAATTTTATGTGTCAAACTTACAAAGCCATAGAGTGCCTGCATATTTGTTTAACAGTATTTCTGTGTTGCCTGTATGAAAGGTCTTTGGATGAGATGAACGTTTGAATAGGTACACGTAGTAAAGCAGACTTTATTCCCAAATGTTAGTGGACTTGAAGACCAAAGAAGAATAAAAGGAGAATCATTTCTCTCTATTTGACTGCCTGCAATCTGGGGAACAGGGCTTCTATTTTTATATTTGAACTTGAACTCATACCATCAGCTCTCTAATTGTCTGGTTACTGAACTGAGACTGGTACTACATTGTCTTAGTGACTTTGCTGAGACAATATCTGACTCAACTTAACAGAAGAGAGGTTTATTTTGGCTCATGTTTCACAAGTGTCAGTCTTTTCATGTTCAGCAACATAGAAGAGCCTGAGCAGAGGAAATCTGCTCATATCAGGGTACCCAGGAAGCAGAGAGGGAAGGGTGGAGTCAGAGAGGGAGGAGATATATTGAATCAGGATATTCCCCTTGTGACCTGCCTCTTCTAACCATACCCAGAATCCTAATATTACATTTGGTTATAGCAACCCCATGATTTAATCACTTTTACAAAGCTCCATCTATGAGCACATGAGGATTGGAAGAAACAGATCGACATAGAAACCATGACATGTACCATTGGCTTTCCCAGGTCCATAGCTTGCCAGCTGCTATTGGATTTCTCAGCTTCCATAACTGTGTGCCCCAAGTCCTTATGGTAAATTCCTCCTTTCATTAATAAATACATGGATGAATAATTTATACTTACATGCATTCATACACAATTCTAGACTAATAATGCATACCTACATTTATGCAAATCAAATTGCAGTTGGACTTTTATCATATAAAAATGTATTTTAGAAGATACATTTTGATCTCCAAAATTTAGTCCTACATTCCCACATTTAGTTTTATTAGTACCTTAAACATATCTGTAGATCTATAAATTACATTTATATAATGGAGAGAAGTAACTGTCTTATCAAAGATTGTATGGTAAGATCTAGAGTGAACTGAGAGCTTCTGAACTCTAATCCATTTTCTTTCCTTGATATTTTGGTAACTAAGTAAGACATACCTGAAAATATGTTAGATGTAATTCTTTGTATGAACAAAAGAAAAAGATGATAAGTCCTTTCCAGGACCTTTCAACTTGTTTGATATTAATAACTGGTGTTTTTGCACACTTAGCTTTTGTTCAGTGACATAATGACATTTATAATCCTGAAGATCCCTCTAAAATTAATCCCACGAACATAGCAAAAGATTAAGATTACCTCAGGTCGCTTTCCTCTTGTTACATCAGAATTTTACAACTCTGACTGAGTCACTTCTAAATGAGGGAGCTTCCAGCACTCAGAAATAAAAGACCACCCGTTTACTTGTTCTAGTGCTGAGGTTTTAGAATGGATAAAGAGGGTTGGGGATATAGCTCAGTGGTACAAGGACCTGCCTGACAAGTGCAAGGTCCTGCGTTTGACTCCTGATATATCTATATCTATATCTATCTATATTTATCTATATCTATACCTATCTATATATACGTTAAAGAAAGAATAGACACAAAAGCTCTGCATAGAAAGAACTTGCCCTGCTGTCTCTCCCTGCAAATTAAAGGCACATGAAACCACTAAGTTAGAATAGGTCATGAGCATCTTATAAGAAGTATGTTTCTGATTTGCTGTTGTTTTGTGTTCATAAAGGCAAGTCACAGATATTTGATGGAGTACGATCACCTTGTGCCTTATTTGGGGCAAAATATATGTCCTCAGGACTAGGCAACCATGCTTACCTACTACAAAGCAGGAATACTTGATTGCAGACAGCAGAGATAGCCTTCCATTTAGGCAAAGAAAATAAAATCATACCTTCCATGGGTTTCCTCTAACCAAAAATTGTCTTGAGGTTCAAGAGAATCAATTTATAATTTGAAGAGCGATCATTTGGGCCACTAGACTTCCAAAGGAATGAAGTGGAACAAACATTCGCTGCAAGAAAAATCAAGCATTTCACCTTTCCTCATATCTAAACTTGAACCTCAGCTCTGGGGCATAGCTCAAGATTTGATATTAAAGTGTTTCATTTGCAGGCAATTAGGCCTGGGATTAGCTTCCTCAGCCTCCATGCATACGAAGACAATGCTGTGATTTCCAGCAACCTATTTCCACTCCCTCACCCCCTCACACATCCCTTCAGAACCATCACGGCCTTCATCAAAACAATTTCATTTGTACTTATGAAAGTGTTACAGCCGGTAAGCGGAAGGTACAGAACAGGCTTAACCACTGTAGCTTTTTTCCCATCTGAATATCACGAATCTTGTATCTCGCTGTGGTGTAAGGTCTCTGATTACATCAACCTCTCCAAATTATGCTGAAATGAAGGCCATTCAATTTGCTACAATCAGTAACTTTTGAAAGAGCCCACATAATTGATTTCACAGTAATATAGGCATAGGTGACTGAGAGCCTCTGCTTCATTTAGACAATGTTTTCTTTCATTCCAAAGTGCAGTATTCAATAGAAATGAAATTTTTTCCCCCAACAGTTGGCAGCTAAGCTTTGGCACATACAAAGTTTTTTGTTTTCCTTTTTTATGGTATGAAAACATGAAAATTGAAACTAATGCCCAGAGTGTTCTAATAGGAGCTGACAGGCTTTGGGTGAAATAACTTCTCTGTGGAGTTTGCCCTGACGAAGATTTCTGCTAGCAGGCAAGGAGCCAGTCTTCATGCTGTTTAGAAGCACAGTTGGTTTCTAAGTTGGTTTCTCAGTACTCAGCTAATGGAGAGCTGAGATGGAGATAATACCTCAAATGTTGCTACCTATTGTTTGCTTTATTAATAGCATGTGTGGTGTGTGCTCTTTTTACTGACCAGTGACTACTGGTGCTGTCTACTGTTTCCACATGTACATGTGACTGATAAGCCGTGCTTCCTTGTCTCACTGTGAGGTAGATAACAATGGAACCTGAATTATCTCAACAGTTTGGAACAGGAACTAACTGAAATTCAGAAGAAGAAGCAGGATCTGACCTAAAGAAGCTTAAAATCAACATCTTCTTGAATTTTCATTTGGGAATTAAGCAGTTTATGCAATTTTAAATTCATGAATTTTATTAGGCAGACATTTGGTTGGGAAGGCAAATACATGCTCAATTTTAAAAAGCTGGCAGCCTGAGATTCAAATATCAGCTGTAATCCTGGCACCTTGATAATCTTGGGGAAGTCTAAATCCAGTTTACTCATTTATAACCTTACTTTGATATTTATTTGAAAACTTATTGTGAAAATTCTCTCACTCAATAATTGACATGCATTGTTACTTATTTACTAGAAATTAATAAGGTGACCTTGGGTTAATGACATGATCCACTAACCTCAGTTTCTTCAACTGTACCACTGGAGCAATAACCCACTTCAGGATTATTAAATTGGTCAAATTAAGTAATGTCTGTCAGGTGTTTACCACAGCATATCACTAATCATGAAAGATTAAAAAGCTATACTTTGTTTCTCTAAATTTCCTTGCTTGAAGAAAATATGAGTAAACACAAATAATGCTGGATGCTCACTCAAGTTCTTCAAGTTTATATAGTCATTTATTACAGTTTTAATGCAAGCCTAATGCAAAATAAAACACATTTATTTAACTTACTATGGAGTCATAATGTATAATTTTCAAAGTTTCTTTTCTTTGGAAAGAAGGACTGAAAAGAGCAATTCTGATAATTTGGGCATTTGTTGAAGTCACGGTTGGCTCTGATCCATTGAGGCTGGGAGGCTGACAGCACCAGAATGAGCAAGACTGTAAAACTTTATCAAGATCTGGAGAAGAAGCTGGGCTGTGATCTATGTGTGGCATCTGCCACGAGAGTGGGACATATGTGATAATATAAATGTGATGCATCTTCTATTCCCAGATTTGACCTTGTTTTGTATGTGTACCATCAGGCTTTACCAAAAACAGTATCTACAAAAATATACCATGATTTCTTACATTTTTTTCTTTCTTTATCTCTGGCTCCTCTTTTCTAATAGTAAGATTTACACTTCTATCATGTAGAAGAGACATTAGTTTCTATATGTGACAATGATAATTTCTATTATTAAAATAGCTTATAGGGTTATATAGTGATAAAGGCAGAGATATGTGCTTTAAAAGAGATCTATGAAATATAGTATTTGATACTTTTGTTTAGAAAACAAATGCAGAATGATTTTTAAAAGAAAATCTAATATAAGCCTACTAATAAACAAACAATATTCTTAGATGTTACATGTTTAGCATCAGTCCATTGCTAACCCTTTGAAGAAAAAAGGAAAAGCTCAGACGATCAATATTCTCTCCAATAAGTAACCATAGCACATACTTTAATGGAATTGTTTACAAATAACATTGCAATTTTAAATTAAAAAGTATCATATTACATCATTAGGAAATAAGTGTTTTTCACCTAGTACATTTAATGTAAAGTGTTGAATGATTCTCAAGGCATCTTAAATAAAGGAAAAGCAAGACCAACCTCTTTGGATGCTAAAAAAGAGGAGGTTGATGTGGTGGAAAAACTAAGATTATGAGCATTAACCCAGCAAAAATATAGGTGATAATGTTGCCAAGGATAGTTAGAATTTTACCGGTGAATTCCTTTTTTTTTCTCTCATTAATATATTTGTATCATAAAATTGATTTTGAAAATGTCACATTGGAAAAGGAAGTCAGTTTTTTCAATAAACTGAGCACAGAAATTAGTAAGGAAATGTTGATTTAACTACATGATTTGAATGATTATCTATGTGATTTGAATGACCTAAAATTTAACCATATGACTTCTATGTTTCTAATATACTTTTAGCACCAAAGTCAAAGAGATAGTCCACAGTAAAGATTCATACCAGATTTTATAAATTATATTTTTAAAATATTTAGTGCCAAAATTTTTCACCTAAAAATTTAAAATTGTTTTTGAAACCTGCCCTTCCAGACATATTCTTCATACTTCTCTTTTGTGGTTTGTGATCCAAGGCTCCATCTTGATGCATGAAAGGGCATCAGTCCTCTGGCTTTCATTGGTCTTAGCAGAAGACAAGAAAGCAAATGCAATGATGAGTTGGAGCATTCACTGTTTTCACCCTTGTAGAACAAACTACCCCATGTGAGCTGTGTCCCTCTATGGAAAGTCCTGCCTCTTGCTCAGTATTGCTCTCCCACAGCTCTTCCTTGTTTGTTCTTATAACTACTTATTCCTCTGTGGGGTAAGTAGAGATGGTAATGACTCCCATTGTAGCCAGTCCAGGGATACTGCACCATACTTTATTGTTTTCTCTTAATTCTGCTTGTATTTTTAAAGTAGTCCTTTTATTAATCTCAACACAATTACCCCATTTGAGTACACCATCTGTTTCCTAATGGGACCTTGAGTGATACCCTGAGGTGGGAGATGCTGATTCTCCCCAGAGGTATAGCCTCCCCCAAGTTGTCCAATCAACTGGCCTAAATTAACATTCTGAGATGCAAATTGAGAGATAGACTAGAAAATACTCCCGGCAGCAATGTGAATCAATCTGGGCTCTAAGAAGGCCTGGAGTAGGAAGAATGGCCAGGAGGAAAAGCAGTGACAGATTGTCATCCCATATGCACATACCAGGCATCATTAGAATAGCAATTTTGTATCTTTCTTTTTCACTTAACATATGATTTAATCATTTTGTCATATTCTGAAGGAATCACTGTAAACATCATTTTGGTTACATATTATTCGAAATGATGGGCTGGATTTCTAGTATTCATAAATTCTGGAAGACTAGGGGATATTTTTCACTTTTATTCGCAGCTCTTCTGCCATTCTAAGCATGCAACGTACAAATGTACATGCTGCAGATCTCTTACAAAAAAACAAAACAAAACAAAGTAAACAAACAAACAAAAAACCTTTGGTGGCTGGATGAACACACATGCTAAAAAAATTGCCTGGGATATCTGCATGCATCATTGGCACTCCTAACCAGGGTACAAGTATCTCTTTCTTATGGGTGCTTCCAGCTGAGTAAATAGCTTATTGAGAAATCTGGTCTCAGAGTAGTTATGTATTTTAAAGGTGGCTGCTGTAATTTACTTTGTAAAAGTAAACAGTAGAAGATATTCTAAGCACAAGTAAAAGTCCATAGATGTTTCAAAAGATTTTTCAGCTTGTCAGAAGGCTCTTTGATTCCATAAAAAGTGGCTTCAAGGTACAATATAATTGGCTTTTACATAGTTGTCTACATACAAAATAGACCTCTAGTCCACTATGTCAAAAATCTGGTCAGAGAAAGGATTCACTGGCAAATAATATTTACATGAAATGATGAAGAAGGATTGATGCAATAAACAATAAGAATTTCTACAGAGTAGTTAACAAGAAAAAAGAAAACAAAGAAAAAAGAGGATACAAACAGTAGAAAACATTACCTCACAATTTTCCATCAGTCCAAAATAATGGTATGGCAGTATTGGTTACAAAGAATGGTTACTCTCTTCTTGGTCATGAGGTGGTTTCGCCAGATATGCAGAGAGCTCACCAGATTTCCATTCCGACAATGTTATCATTCATTGCCAGGGGGAAATCTTTCTGGGTGAGCAACCTAGGTAGACAAATCAATCTTCTTTCATATCAGCACCACTTTCAGATACATTTGAGGATTGTGGAAATAAACAGGTCACCCTCTATCCTGGAAGCTTTGAACAGTCACTTAAAAAATCCTTGTGCGGAAATTATTTCTACATCCCACTTGAGTTCAGAAAATCTGGCCTGCTCTGTGCATCAGTCTATGAAAGAATCTATTTCAGGATAGTTATTGTTGTGCAGTGCATATATATATGCGTCTGTTTTTTTTTTTTTCTTCTACCATAGGAGTTCAATTACAAACTAGCTAGAGGATATATATCTACAGAGCAAATCTGAGCAGCATTAAAGTTTATACTGCTTAAATCACTTCAGATTGTGGGATATTCAGATCTCTGAATTTTATGATAATGTCAAGAGAGCTTCTGGTGAGTCCCATTAATTTTTTTGGTATTGTTTAATTTTACATGAGTAAATATAATTACTCCTTTTGTCATGAAGAGCAAGTTCTAATACCAATTTATAATTCATGGAGCTAATTATGTTAACGAGGAGGCAATCGTTCCTCAGCGATCTCCCCTGTAATTTTAAAGGATTTTGATTTTTTCCTCTTCCCTCTGCAATTTCTCTTCCAGCTATGAAAAGGAAGTACACACAATTCATCTGTGATATAATTATTTACCATGGCAACAGTTTGTGAATGGGATTGGGAAGTTGCACAGAAAGAGAAAGCAGCTTAAGGGGAACAGTCTAAAAAATCCTTTCAAGACAAGCAAAGAGACCTTTCAGGTGGGAACCGTTTTTGTTTTCCTGACATTTTAAGGAGGGGCTCAGGTTTGCAGAACATTGTAAAAACTGTTGTTGATCCCCAAATAAAAGAATCTATTTTCCACAGTTGCATTTCAGAAAGCCTTGATTAAGAGAGAGGCAGAAAAACGTAAACCTACTTTTTCCCCCTGCATTTGAATTAACAGCCCCCAGGAAAGCAATGGAAAAGTGCTGCTACATCTGCAGACAACATTGCCAGAGCACATTTGGAGAAAAGAGACCTCTAGGCCTCTTGTATTTCTGAGACCAGAAATAACCTTGAGCCTTAATCAGCAACCAGAACTTTCCTTTGGAATCCATATTGGATTCCAAAGAGAGTAAAGAAAATCTATCCAAATCCAGTGGTCCAATCTTTTGGCTTCACTTGAAGCTACCACAAATTCTTTCCCTGTCCCCATTGTTCAGTGAGATACAGATTATTTTACCTCCTTTTATTGTAATTCCATTCAAAGTAATCGATGCACTTCCAATGCATGTATAATGTCAAAACTCAAGACATCTTGCCCTGTTTGAATGGGCATTTAAAGTTATATGTTTTAACCTGTGAAAAATGCTATTCTCATAGTCTTTTTCTTTCATTTTTCAGCAATAACTAACATATAACCTTTGCTGAAAGATTTTTGATTGCATGATAAAATTACTTCTCTTCAATCTTCCAGGATACTAATTCCATCACGAAATTAGGGAAATCTTACACCTAGCGGCTGTATGAGTACAATGCTCCAAACACCTTGATCTCCTTCGAACAATACACAGACTAGGTACAGCTAGGAAGATGTCTGGTAATACAAAATTTTACAATGAAAATGTTAAAAAATACAATCTGATTCTGTCAAACCATTGAGTTCTTGTTGGCAAACCACCAATCTAAAGGCACAGGTCCGTGATGCGATAGTGGCATTGTGTTTAGCTCCAGCAGGTCAGGTTGCATGGGGCGGGGCTGTCATTTGAGTGTGCTTATCGCAGGCCTGAAGTCTACCTCCAAGCACTGCTCTTACTTTGTTTCACTTAAATTGTACCTTGCACAGGGTTGTGTAAATTAAACAAAGACAAATGCATTCCTTTGCCCTACCTCCAGTTTCCTAAGAGAAGGGAATTGGAACCAAGAAAATGAAACTACCTTTTGAACTATCTAGTGCTTCAAGAACTTTCAGAAAATTTACGTCAGAAAAATATTACAACTATTGTTGTAAATATGTAAATTTAAGTGATAAAACAGGTCATTTGTCACTAAAGAGTTTCATTATCCTTTGATGTATCCCATTGTCCTTTTCCATTGCATCTGGTAGATAAACACATGTGATAGATTATTAGGAATAAAAGAGAACTTTAATAGATCGCATTCCCAGGTCTTCATCATCACAGAGAGGAAAATTTATTTTCCAGAACTTTGTAAAAGCACATCTGAGTTTCAGTGAGTCTTTACCTCCAGAGTTTAATTGCTCATTCAAGCAAAGTTGTACACATTGGAAACAAAGAACTCTAAACTCAAAGACAAATACAGTTGGCATGTTTCTGCAAGCGTGATAACACTGTGGAAATTGGGAGAGGGAAAAAGTCACCTGTGCTGGTTAGCAAAGGGTGGTTTCTTGGAAAAGGAACTCCTGGAATGAACCATGCATAAACTGAAATTTAGTTTAGGGGTAAGACAAAGACTTTTCTAAGCCATAGGAATCCTTTAGTTCGCTACAAGGAACAGTATAGATAAAATCCCTGGCTAGCTGTAGCTCTGCCTTTTGGCCTTGTGGCCTAGTTAATGAATAAGTGAGGTTATTCACCCCCCATAAAAAGATAATTGATGACCACAGGAAAAGAGAACTTACTCTTAATCCATTTTCTATGACTAGGAACAGTAGAAGTATAACATGGTCACCAAATTAGTGTGTTCATTTAGTCTCACAACATCTACTAACCCACATAAGTGGACCTTTGAGTTACAACTGGTCTGATATGTGAACAACTTGGGTTATGGCCAGAGTCTTTAGTTATGACCTGGATGCCAGATGCTTGTGTTTCCACATGATTTCAGATATAGATTTAACCCTTAAAGAATTCTGGAAAGAACATTATAGCACTCTTTTCTATAGGGGGTTGAGAAATCCTGGGCTAATGTCTCTCTAATGAAACTGAGATCTACTTATATACAGAAGAGAGACTTTGAAGGCTGTGTAGAGGAGTCTGAGCCTTCACTTGACAACTTAAGTTACAACCAATCCTTGGGAATGAAGTGAGTTTGTAAGGTAAGGGTCAAATTTGCCTCTGATTCATTATAGCAACCGTAGCATTCCAGTTCCTCCTCACTCTGTCACCCCTAGGGGATTGTAGACTGAATTACAGCCTGCTTGATATATCATTTCACCTTTATCTTTCTTCAATCTTCCTTCTGTATTCTTCCCTTTTAATTGTTCCTAGGTAGTGATCCTAGATAATATCATCTTGTCACCTTATTGCCAAATATCTCAAACTCCAGTGCTTGGGTAGATCTTCCTTGTGCAGAAATGCCTGCTTTACAAAAAAAATCTTGTGCTTAAGATGTTCCATTTCTGTCAGTGTACTATCTAATATATTGAATGCAAGTTACATTTATTCTTTTTTTTTTTTTTTTTTTTTTGTTTTTCTCCGGTACCGGGAACCGAACTCACGACCTTGCGCTTGCCAGGCAGGTGCTTTTGCCGCTGAGCTAAATCCCCAGCCCTTATATTTATTCTTGAAAAGCTATTTGCTTGGTAGTGTTCTGAAATCTGTGCATACCTGGGTCTTTCCAGTCTTGATAATAGTTTCTCTAAGTTCTAGGAAAAGAGGAAGAAATGCCTGTCTCCTGAAAGCAGCGATATCAGGGAAGAGGAAGGAACACTAGGCATGGTACTCACTATTATTTTTAATGAAAAAGAAGGGAAGCAATAGTTGTTAGGGGCTGCCCTAGCCCTCAAAGGAAAAAGGAGCTTGACAATACAGGTTCTGACAACTGCACTAAGCCAATCCCCAGTTTGAGTCTCAGAAAGGACAGCCTTGGCCATACTTTCATCACTAGGAAGTAAAGTGATGGCTAACTTTACCTGTGTCAACTTGATTGACTTAAGAAATATCCAGGGGATTAGTAAAGCACATTTCTTGGTATATCTGAATGGGATGAGAATGTATGACTTTGAGTACTAAATATGGGTCCATACTTCTCCGGTACTATTCCTTTGTTCTGCTTCCCTGATGCCATAAATTAAGCATCTTTGCTCCTCCATGCCTCTCCACCGTGATGTTTCCGCCTTGGAGCCAGATGAGCATGCACTGGTCAGGGAAAACTTTGAGCATGCACTCAAAGTGTGAGTCAAGTTTAGTCTTTCCTCTACCCTGTTGGTATTGCGTATTATGTCCTAATGACAGGAAAGCAGGCCAGTATATTCTTTTTTTCTTTTTATTTTATTAAAAAAAATGAAATTTTCATAAACGTATTTGCATCATGTATCATTATCTTCAAAGTCGTTACTCAGTACAAGACATAAAGCTAACAGATTCTTACAGAAAAGAAGTAAATAAATGCAACACATTCCTATTCTTTGATTGCCAGGATACTTCAGTGTAAGATTTGGCAGATTTATCTATAAATCTGTACACTGACCATTGGAATTTGAATATCCTAAATCGTGTTGCACTCTTATTTCTGATTGTTCATTTTATCAACCAGTATTCTGGCTTTAGTCCTCAGCCCTTCATATTGTGTCAGTTTTATTTCTCTGTGAGTGATAGAACCATAGTCAGCTGACAAAAGTCAGGCTTTCCATGGGGGCAGCAGGCCCATGTCCAGAGGGGTGCCCTCAGGGAAGAATGATAAGCAGAGGCAAGATCTGCTGGCCTTTTTTCATAATGCCTTTACTTCATCTGTGTTTGGGAATTCATTTCTTTCTCCTTCTAGAAAAAATGTTTACTTGCTTTGAAATCCTTGAAACACAATGTTTTTCATTTAAATTGGTGCTTTTCTGATGCTGCACTTTTAGACATTGAAGCAGATTATTTGCAAAGGCATCTTCGATCAGGCCAGTTTTTCTGCCTCCTGGGGCACAGCTAACCCCTAGTGCATAAGCAGCTCTTATTCTGTCTGTAAATAAAGTGAGCTGTGGCCACCAATTTACCCTTCTGTGAACACGTGGCTGTGACTCCTCAAATGGTAGATGAAGCCTGTCAAGCCAGACATCCGGGATCCTTCTGGGCTTAATGGAGTAAATATATAGGCTCTCTTTAGAGGACCAGAAGCCTCCATGCCTCAGGGTAGGAGCAAGGAGGGGAACTTTCTTTTTGGAATCAAGGCATGCTTACTTGCAAATCAGCAATTCAAAGCCATCTTGTAATTATACTAAGAGGACCTTGTGTAAAACATTCCTTTTGTCCTTTCCCTGACCCTCAGGTGAAGGAGAAGTAGTTGTTTAACTGGCATTGACCATCTCAGTCTTCACCATAAAGAAGTCTTCACTATGTGGCAGCTCAGGCTGTAGAAGTTGCAAAATAGTATTTCCCTTCCCCTTCCCTGACCAGATGGCTAGCTTAAAGCATCATGAAGTGAAAGGAGAAAAGAGGAAAACATTAGCGCAGACAGAATTGTAGCATGTTTGTGGAAAATTCAAAGATGTGCCCTTTGCTTCCTTTGTGACTCCCCATCTCCACCTCCAAGTGGTTCAGAATTAAAATAGGGACAAAAACATCTCCAGATTTATTTGGCTCTGCCATATTAACCATAAAAAAGATCTAGCCTGTTCCAGTCTTAACCCAGCAGTAAACTATAAATCCAACTTCCCCTCTCTGCTGAGGAAATAAAATCCAAATACAGTAGCATCCAAATAATTATCAAGAGTTGAGCTGTGCTGGCAGGGTGCAATGTACAAGATTCAATTTTAACTAGTGATTACAGACCAGCAACCTTCTAGCCCTGAATGTCAAACGGCCATGTCACTTTCTCCTGTCACGGAGTATGTCAGGACTCACTGCAGCCTGGTGACTTTTCATCAGAGGTAATGAATCTTGTACTCCTGAGATGGGAAATGTCACTGTGCCTCCCACCCCTCCCTGTCCTTTACCCCCACTCCTCATTCCCTTCCTGCCACCTGTCCAGGGCCTAATAATTAGGAAGAAGATGTTGTGTGTGACATTGCTTCTCACATCCACACCGGGGCCCTGCTGCTGTCGGTTTAAATTGTGTGGTCAGTGCTCAACTTGCAACCATATGTGATGAAATGGCACCTTGGTAGGCGGTTTATGGTACTGGAGTCTCATGCATCAAGTTCTCTTGTCCTTGAGCAATAAAATGGAAAAGCAGTTAAGCTCTGACCTTATACCCTGTATGGTTTGGGGCTCCAGTCCAACTCCTGATAATTTGACTTTAAATCTCTTGAATTTGGTGCCTTTTGTTTTTGACCTTCCTGATTCTGAGATGGCATTTGGGACTCCGATGAGGATGGTGGCCTCCTAGATAATGCACAGCAGTGATAGGTGCACTGGCAGGTATATGGCTTGCGAGGGATCTCTGTACTTTGAGAAGTTGGTAGGCAGCATAAAAAAGACCTAGTCAAACATTTTATTTATTTATTCACTCACTGAAAACAAGAATGATACACATACAAATATAACCACTCATTTTTAACAACGCTTTCTGGAATATCATAAATTTTTTAACACAAAAATCAGAATCATAGAGGCTTGGAGAAAGTATAGATGAATTGAAGTAAAAAGAAATGTTTATACTTGTAGTGAAAATTTCTGTTTCTCTCTTATTCATCATTTGTAAACATATTGAGCACCCATTTTATGCAGCGTAATATGCTATTGGAAGACGTAATACAGCTAGATATTGCATGCTTTCAGTGAATGTGAGCAAGGAGACACATGCATGACAGATATAAAACCAAAGAGCTATCTAATAAGTGGAAGGAGACAACTTCTATGTGGGAATAATAAACCCCACAGGGCACATGTCAGTTAAATTCAGATGGAAAAGGCACAAAACCAGTCAGGTCTGGAGGCATGAGTCAACCAAGAAAAGCCATCAAAGGATCACCGTACATATCAACTCAGTACACTGTCGTCCGTGAGGGCTGGGAACATCTTCACATTGAGCTGTGGCAATTAAGGAGTCCACGGAACATAGCAGTAAATTAGAGCTGAGGTCAGTTAGTCCACTGTCATCTCACACAACTCAGACAGAGAGGATGGAAAAATCAAAGCTGACCGTAGTGTCAGAGACGGTTTCAGGGATCTGTGGGTCAGCTTGTATCCCTTGCTAAGGAGGCTTTTGTTTTTTCTGAACATCTCGGGTCTCACTTATTAGGCTGGATTCAAACTGAAAAACCTAAACCTGAATGCAGCAGGGTTTGTTTTTCAAGAGAAAGTTGATTATTTCTCGATGTGAGATTTCCTTGTCATCCTTATGCCCCTTCTTTCCTCTCTCTCCATATTATGTTTTAGACGTGAAACTAAACATGAGTAAAGAAAGAGCAAACAAAGCAAACAGACTTCCTGTTGTAGGTAGCCTAAAGCTGGGTGGAGAAGATGGGCACGCATCCAGGCAGTTACAAGGTGGTGAGATATGGAAAAGAGACTGCTACATGCAAATGAGGATCTGAGAAGGGCAGCCAAAGCCCATGTGGAAGGGTAACAGGCAGAGCTTCCTAGAGAATGCCAAAAGGAAACAGGACACCTTTATTACTGATTCTCCAGGGAGGCACGGATCTCTGGATAGACTATAGGCTCTTTAATAGTGGGTTGAGCCTAGCATGGTGATGCATGCCTATATGCAATCCCACATCTCAGGAGGCTGAGGCAAGTCTCCTCTCTGGGGAAAATGGTAGATCAGCTTTACTAATACTAGTGTCTTTATCTTCACTGATCTCAGTAGAATTTAAAGGATACCTTCAAGGACAAAAGAGGGCTGTATTTCAGCCACATGTAATATTCTGATCAAGATTTTGTGGCGTGATGTGAAGCATAGCATACCTTCGCTTTCCTTTCATCTTTTCTGTGTTGTTACACTTTCATTAGGAAGGATGATTGGGCAATAAGCAAGAATTTTTTAAAAACCATCTTTGTGAAGTATAACAGAGAGTTTATTTTTTACTTTTATTTATTCTCTTCCAAATCTGTTTCTTAATATTTTTATTTTCAGGTTTTAAATTCATTCAATAACTAAGACTATTATATGGAAAACAATGTTAAAGGCACTGGGAAATTCAGAGTAAATAAAAATTATAGGCAATTTCCAATATATACCTATCCATGACTCTGGGGAGACAGATGTGGACATATAAACACAATATCATTTTATGCCCATGTTGATAGGGGATGTAAAAAGTTGTGCTAGACTTCTCTGTACACTCAGTGTGGGACCAGGATCCAGAAAACATCTGTGGTTCTTTAAAACAAAACCATGTGTACATAAACCAACATATCTGCTTGGTTTAACAAAGTTGCCAGCTGTCACATCAAATCAAAGAGGTGATCTTCCCTAATAGTTAGAACTTTTGTGACTTCTCATAGAGAGGATGTGTTCTCTGGATCCTGGACAGCACAGGCTATAAAGACAAACATAAAGGAAGTGTCAGCTTTCTTGCTAATGGACAAAGTGAATGACTGGTAGATATATTTGGAAAGGCCTCTTATGAGTCAAATGGAATTAGACTGCAAATACTTTCCCTCTGACACTGAGAGTCAGACCCGAGTATTTTCTTCAAGTCGAGTTGACTGAAATGCTTTTCTCTGGAGACAGAGGGACTCCCTGTTCAGCGGAGCTGAGGAGGCATTCATAAAGGGACACAATCTCCTTGAAAGGCAGCAGTGTCTGGGATGAAGGTGAGTGGTCACAGTGAAGTCAAAGTCTAATTAGCTGACATACATAAATACATCACAGGAGAAATGGTTCCCTATGATACTGCAACACAGGGTATAAGTCATTACATGTAATTACATATTTATCAACATGCATCAGATGTACTAAATGAAAAGTGGATCCTAATGGAAATTATGGACTTTAGTTAATACTAATGCATTGATACTGACTCACCAATTCTAAAAATGTACCTCACTAACACAAAATGATAAGAATGAGGGAAACATGGAATGGAAGGGGGCGTGGACAGCAAATGTGAGAAGTCTGAACTTTCAATTTACAAGACAGAGACTGCTCAGAAAAATAAAGTATATTAGTTTAGAACTTGTGATACTCTATGTTTATTGATCTAATAAATTTTTGGTCTTCTTAGTCTATGGGTTATAAAATAAAGATCTATGTTTTTATTTTTTCACTTCCTAATGAGGAACTTCATAAACATTAATAGAATGATAACAAAAATTCTAGGCTTTAGGAAATGTTTCCTAATTTAAACATAAAAAAGTGAGGTGCACAAGAATTAATAGGCAGGAAGATAAAGCACCAGCAGTGCGAATTCGACTTCCAGGTGGACGTAAAACCCTGTGCAAAAGTTTGGTTGCAAAAATGGGGTTCAATTGACAACCTGAAATTTTATCACCCTGACTGGAAGCTGTTAACGTAATTGAACTGAGATCTTAGCCCATGGCAATTTGCAAATGTAGCCCTGCTGACTCTTTACTCTTCTCAAATTATCTTTCGTGAATGTCTGTTTAGTTATACGCATCTTACTGTCTAGAATTTGGGGAAAAATAAATTCTGAGGGTTTTTCTTTTAAAGCTGTTGTACTTGAAGCCAAGAAAACACCAATAGGATGAGAACACTATCACGAAAATTCTATTTAAATGCAAACTTCAGAAGTTATATTTCAAATAGTCCTAAGAGGACTAATTAATAATTGTAAAGTGCTTTGAAGACGGAAAGTGCTAAATTAATGTCAATATTTATTTATTAATTATCAGAGGAGGCAAAGCTGCCATCTTGAAATTGCCTCTTTTGCTATCAAGTGCTAACTACGACCATGATTTTACCCTCTTAATTGCCTTTGCCAGCCACCACTGCCATGTGGGAATTCCACACTTATACGTGTGTTTAGTAGGTCATTATTTTAAAATATTGCCAGCTCTCCACACATGATTAGAAAGAATGTCTGCACTTCGTGTGCTGCAATCCTTTGCATTATGAGGCACCTCAATAATTTGTCCACATAGAAAAAAATTACTATTAATAGATAACACCCAGCACAGTGGCCATAACACAATAAGTGCTCAATAACAAGGTTTCAAGTAAATAAATAAACAAAAAAAGATCCACTCTTTTCTATACAATGTATCAATGTTACCTTTAGATTTACTTCACTAGAAAACTGACTTCCCATACTTCTCAGAAGTCAAAACTATTTTTCATTCTGAGAATGCCAGGTCGCAATGTTCACTGTCATATGGGATTTTTTAATAGCCTTTGTTACTTCCAATTATGGAAGTTGTGCTTCTTCCAATCAGCTACCCAAGTAGCTGACCTTTTAAAGATCCAACCTCAATAAAGCTTCTTGGCTTTTAACTCTAAAGTCTTCAAAACCTAGATTCAAACGTATAAAACGTATAAAAAAGAGAGGAGGAGGAAGAGGAACTGTATTTGGGAAGGTTAAGAAGAACCACGTTATACATAGCAGGGGTGCTCTGATTCATTTATTGACTATTAAATATATTTTAAGCACTTGGCAATTAAAGCCTTGAATTATATTTTGTAGAAGATGCATTAACACCACATTTTGAAGATGCGATGTTTTGGTTGCTCTTGGAAACCCCCACAAATTGTATTTCATCTGTATCTCTTAGCAATTGAGTGACGACTGAAGCCTTTTGTCAATCCTTTCTTCTTAACCAACTATCCAATAGTAGAGAGAGAGAGAGAGAAAGAGAGACAGACAGAGAAAGAGGAGGTGGGAGGGGGAATGTGCACAACTTTCACGGGTTAAGAACAATTTAAAGCTAGTTATGCTCATGATGGTGTGCTTCCTGAAAGAAGACTGAGTCTGGAGGAAGCGAGGATCCCACACACCCACTTCCATACAGGCAAATTAGAGTGTTGGTGGAAAGAGCCAACCAGGCCTCTTTGTGACCAAAAGTATCTTACGTTCTGAGAGAGCACTTATTTATGACGCAGTGACAGGAAAATGCAAATTCTACATGATGGGAACACACCTTCCTTGAAATAAATATTTTTTTGTATTTGTATATTTCATCTCATCTACTACATTGCTAGCTCTTTAAGGATAGTGGAATTATCACATACATCTTGTACATTTTGCCATATACACATCTAGATGAACTATGGATGATTAATCAACATAAAAATAGAGAAAACAATTTAAACCAATCCACAAATGAATTCTAAAATCACCACTACAGATGCATGGCAAGTCACAGGTATAGTTTTCAATTTTACTCTTCTGAAGAATCCTCACGGTCCAATTTGTGGTATAAAATTATAGGATGAAGTTCATGTCAGCCAAGGCTTATGTCTTGCTGTCAACTCAAATCGTTTATCATGAAGTCAATACTATTAAAAGTAATTTCTTGTCTTCACCTATCCTGTTGCAGTGTTCAGTGCAACTTCCTTTCCAGCTGGCTGCTGTTGATGGCTACCTGCCCACTAGCAAGGGAAGTACCATGTAAATATTCACTGTAAACGTCCTTGAGGAAGTTTTTGGCATCTATCTATTTGCCGTCTGCCACATCTACTTCAAGTTTCCTGGCTTTTCTTTAGTTTCTGATATATCAACCCTGTTGATTGAGAAGTGTATTCCTCTAAAACTAGAAGTTTAGCAAGAATTTATTTCTTTTTGATTTGGATTGTCAGACATCCTCTTCCCCAACGCATTCACAAGCTATAGGCATTGGTTGCTGCCATGATTCCTGTATGGTTTGCCTGCCAAGGTTCATGTATTAAAAACTTGGTCCCCTGTGTAGCAGTCTTGAGGTCATAGAATTCCTACCAAGAGAGATTTAAGGGAAGGGAGTTAGGGCTTCGGGGCTCTCTGTACCTGAATAAATTGATATTATTTCTTGGGAATGGATCACATCTGGTAGAAGTGGACTAGTTCCCCTAAGAAAGGGTTGTGATAAAAAATAGCTAGCTTGGCCCCTCCCAAGCCTCCTGTTTCTGTGATCACATGAAGCTGTCATCCACACCTGGTTATTTCTCTTTCTGCTCCCCTGCCATGATGTGACACAGCCATGACTCCTTGACAGGATGTCAGTGCTGTGCTTTGTGGACCCAGGCACAAGAAGCACGAGCCAAACCAACCCCTCCACTTGTAAAATACTGATATACTGATATTTTATTCTAGAAGCACAAAATGGGACAGATCATTTGCCTGTTTTCAACAACACTTGGCACCATGTTTTGTCATACGTTACCCATCTACAGGGTAAGAAAGGGAAGATGAAGACAATAGGATACATTGCCCCAAAATATCAAAGAAATTACCTGTGAATAAAGAAATTATGTCTCCTACTACTCAGGAGATTATGTTGAAAGGTCAGTTGGGAATCCCTGGGATTTTATTTAGGGGAAAACATAGTTCAAGTTTTTGTACATTATTACCCTCCATCTTTGCTTCACGTTTCCCCTTCCACTCCCCAATTCTTTATTACTTCTAGACCATCGTTGTTTTTCCTACTAAATAACATCTCTGTCTCCTTTTCTGCTACCCAAGGTACAGCTTCAATAGTGAAACTATTTTCTTCCTCCAGAATGAGATCAAATGATGCATATTGATGTGGTCCTCTCAGTTTTATTCTGTCCTTTTTACATTTCAGGTCGTGTTAGTCATTCTAATATTCTCATGTGAAGGTGTATGTTTCAGGGAAGTTTGGTTGGGTTTCCTGAGAAAGTAAATACCAACCATGGAAAAATTTCTTAAAGGGTAGACTCACCTCCTAAGTTTTTGTATCTTTTCATGTATCAGGCACAAATCTTCTTTGTTTTGTTTTGTTTTTCTTCCGGTGCCAGGAATGGAACTCACAACCTTGAGCTTGCCAGGCAGACATTGTGCTGCTGAGCTAAATCCCCAGCCCCAAGGCACAAATCTAAATAGGCATGATAGAGATGATCAGGTTTGGTTTGACCTATGACTAGCAGATTCTTTGAGTGACTGAACCAGTAGGAGAGAAACAATTGTTTGTTAAATTTATTGTGGTCCTGTTAGTGATTGGTGCTTGGTGCAAACATAGATACAATAGAACTGTGAACACCAGGTGAGATTATAAGAAACAACATTGAAAATATATAGTATAAATTATAATTAAAATAGCTTTTATCACATTTTACAGCCTCATACAAATTAATGTATGAATTTTATAAAAGAAAGCAATAAAACTTCACTGTAAATACACAGGAATATTAGATTCTGCCTCCCTCTATCACACATATACACTTACACACACACACACACACACACACACACACACGCACACACTTACTTCTATATGTCCAACATACATCACATGAAACACTAAGCATCTGTGTTTGGGCTTTGACACCTAAATTAAATTAATTTAAGTTAAATCAAATACCTTGCATTGTGTATTTAAGTTGCCATCCAAATAGTACAGATTTTTCTGCCTGTCATTTAGAATGAATTCAGTACCACAAGTTTTCCATTGAATGAACAGAGCTAACCGAGGGCATCCGAGAAGAAACCTTCACAGATAATTGGCCAGCTCTGGTCGCTACTGTAGCGGAACGTGATTCCAGATTGAATCACATTCTGGAGCACGCTGAAGAGAGAACTAAAGCACTGTGTGTGGGGTAGTTTATTTGCCAATTGAAGCATGATTTGTACTTAATTTATTTTGTTCTGATAAACAAATGTACAAATATATTTAAAAAATCATGTTCGCTTTCTTTGTATGTGTGTTTTAAATATTATGCCCCAGAATAATTGAAGATTTCTGTTAATTAGAAGAACAATGACCACATAAATTAAGCAGAAATCTATTTGCTCAGTTTTTTTTCATTTTGAAAAATTGTTTTGCTTAAGGGAGAATTTGATAGAACTGTCACTATGACATTTATCAGGCACAAAGAAGTCCTGGACTAAAGCTTATATTACATGAAATTTAAGCACATTAATGACAGTGCCAGAGATTAACATTAGCTTTTGATCCAGGCAAGCATCATTGTATTTGATGTTATAAGTTTAAATAAATTATATTTAATAAATCAATCAACTTTTTATGTGTGTGACTATAACCCTAAGAAAATTAGTCCACCACATAGCCTGCATTTTCATCATTTCTTTCTTTTTTCTCCCTTTATTTCTCTCTCTTTATCTTTTGCTTCTCTTTTTACGTGTCTTATTATAATCTGTCCACATTTAAACCATGCACTGTGTTCACAGTTATACTAGACTGAGGTGTCTGTTATCTGTCTAAAGTCACACAACTCATATCTGAGGACCTAAAAACAGACATGTCTATCTAACAAAATCTGAATAGCCTGAAAACATAAAGATAGTTATCATCAATTATAATGTTGTTTTATACCATATGTGGTCTATACCACTAAACCTGTCATTCTATTTTGTAATCCCAAGGCTAGATGCCCTCTTGTTCAACTTACATTCTCTTTTTTCTGCTCTTATATAGCTCCATCAAATGGTTACTTATCTTTTGTTTCCTCCAGATCCCTAGTTTCTTTGAGAGTACTGTCTAGCTCATCACTGAATTTTCCATAATATTCACTATTGTACATAATGTGTGCCTATTTTACCTTTAATAAATTAAATAATCATATATATTTGATTTCCATGAATGGGGTGAAGCGGACATTTAAATTTTTACTATTCCTTTGTAAACTTCTTACAAGCACCCTTACGGTACTAACATGGTAGTGCCTGAATATATGATACAAATTTCTGGTTTAGGTATCAATGGGAATATATATTTCCCTAAATACATAGCCTTAGTTTCATTGGTTTTAACCAAAGCATACAACCACCAGAGAGTTCTACTCACCATAGTCTTTATAAATGTCACCTCTAGAAGTTGTACAGTACACAGCCATACAATCTTAGAAGTAGCCACTTGCCTTCACAGTACAAAACCAAGCAGGTGCCAGTTGTGCTTGTACATGTTTGGAAACTTTACCTGGGTTGTATGTCTTGGCTTCAAGGAGACATTTCCTTCCCTTGCTCTGTGGACTTGCAAGCTAGAAATGAAAGAATTTACTGAACTTTTAGAACACAGAAGCCAATGACAATAGGAAAAGCAACAACTCTGCTGATTAGAATAACTAAGCCATACCTTGTGATAGCTTGGCGTGTTCTTTCTAATGAAATGAGTGACATTAATCACAGGATGACCTTTCTTTTGGCAAGATGCCTAAATGGGAAACTCTATTGCAAATGTCATATACTGTAGGTGTATAACCCAATACACTAATGAACAAAACTTTTTAAAAGTCAAAGTTGTCTAAAGAAACATCCAGAGGTGTGTCAAAGAATCAGCAGTAAACCATGGTTCCTGGTAGTTTTTAAAGAGGACTGAAGGATTAGAACAGCATCTTCAAGTTTGCCATGAAGAAAATCACTACAGAGATTTGGCTTTGGAATGGGGCTAGGTGAATAGCCAGCTGGCATAACTTAAAATATTTGTTTTCTGGGGTATTCCTCTTTTACAAGCAACCACGGATTATTAACAGAGAATCTTTTTCCATCCAACCTCAGCAGACTTCCAACTAAGGAAAACTATCTTATTCCCTGCCCTAGGCAATGATAAAGCTGACTAGAGAACTGTCCTTGTCATAGCTCATCTTCCATATGTTCCTCTGCGGAAACAAGGGTGGCCTTGATTATGAGGATCCAATGGCCAAGGTGTAGGAAAAAAAAAAATACTACAACCACAAATACATTGTTTCCTTTCAGTCATAAAGAATTTATGCTGCCACCTACAAAACAGTGTCAAACTTTTATTGTCTTCCATTTTTTCACTACAAGTGTGCTTATATCTACTGTGTACAGGTTTCTTGAAGGTTACTTACTATTACATTTTCCATAGTATTTAGCATAATGCATTACATAGTAATTGTTTGTTGGATTTTTGGTGAACACCTCAATCACTCTTCTTTGATTTTAATGGAAAGTAGATTGAGATTTAAATTTCAATAGAAATATTTTTTTCTTATTTCAACTAAGTTATTGAAATAAGGTATATTTAAGAGTAGAACTTCTAGTTTAATAATGGACTTTTAGGTGGTCCTATCTGGCTTCCTCCAAAGTTCATGTTGGGGAAAAAGAATATTAAAAGTCATGGCAAGAGAAAGGGCTAATGTAAAACCTAACTTTCATCTACTTTCTGTTTTCCCATGACCTTATTTTCAAACATCTTAAGCAATATTAAATTGTTATTTGCTTTGCAAGAAGGAAACAGTAAAAGGTCTGCCTGTATTCCAACCATCCTACTTGTTACTCAAGACCCTCAATGGCAAGACGAGGGGGAAAATGTGGATACATAAACTGCAATGGAATCTTATGTTTGCAAGAATCCAAGAAATCTTTGGTTGCATCTGATGATCGAGTGCCTGTCTTTGCTTCCACTACTCATTAAAATAAGAAAATAAAACCAGAATTTAGCCCATAAACCCTGACAGGAAAGGGAATAGAAGGTCCATTGGTCTCATATTAGACTTAAACTTATTGAGAGATTAAAAAATGAATAGGAGTGATGTATTGAAATAAAGGGGTTGAAGAATCTACAGTTTAAAATTATAGAGGAACTGATGACAGGAAGAGAAGGAGCTGATCTTCCAGAAAAAAAATACTAAAGGAATAACATTCCTAGGTATGGAGAATAGGATTATGAGTGGGGCCTGATATTAGTAGGTAGATGGAATAGAGAGGATCTGTCTAAAATTCAGTCTTAGAATAAAGAAAATATTCCCTTTCTAATAATTTTTCTCTCTCTCTTTCCTGGATCTAGCAAGTGTACAAGAAACTTCACAGGAAAAAAATAAATAAATGAAGAGAAACTTCACATGGATTCAAGATAAAGAAAATAAACTAAAATAACAATGATCACCATGTCAAAAAATGACTCTTGCAGACTGGCAGGAATGGATTGATTGGGGAAAATTAGAAATATTATGTTAGTAATGGCACCTTGGAATCATTTCTTCCTATTTTGGTAAGCCCTTAACAAAAGACTGACTGTAGGGATTTAAATGGTCAGTTGGCTAGGCTATCTTCCAAATCGAGGAACAAATTTTGTGTGGAAAACAAGCCCACATTTTGGGGAGCTGAGACTCAATACTTCCCATTTTAAATGTACCCAAATAACCTATGGTCAGTCAAGCATTTAGATAAAACCAGAAGCATTAGAGATGTGAGATGAACAAATAAAACAATTCCAGCAGAAACCTAAATAACTCATAGAAGTGAAAAAATCTAGACTAAATTGAATTAGCATTGTCAGAGAGATTTGAAGGATATTAAGGTGAAATAAAGGTACTCAAGATAAACATAGATGAAAAAAAGGACAGAGACAGAAAATATGCAATAGAATAGGAAAGGCATGTGAAAACAATCTAAGATATTAACATTTTACAAATATGGGCTCTAAAAGGTGAAAACACATACAAAAAATGAGGAAAACATCACAGGAAAATTTGAATATGTGCTGAAAGACGTAAATGTTTCTATTGAAAGGGTCTTCATTACACAAAAAGATGAATGAAAAAATTTTGTTTCTAAACATCAATTCCAGAACATAAAGAATTAAAGCAGCTCTCTCAATTTTTGCCAATTTTTTATGGCAGAGGACTGATAACTCTTAGTTAAATCTTCAGTGGTGAGCATGACTTACTTTAATTTGCAGCTACTCAAGTTCATAGTGAGAACCAGCTGTGTGGTTACAGCAACCACATCAGTTCCTGAGAGTTCCATCTCTCCATGAGCATGGAAGGCAGAGAGGCTGAGACAGTACTGGTGTCTGTTATCATGATTTCTACATATCTTTATGAGAGTTTGTATAGGTGATTGTTCTAATACAAGAGGTGGGGAACTATGACAGAAAATATGCAGAAACATGCATTTCACTTGGATTAAGTCGAGAGATATGAGAAAAACTGAATGACAAAGTAATACTGCAGCATTTTAATGCTATAATGTCTGTAAAACATGCCACTTACCACTTTAATCAGGTTTACATTGTACAGTTATTGGAATTAAGTACATTCATGCCAACCTAGTCTATTCTATGCTCCTGCAACAGAATTCCTAAAGCTGGAAAATTTATACTGCACAGAAACTTATTTTGATGGTTTTGAAGTCTGAGAATCCTAAGATCTATTCAACATCTGATGTGAGTCTTCTTGCTATGTGATCCCAAGGAGAAGGAAAATAGAGATTAAGAGAAAAGTCAAACACATCCTCCTTTTAAAATGGAATAAATCCTACCTACGATGGTGGGACTCTTCTGGCCCAGTCATCTCCCCACAGTTCCATCTTTTATTACTGTGACATTGACAATTAAATTTCAACGTGTTTGGAGGGGACATACATTCAGACTACAGAGCAAACACGTCCATAATTTATTTCCAGAACTCTAGCGTCTTTCCAAACTAAAACACTACACTCACTAGAGAGTAATGTCCTATTTCCCCCTTTACCTAGTCTCTGGCAAACTATATTCTACTCTCCCTTTTCATAAACTTGATGACCATATTTTAGATATCATTTATGAGATGTGACTGAAAATAGTGAGTATTTAACTTTTTAAAGCATTACAGTAAATGCACATGGCCATGAATCCTTCTCAAAATACTTCCCCTCACTCAGAACACATTTATCCAATAAATCTTGCCACTTTCTGAAGCCAGTCTGGAAGTCTTCTTTGTTAATGCCTTTAGTCATGCTGGGATGGCTGCCTCCATGTCACAAATCAGTTCAAAACATTTGCTTTTGATTTTCATTTTGACTTTGGGTAAGAACCACAAATTGCCCAGGGCCTTATCTAATGAATCAAGTAGATGAGCACGCATGCTAATGTTTTATGAGTATTTTCTTTAGACAACACTTGACAGGAGCATTCACTATATTTTTGATCAAACCCATAAAGACACTCCTGAAAAAGAAATTCCAAAACTGCTTCGGAAAGTGGCCAGAAAGATACGATTAGTATGTTCAAAATAAGGAAGAGCGTTTTAAGAGAAATTCATGGCAATGTGTTTTTTAGTACAGTCAATTACTTTTTAAAATTTAAACGTGCTCTGTGTTACCCCCTGTACTTGACTTGTATCTTAGGCTAATGCCTTCAGGTTTCATCCCTGTTATAGTGTATGTGAGAATTCCCTTCTTTTAAAGACTGAATTATTATATGAAATACCTCCTAAATGTGCATGCCATCTTTGAGGAGGGCCATCCCACTGCATCATTCAAATTTTAGCATATGTGGCACTGAAGCAAGACTTTGTAACTTTTAACTAAATTAGCTATAATAAAAACCAATTGAAATATTACCTAATATTTGGGTCAAGAAAGTGAAGTAGGAGTACTATAGCTGAGTGAAATATTCATCTTTAATGCATAGAAAAGAGTAATAAACATATTTGATAAATCAGGAAATTATATTAACACTTTTCTTAGAACTGTGAATGTAATTCCATAAAGAAAAAAAAAAAAACAAATTGAAAAAATACCAAAGAATTTTCTCTGAAACAAGGACTAGAAAATTGGGGAAATAGAATAAGAAAAGGATGTTTTACCCTTTCTTTTTCTCTTACTTTTTAAAGTGTACTTTGTATGATCAGAGTTATTTTATATAAATAAAATAATAAAATATTCCTTCAAACTGTGCAATTTAAGCAGAACTGTACTTAAAAAAAATCACACATTTAAAACTGCTACTGTTCATGGCATCATCCTGTGTCACCCCACACATTTCTCTGAAGCTCTTCATTGCCATGAACACTGCAGGCACCTGGAAAAGCCATGGAAGATGGGGAAGGGCATAGCACTGGTCTCACTGAAGAGGCTCCTTGTTCGCCTTATGTCCACATCTGACTGCTTCCATTACTGATTATCAGTCTATTATCTGCAGCATCATCTTATTATTCTGCCACTACTGCTGCTATTTCCCTTTTAAGGAGATCTCTGTTTCCTCGGGCACTCACGTTGGTGCTGTATGGAATGCACAGGACTTCAATAAAAGCATGCAAGTTTACTTCCTCATCTGCCCTAGGGGTTTTCTCAAAGTTCCATTCCTGTTCAGCACAATCCCCACAGCAGCCTCAGATTTCACCTCAGAGTCT
This sequence comes from Chinchilla lanigera, assembly GCF_000276665.1. Taxonomy (NCBI): domain Eukaryota; kingdom Metazoa; phylum Chordata; class Mammalia; order Rodentia; family Chinchillidae; genus Chinchilla; species Chinchilla lanigera. The sequence goes on along the minus strand of NW_004955402.1, from coordinate 25,308,329 downwards.
CAGTTCAAGGCTTCAGCACATACAGCTTTTGAATTTAGCCTAACTACCACTGTTATCTGTGAATAATGCTTGTGCATCCTATGGTCTTCTGCGCTTTGATTTTCTGTGGCTACCTAGACAGTCATACCTAGATTTTGTTTCTCTAACCTGCAAGCCTTTAGCAACATTACTTCTGTCATTTACAGTGTAATTCTCAAATCCTCATGATACTTGCTATATGTATTTGCACCCACGGTATGTGAGATTAGAGCATATTCACAAAAATTTCAGCACATAAAGCAAGGTACTGTGCTGTGTCCTCATATTGAGCAGATGAACCATTTAAATTAAGTTCTGGTCTCAGTTTTTCAGAGAAAATGCTGATATTTTAGGCTAATAATCCTTTGCTGCTGAAAAACAAAATGTGGTCTTCTCATTTGTTGTTTCTTCCCTTAAAATTTTATACTTGGATATTATTCTGATGCCAATTATCTTTACCTTAATAGCTCTGTGGATTTATAAACTTTGGAAGAGCGATGTAGTGTGTCTGTAGAATCTTCTGTATGCTGCACTTGTGGAACCATATTTTCAGTATTACTTCCAATTCAAATTTCTTTTTTTTTTTTTTTTGGTCTTTTCTTCTGGTACCAGGAATTGAACTCATGACCTTGCGCTTGCCAGGCAAGCACTTTGCCGCTGAGCTAAATCCCCAGCCCCCCAACTCAAATTTCTATCTAGGGCTGGGGACATAGCTGAGAGGCTCAAGTTCCTGCCTAGCAATTGCAAGGTCCTGAGTTTAATTCCCAGTACCAAAAAAAAAAAAAAAAAAAAAAAAAAAAAAAAAAACTCTATCTAGTAGGTTCAGAAAGCCAGAAATTTCTAAAATAAAATTTAGAATGATTATGTACTGACTGAAAGTTATATTAATTTAAAAATCATTTAAATTATCTCAAATGTATAACCAGAAAAAAAGAAGGGTGAGGAGATGATGTATTTTGAATGTTTTAAGAAAAGATCCAGAAGCACTTTGAGAAGTAAGCCCAATGTGCAGATTCCAGTGTTCTGAAATCAAACAGAACTGCCTTCTAATTTTACTTCTCAACCTGAGTTCTGCAATTTCCATGACGTCACTCTAGTACTCTGTTTTAGCTCTTCTTTTTGTAAAGTTGGGTAAAGCCATTGGGTAAAGCCATGTTGCCTATAGTATATGATTTTTGTGACAATAAGAATATGAAAACACTTAAGTTTTTATTGCATGGTTATAGCAAAAAACCTTTTGCTACTTTTCATCATAATCATTATTATAACTATCACTGTTTCATTACAAGGTGTTATTATTCCAATGAGGAAAGCAAATACTAATGAACGAATTTCCTAGCTCAATGAAAGGGTGACTTTCTTAGTAAATGAAACAAGTTACCATGGGATGGAGAATTCAATGAAATAATGAGCTTCCAGTGGCCATCTCACAGGAATTCTGTAATTAAAAGGAGTTCCTGCATTAAGGAGTAGGTTATACCTGATGATCATTAAGTCCCCTCTTACCTTTCAGATACAATGTAGTGATTAAGCTAATGCAGCTCATTAGTGCTCATAAATTTGGGTGTGTCAGTGTCATCCCAAACTGTTCTTCTCTCTAGTTAATAGAGAGAAAATTTGAGTGGAGAGATTCGAGCCTTGTTTCTGCATAGTGCTACCAAGCAAAGGAGTTCCTTCAACCGGCTCATTCTCCTATTCTTTTTCATTCTGAAAGTCTTAGAAGGGAGAGACTGCCTGTTCCTCCCTTCCACTCCCCAAGAAAATGACAAAATGACATTCTTCCCCACTCTCTGTGAAATGATTTCTGTTAACAGCTCTGGAAAATGCTGCAAAGATGTGAGAAAAATGATGGCAGGCTTTGTTGACAAGAAGGCAAAATGAGGGAATTCAGAAAAAATCACCCACATTAGAGGCTGAGGGGCCTGTGGGTTCCATCTGCTCTCCTCTCCCCTGCCCTGGGGTTGACTCAGAATCCTCTCCAGGGATCCTACTCTCCTTTTAAATGACTCAGTCAGTGCAGTTGCTACTAGAGTCAAATGCATTTCATCATTAGCAGATTGTGTTTATATTTAGCCTAAAATTTTCCTTAGATTAATTTAATCTATTTCCTTTTATTAGATGACAGCAGTAATTTTGAAACAAAGGAAAAATGTTCAAATGCAGGGAAGAGTCATTGTGCAAACTTATGCCTAAAGTGTTCATATATTTATGGAAACACAGGGGCATGATTGCTATTCCAACATCTATAAAGGAAATGAGATGACTTAAAAAGGAAAGGCTAGGGAATCTACCTTTCCCTGACACAATTAAAGGGATCCGAAGAAACGTTATTTGCCCACTCCAGTCAGTTCACTATGCATAAAATGCAACCAAACCATTCTAGACTCCTTTTTGCTACACTACAAGATCTTTGTAATTGTTGTTTGCATGAGCAGATGATTAATAAAAATTGTAATTCTGAGGGGAATAATCAATGTAACATGAAATAAACTTTGGCTTTTGGATCAAAGATTGATGAATTCTCATTGGGACATGTCATTTCTTAGATGATTTAATCATCTCTCAAAATTCAAATTTATTGTCTTATAGAATGATTATGATAATATCTACTTCACAGAGTAGTTCTAAGGCAATCTTTGGAGAAGTCTTTAACATAATTTAGGTCAGGGGTATAACATTTAGTAAATATTACAAATATGTATTCTTTTCTTCATATGAATGAGATTATCATACATATGGGCAAGATGTGTTGAAATGACTTTTGGAAAATGTGTCAAGATTATTAATATCAGTGAATCACAGGCAAAAGATAATTATCTTGAGCTCACATGAAACTGAGAAAAGTGAACTTGTTCAGTACCAAAGCAAAGAGGTGGCATCCTAGAAAGTCTCAATATGGTTTTGAATGGTTGGAGAAGGATTAAGGAGGTGATATTTCAGGCAATGAAACATGGAGCTTTAAGCTGAGGATTGAATATTCAAGGAGTAATGACAAAAATGACCTGATCTAAACAAAAATGAGTGATGGTGAATGAGGGGACACGAAGAAAAAAGGCAAGGGAGGGTCATCATAGGGAGCATGTGAGATGTAAGGCAGACGTCACACTAATGTGAGTTGCTCACACTGAAAATGCTCTTTATCTCCTGTGAAGAAGTCACTGATATATCTCAAGAAATATTAAAAATGCATTCCTTTATGACATAGGCACACAAGACAGTCTATATAATACAAAAGCTTTCCCCTTGAAATCCTATCTAATTTAAGATCTTTACCAGGAAAATCTGAACAAGTGATTTAACTATCTACAGTCATCTAACCTTTTCTTGCTGTACCATTTTCATCTGTAAAATGGTCGTGAGGCTAGTGCATTGTCTGTAAAGATGTAACAGCTGAATGAGGTTGAGCATGCAAAGCATCTTGCAATGTCTTGCACAATGGAAGCACTCAGTAAGTATTGGCTAAAAAAATAATTCAAACAAGCACAACTCTAACTCAATGGGTACAGCTAATCACTCTAAGATGTGATTCTGTCTCACAGAACTATATGGGTTGCCTGAAACAATGTTGGTGAGATCCTTTAACACAATGACTGTTAAGTGGCAAGGTTAACAGTGATAGGTATGGGGTACAAAGGGTGGTATTAGGGAGGATGGTCCTGTGGATTTTGAGACATGTAGCTTCAGTGCATACAACCCATACTTAGCACACTTCGGTAGCATGGAGAGTCAGATAAAGTAGTGGAGAATACAGCTAGAAGCAAAACATTCTATAGGCATTATGTGCTACTACAGTGGCCATTGAAAGTTTTTTACTAAATGTTATTTAAACAAAGGCTTGTAACTGCCCTTTCCGACCACTTTAATGATTACTCGTATTTTCTGATAGCGATCTAGCCACCTTATCCTCACCTAAACAGAACTCACTTCTCCCACCATGGTTTCATTACTCCCATTTCCTAATCCATGAAGATGATTGGTTGGACTTGCTAATTCACTACACAAGTGTTTTGCTGAAGATAAGATTCTAAGATCTGTTGTAAAGAGTATCCTTATGTTTTATGTAATACAATCATTGATCACCAATAGAGAGCAAACCATGTTTACCTGGAGCCCTCTGCTCCCAAAGGATTTATTCATAGCAATAATACTCACCTATAGGAAACTTGCAGCATCTCTGCTTTGCTGACTCTGACCAGTAATGCCCTGTGCAAATGAATTTAGAGATTTTCCCAGCTTGTGTTCATATGCTACAAAAGGGAAATAGCCCAAACTGCACCTACTTGGGCCTGAATTATCGACTTCAGCTTTGAAGTGCAAATGAGCTGAATGAAAACATACTTAGACTGCCACACAGAAAGTATCCCTACTAGCTGATTGATGGTGCATTAACTATCTTGTAAGGAAAGTCTTGTACTGCAATGGATTTGTAGTCTTTGGGTCCAATTATCCCACAGATGAAGGCAAATGCCATCCACTGTATGAACAAGTCAATAGTGATTTCTTCCTTAAAATTCGTTGCTTTCTCTTTTTTCTAGCAATTCGAGTGACTGAATTGCCCATAAAATAGTTCTTTCATGGTTTATCAGCCCTGCTGCTTCTAAAAGTAGACTTATGGACTTGAGCTAGGAAAACAAACTGCTATAAACAACTTCTCAGGAGGCTAAAATCATCAGTATTTATTGTGAATGCAAACTCCTTTGGAAACTTCTAATCACCATAATCCATCTACATAGAAATAATCCTCAACTAAATGAATATATCTGGAAGGAAAAGTGAGCAGAACATTTATAAGACCACACAAAATGCCACGTGTGAGCAAATTATTAATGGATTTCAATATTTTGCACCTTGAAGAAAAGAGCTTCTTATGAAGCCTGAACATATATGCCTAACTGAAGAATAATATTAAGAATTTTTGGAATCACCTCCATGAAATCACAGGTATTAAATGAATAAATGTACCCTTTATTCACTGTTTCCCACCCATAACATCTTAAGCCATGAACAGACGTGAGAGACCCTGCACCAAGATGCCCGAAAGGAATCTCTCTGTTGTGTTAACATAGTAGATATGCTTTGGAGGAGGCTCTCCTTCTTTGTGACAGGTAGGTCATGTTTAACATTTACTTATGTCAGTGGTACCCTAAACATCCACTTACAAAGATTATGAATTTTAGCAAATATTTCATTCAACTTTGCTTTTCTTTCCAAAAGCCTTTTTTTCCACATCCTAAAACTAATGAATTTGAGAGAGGAGAGAAAGAAAATGTATGAGAAGAAGGGCAGATAACCTTATACAGTGGTTGATTGATTATGTCAGCTTGAGAAGTTTAGAAGTTTAACTATACTTGGCTAAGCAATTGGCTCAGCAGTTCTACACACTAGGATGTAGAGGAGCCACCCTGGGGTGGATCATCACCTAGATAATGTAAAGGGGAAACAAGGAAGGACGGAGGCTCTTCCATTCTTCTGAGCAGCCCCAGTCTTCACCTTCAACTTGGACATCATCTCCTGGCTTCTAGTGCAGACTCTTTGGCTTCCATCTTGGCTCCTTCACCCTTCCGGTGTAGACTCATCGACCTTCCTTGGCAGACCCATCAGCCTACTGATATGGACTTGCACAGAACACTGCATTGAACTCCAGACCCTGGACTGAATCCTTCGATCTCTAGTGTGCAGACACCCTCTGCAGGCTTCCTCATCCAACTCTGTAGCTATCATAAGCCAATCTTGTAATTTCTTATACATTTGTATATCTGTTTCAGATTTGATTTCTGTTTCTCTAGTAAAGCCCTGACTGATACACCTTACATCTACTTTGTCTTTACCAGCTTCCTGTAGGGAAAGTATAACTATTCCTTGAAATCCATGAACATTTGATTCCAACATCCTTCAGATAACAAGTCCGTGGATGTTAAGTCTCTTGTATAAAATGATGTGGTACTGGCATATAACCTATAACCACCTGTCACATACTTTATGTCACCAGTAGATAACTTATAATGCTTAATACAATGTAAATTCTATGTAAATAGCTATTATTGTGCATTTCAAAAAGAATAATGGGTAGAGAAGTATCTGTGTATTTTTATAGAAAGGCAATGTTTTCCAAATATTTCTAATCCACAGTTGGTTGGATACATGGATGTGGAACCCACAGATATGAATTCTCATTAGAATTGTATTGCCAGAGTATGTACCTTTTATATGAAGATTCTTTCTCCAGAAATGGCCCCAGGGAATACTTGGATGCAGACTCTAATATATTCTTCCATAATAATACAAGAAGAAGTTCTGGAAATAATGAAATGCAGAGACAATCTTCAAAATTCATTGTTATTCACTTAATATTTTTAACTAGTTGTTTTATAACATAAATGTGAGAGAAGAGCAAAATGATTGAGTTGAATTTCCATGCTTTACAAAGAAAGGACAGAACAAAGGGGTCTTGCTAGCCAACAAATGAACTAATCAAATTCCAAATAATTAGTAGGTATCAGTCCAGTGGTGCTGAAGTTTGAATTCATTAATAAAGAGGTAAAATTATCATGCAATGGGAACCAAATGAGAAAGAAGGAAAGGAGACGAATCCATTTGACTATAAAATTGTACCTGAGCCATTCCTCCAGATTAGATAGACCTAAAATCCTACTTTTTTGCGGCTTTAAAATGGTTTCAGAAAAGTTTTTATTATTATCATTGTTCAATTTCATGCGTCTCTGCACTTGAACTTCCAGCCAGGAGCAGGCGTTGAACTGCCAGAAATGCTGTGAAGAAGCTGTTTTTCGTGGTATTTCCAGCCAATATTTTCAAGCCCAGGAGGTTTGAAGACACATCCAAAATTTTGAGTGTTAATATGATTTGAACCTCAGAACCTTCAGAGATTTTTCTTTCCCAATCAGAACCAAATTATGAGCTAAGGAAGCTGAAGAATGAAATATGATTTCTGAAGTTATTTTCTGTATGGTATTCAATATCTGCAGGCCTCCAGATTTGTGCTATATTCCTTCTCTACATTGCACATTAAGTGTAATATCTCTAAAAGTAATTATGATGCATATTATCAAGAGTGACCGATGTTTCTTATGAATAGCCTCTCTGTGAAATTTCAGTCTCTATTTGAATGAGTTTTCAGTTTAACAAGAAAATGTATAGGCTTAATGATCACTATAGAACATCTGTGTTCTATACAGAATATATTAAATTATCATTTAATTTATCTGACATTATAAGGGGATGTTATTTCCAGATAACCAGAATCTAGTTTCACAAGTCACAAATGAGCTTATTTCAATATACTTTGGTGGAGATTTTTCTAAGGTATCTAATCACAGAGAGTTCTAAGTACAATTTAACCATTGCTTAATAACTCAGTTACCACTATGATTAGTCCTCTGTTATGTAGAAATATGTCCTTTATCTTTCCTCTGAAGTTTTGTGTAACATTTTTCTTATCATCTATAATTTTTTGTAAATGTCTGTCTGCCAGAGTCACACAAAACCCACATGTCTTCGCTAATTTGAAATTTAAGATATACTGAGCGATGAATAAGCAGATAACCTAGAGTGGTATGTCAAGTCAGTGCTGTTAGCTGCTCAAAGCGGAGTCCACATACCTGCCTTCAATGTGGGAGTTTTAATGACAATTAATTTATGTTGTCAGAAAATTTCTATTTATTTCCAGAAGTGGATTTTTACTTCTCTGAGACAGTGTTACTGTAAGAATAATCTGTGCCCACGTATATTTAGCAACTACATTCATCAGAGATGTGGATCTTAGCTAAGAGACCTACCCATAGTTTTGAAAAAGAAATTTCACTCGTGTGCTGACAAAGAAGTAAGCTGTGTGTAGAATGTGATTAGAGGGACCCTGGCATATTTATTACTGTCCCTGCATAGCTTGTATGAGGCAGTTTCCAAAATTATCTCTGCTTGTTAGGTACAGCGCTAGACGTTCTCCACACAGAGATAATTATTACCTCCAAACAGGTAAAATCATCAGACAATGATTACAGTTCCTGGAGTCAGCTGGAGTTCAAATACTGGCTCAAATACTTCCTATTTTTTCATCACATATAAGTAGTTTAATTTCTGCTATTAGCATTGTTTGTGGAAGAAATAAATTCATTTTTACGTTATGCCAGTAAACTCGATATGTACTCTATTATGCACCAGGAATTTTTATAAGCAATTTATATAATGAGTGCTAATTTCAGTAATGGCCTAGGTACCTTTATTTCACCCTGAGCAGAATTAAGGCATAGAAGTTCAGTAAGTTGCTGATACCATATGGCTAGTGGATAGTTAAACTTTGAACCTAAGTGCTGTGGTGTAGAATCCTGTGTTTTTACTTATCAGTATACAGGTGTGATTAAAACATATTGTGAATGTTTAAATTTTTTTAAAAAAATGTATTACAATAAAAGACTCATTGCCAAGCACTCCCCTCAAAACAACCCCCTCGACTGAAAAATACATATCTCATGAGAATTGGCACTTTTCAAAGCACTTCTGGAGGTCCTCATTTGTGAGTGCCTTTAGTTAAACTGTCTGGCTGTCACAATGTCCTAACTCAATTCAAAATGTTTACCTTTTATGATCATTTTGACTTTGGGGGAGAAGCTGTATAGTACGTCAGGGTAAATAAGGTAGATGAACACACACTACAATATTTTTATTTGACAGAAATTGCCATAAATGGAAACAACAAACTGCTTCAGCAAGTGGCAAGAATGGTGGCATAAGTGTGTTCAAAGTGAGAAGTACACTGCAGGATATTAATGACAATGTGTCTTTTTAATAATTAAAAAATTAATGTGGACTATATTTTTATTATACTCCTGTATACTATTATTGGAGAATACTGAACAATTTTTTAAAAGTTAATATTATGTTATATGAGAAGAAAAAGGTCTTCTCTTTTAATTTACCTTCTTTTGTGACCTATTATTTGTGTTAATCATGGTGACCAGGTCACTTACTAGAAGAACTCAGGGCCACAGCCATAAGGACCTAATAAGGATTTCGGCCGTGATGGGCTGAGATGCTCGGAAGAGCAGGAGAAAGATAAATTAGAAGTAAAGAAAAGCAAGGAGGAAAGTGGTTAGAAGATTTTCTGCATTACTCAGTTTTGTCTTCGTAAGATCTAGATTCATTGTATATTGACCTTCACACTCCTCCCCTTTTGAGCAGTGATCATGACAATAAATGATCAACAGATTTTATGGGTCATCCACATCTAATTCCACTTCTCAGTGATGCACCTTAACTTCAGTACAGCATGGTTTACATTTTTAAATGTACATATTTTAAAATAATCAAATTAATCAATACTAGTTGCTGTACTAAGTATTTGACGAACTGGAATCTGGAATTTGAGTAACTGACTTGTATATTGAGGAAATTAACCTCATACTTTCAGCTTACTTAGAAAATATACATATTCACACTCACCCTACTTACCTTGTGCAAATATTACAAACCATGAATAAAGCAATCTGTATGTTATAAAATAGAAATAGCAGCACAGAACTGACATGAACATATTGGGTTTGTTCTCCTTTTCAGTGTGGACAGTACATACACATTCATATGTAGACAGTGATTTTTGTGAAAAACTTTAAGGAAGCACATCACTATCTGGAACTAACATCCGGACTCTTCCCTAACTCCACGGACATAAATAATGCTGTTGTCACTGTGGGGAGTAAAAATTGCATTTTTTAAATTCAATGAAATATGTTCCTTCCTTTTTATCACCATCCTGGTCAAATGCTTGTGAAGAACATGGCAGTATAATCCTGGTCACATGACTGACTGATCAGGAAAAAAGACTTAACCATAGTTTTTAGTTCTTAGCCTTACTTCTGTTCTTAAATATTACTCATTTTATGATAAAGTTCAATTTACAGTAGGATTTAAAGTAGGAAAATAGATGAACATGATAACAATAGGTCTACACTAAAAGAATAAGAACACCTAATTTCTGGGAGTGCATATATCTTAAGTAAATGGAACATTTTGTTTCCTTCATATGAAATGTATATTTGATTTTCTTTTTCTTATCAAATGCTCCTGAAAGTTAGGGAAGCAATAGTTAAGAAGATATTCATTATATGGAAATTTAAAATTTATTTAGAATTTTTATTAAATTTTAGATACATGCTATTATAATTTTCTTTGTTACTGATACATTTTCTTGATTTTTTTTTTGGTACCGGGAATCGAACTCATGAACTCAGGCCTTGCCAGGCAAGCGCTTAAGCCACTGAGCTATACCCCCTGCCCCATTATTGATACATTTTAATGGCTAATTGTATTTGAGGTATCTGTTTTGATTTTGAGAATATTAAGACAAATGGAGACTATGGTCCTCTTATAAAATACAATGAACTAAATAAAGGGGTTCTGGCTTGTGGACTTGGATTCAATGCAAATGTACTCAGCATTTGAATTCAGTATACTATTGTTTCATATAAGACTGGTAAGTGTATTTTCTCTAACTTTCATAGTATATTTTGAGCATAAATTTACCTGCAGTCTACAAATTCATCTTGTAATATACTAGTTATGGCAAAAATCATAATCTCTGTGTTGTTATTCTTAATTCTCAAAAGAGCCAATCAGTGTGTGTTTAACTAAGTAGGGTGAAACTACATAAGCAAAACAACAGAAATATATAGACTTGCTTATTCATGTAACCAATAAAAAATAATTCATTCACTCCAACTACTTGGATGAAATGACAGTTAAAGTTACAAAGTAGTATTAGAATTAGTCTAAATAGATGTGACATTTGTGATATATTTTATAATTGAATTTATGATTGTATTTCTAGGTATAGATTCTGAATAAAACCATCTTTAAGAATAAATACTACTTCATAATTAATAAATTAAACCAAGGCAATGAAAATCAGTGTACCTAAAGTGTTTGAAAATTGGTCTATAATTTCCAGATATTCTCCTGAGAACTTAATAGGATTCTGAATATAGGATGCAAGTTCTCTTTTCTTACACAACTTAACTGTGTGATCTATGATCCACACTACTACTACAATGATTCTGGAATAAATGAAATATGTAGCAGGGAGACATTCATTAGAATTTGTGGAGTTTTGCTCGTTTGTATTTTCATATGAATCATTCTGCTTAATAACAAGGAAAACATACTGGAGAAAAGTAGTGTGGATGGAGTCCTGTGATAGGGGAAAGGCCAACTGTGAACACTGTTCTGATCCTTTCTTTCCTTATGTTCTCACCAAGAGTTCCCCATCCTAAAAAGTACATTTTGTTTCTCATTTGAGGCTCTGGGCCAGTAATGCCAAACCTTTTAGAGTTTTCAATGATAAAATGAGCCTGCTCCAGCACGCATGTATGCTGAGGTTCACCATCACTGCTCTAAGCCTTAGGGACTCAAATCCCACCTATCTTTGAACTAAACCAGTTGTGAAACGGCTTCCTAACACAGTAGCTCTATGTCCAATGGCTTTACTTGGTTAAAAAAAAATTGATCCATTAGTATTAATTTCTTTCAACCTACATTGGCTATAGAAGTATGATTTTGATAGTGTATTAAGCTGTTAAACATAAAATTGCCTCCTCATGACATACGTTACAGAAGTTAATGAAAGCATTTTGTGGGTCTCCATTGTTTGCAATGCCTTAGAACATTTTTATTTGACTTGTTGTGAGCTGGTCATTAGCTGGCAGCTTCAGTATTTCAGGCAATCTTTGGTACGTACCGGCTTCACATGAACATGTATGAAGGACTTGAAAACCAGGATTGTGGGGAAAGTGGAAGAGTGTTTCAAGGCTGCATTACTGGTATAAAAGCTTATAAAATAACCTTTAAGGTGAAGAATTGCAGTAAATACAGCTAACCAAGTGGATTTTTGTTTTTCTAGGGCTTTTTGAATATCGAGAACCATGGACAACAAGTCTGATAGCTTCCATCAAAACTAAATTGCTCATTCTAGAAACTATTGATTTTTAAAGGATCTGTAATCTTGAATAGTGAATTGGAAATATTACTTACTCAATCAAAAATATATAACATTGAGTAATGTCTTTCTGACCTTGAAATTTGATGATTTTTATATTCCACTGGAAGGAGGGATATTGGTAGACAAAATTACAAATCATTGTCTGGGACACTAAAAAGCTAACAATACTGAAATTATTTCTGCATCTAAACAGCATCTCTGATGCTGTAGTTATGCCTGAATTCATAATAGAAACCTATGCAATGCAATTGCCTAACTTCAAAGTTCAAATGTTACTTTGTAATGGCAGAATTAATTTCTTTGATTGCTAATCCATCATGCCTAAGTGTGATGCATGTGGTATCAAACATCGGTATTTCTGCTATCATTAATTGTGGCATATTGTCACAAGTGATAAGGAAATGCAGCAAGAGAAAAGGAAGAGAGGCCTTTATATTGACAGGTTAGCCTTGTCTCCCTATAAGCCAAGATAGGTACAGCCAGAGCCCTCAAAGTAAGAGGGCCCTGGTGATTCTCACAAGGAGAAAAGACAGACTTCCAGGAGCATCAATCACTGAGAAAACCTTGCTCTCCATTTGTAAAGCTGTTGTTTATTGTGAGATAATGATTGATAGAGTCTAAACAAATGCTCAGAGAAATCACGGAAGGTACAGGCCTGCTTAGGTGTGACATTTGGCCACAGGAAATCTACAGGGAACAAGCCAGCTGGCATTGAGGACATTCTGAGGAAATTAATACAACTGCATTTAAAGAAGAGCAAATAATGAACTGTGGGTTAAATGACAGCAAGGTGAAGGGCAATTATAGATACCAGATAGACTATGTGCCAGAGAGAAAAGAAAGGGAGGAATGGGGCAATAAAAACTATTTGGGTGGATTTCATTAAGAACAGAGCATCTTTGAAAGCAGCCACTCAATAAAAACAGGTCAGTAAGGAAGGCAGAAATTCAAGAGATAAAGTGTAAGTAGAAGAAGTAGTCTTGGAAAATTTTGTTATGAATATAGGCACAATTGGGAACATAAAAGAGTGTGAATTATTGATATACATGTTTTATTCCATTAAAGTTCAATGAAGGGAGGTAGCAGAAAGGAAGCAAGGTTTGTCTGTCAGCGTGAGACCCAGCACTATCCCAGCTCTCAAGTACTGAGAAACTCCTGCATGTGGATGACACATAGACAAACACCCACACCGTGGACTCCACTGTCTTTTAGGCCAGGGAGATGAACAACATGCAGAACAAGACCAAGAACACACCTGTGACGCAAAGACCACTTTAACACTGCTTACCCTGTTTTGTTCAGATACCAACCCTTTGGTTCTTGCCACTGATGTTATTCATCGATAGCTACAATTAACTCAGCTGTTCTCCAGTCTCTTTTCATTTTTCCCTTAGACATTCATGTCTTTTAAATATCTATTCTCTTGGGTAATTTTTGCAGCATACAGCTTTCCTTTTCTCTGCCACCTCTGCACTGGGCCTGGTTCCATGCCTCCACCAAGGGTGATGCCCTGTTTCCTCAATATCTCCCATGAGGTAAACTGAATAATCTGTGGTGTGCAGTTTATGCTTTAGCTATGGCAGCTTCTTCGGGTCCCTTCTATTATTGAACTGTTGGGCTTTTGGTACAACGATGGGGCTTTCAGAGAATCTACTCTGCTGATCTCAATTAATATTATTCATCTAACAGGAATGAAAAAGTAAATTCTGTTCTGTTTCAATCCCTTTTTTGGCATTGGCATGATCAGGCTTTACTTGCTGGTCCTTATTTGTTCATAGTAGCAGGTCGACATGATGTATCTACAGTGGCCGCTGTGTTCCTTCAGCATGCAAGGTCTCAGTGTGTGCTGTGCTGATGGGTTGTTTTCAGAGCCTCTTTAAGTAAGAGTCACAAGACAGGAGATAGCTTTTCCTCTAAATCTGTTGTGGACACTCATATTTTAAGTGATGGTGGAAGGAATGGAATGAAATTCAATGAAATATTAAGAATATTGGAGTGATTGAAGATCAATGAATTGCATTTAAACCTGTGTATCTCTCTCTGTCTCTCCTCTCTCTCTCTCCCCTCTTCTGCTGTCATTCAGGAGGAAAAAAAGCCTAATGCCTCATGACCTACTCCCTCCTGGAACAGAGCAAGACTGAGAAGATTTTCTATGCAAGCACTGTGTTTGTAAAGCCAGCAGTACAGAGCAATCATCACAACAAAGTAGCTATCAAATAAAACTGTGTAAGTAGATTATTTACAAATATGTGGATTAATAAAAATATAGTCAAAAAAGTAAGAACCAGTTGCCCAGGGAATGGAGGGAGGGAGAGAAGTGAGGGAAGAAGAGAGAGAGAGAGAGTAAAAGAGAGAGAGAGAGAGAGAGAGATTACCATTTCTCATTTTGAGAAATTATATTATGATTTGACTTTCTGAAAATTATCTAAGAATTAATTTAAAATCCTCTTCTGAAGATAGAGGACATATAGCAAAGAAAAATATTATAACATAAAAAATTAAGGCCTTATCATTGAGGATAAGTGCCACAAAGAATGCAAATTGAGGTTCTGAAATAGATTCTAGCCTTGCCCAAAGTAGCAAGCTGGAAAAATTAAATATTCATACAAATGTCTTAATGCCAAGCCACACCTTTCACATCATGATTATTAACTCTGACTTTGCCATAGGTTTGATTAAAACTTGATCATAAGTAAACCTTCTTTTTTCCCTGGCTCATCAAAAAAATAAAAAATAAAATAAAATGGGGTAATAGGGATAATATACTGAGTTTTAAAAACTTAAAAAAATAAAAAGGCTATGACCATCCACACTTGGTGAAAGTATTCCCACTGACTAGCCATATCCAGTGTCAAAATATTCCCAGGATTTATACTCAAGAAGGTTTTCTAGGGAGTTTTATTTTACAGTGACTAAAGAGCCTCATGAATTCAGTAAAACCCTTAACCACATCCAATCTTCTCAGGCCCCCTTTCATTTAGTTCATGGATGTTGGCATCAATTGAACAATATTCTGACCTTTTTTAAAGGGCAAATATAATACTACATCAGCTTGGTTTGCTGAACTTTAGACTCTTTTGAATTGGAGAGTATTTGGGAGCTTCTGGGTAGATTTCATATATAATGTCATGGCAGAATTAATGATTCATTTCTTATAAGAATTACAAAGCTTTCCTTTAAAAACAAGTGAAAATATATATCATTTAAGCTTGAGCATTTAGACCTATTGTTGAATCAGCAGCCCTCAGGATAAGTGGGACTAGACTGAAAAGAAAACAATGATTGGATCAAGAAAAATATGCAAGATCAAAGGCATACTGTTCACAATTTTATAGAAAGAACAGGAGTGGCTCTAGGCAGAAAGAGAAAGTGGCTAGCACTTATCAGCAACTCAAAATTTATTTCAGGTACCCCTCACTTGTTTTAGTTTTCTCTCTGCTAAAATCTGGCATTGCACTTTTTTTTCTTAAAGTATGTTCTTTCTTATTGAAATTTACTCCTGAAGCATTTCATCCTCCAGACCTTCAAGCATTTTAAAGTGAAATCCAATCATTATAATAAATCAATTCCTCCTCCTCATCTTCATCTCTCTACAACAGGATTATCGTCCCTATTCATATCTCAATCATAGTTTACAATTGAAAGGATATTGTTCAATCCCCATGATCATCCTGTGAAAGCTGATATTAATAATCTGTTCATTTTGAAGGTGATGTTGATAATGCAATTCTAATTATAATACCTGACATAAATGCTTAATAAATACCAGGTATTAGTTTAATTTAATTTTCTTATCTTCCACGACACAGTAGGAGCTGTGTATTTAAGAGAGAAATAATTCTCCTCTTTATGTAGCCCTGGACATATTAAAGGAGGCACAACACGTGCGTATCAGATACAGAAAAGTTTCAATGGAAATTAGTTAAATAGTATTTATTGATACTATTGCACAGTGTAATGTGCAGAGAGGAGAACAACAAAAAAATCAAATAATTATTTTTCTAGAACTAGCATGCTCACAGATCTGGGAGCCAAAACACAAAATAAATCAAATTTTAAAAAATAAAATGAAATTAAAAAGTGTATAGATCAGAAGACACCCTGTAGGTAATGCTTGATTTATAAGTGAGCAGAAGTAGGGATGGAAGTGGAATGGAGGACCTCCATGAGGAAAATAATGGAGCCTAGGCAAAACTTCCAGTTTGTCTGTGCTCCTATAGCTCACTGGAGGATTTTAAAACTGGAACTGTGGTAGCTCAACTTTACTGAGTCATCTTGATTGGCTTGGGAGCTGCCTAGAGGAGAGGTGGGGCCTACTTCTAGGTTTGTCTGTGTGGGGAATGTATATTTGAACTTGGGTACTATATCTGGTACCTTATCTCTTTCTTTCTGTCACTGTAACCCTTTCATGCTTCCTTGCTTCTATGAAATGAGCACTTGTCATCCACTATGCCCTTCCACCACCATGCTTCTGCTTGGAGCTAGCCAACCATGGACTAAACCCACTGAAATTATGAGCTAAAATACCTCTCCTTGAGTTTTAAATATAAGGTATTTTTTCCCAGTGACAAAATGGTGACTAATACAGGAACTGACATAGGGCATTATATGTGTCTTAGCTGTCTCCCTGTAGAACACCTTTTGTGCTGTGTTTCACCAAAAATTACATTTTTCTACTAGCTCACCTGCATTTGAACGACTGTCAGCAGTAGCACTACTTCAAAATCTGAACCACCCCTCAGTCATGGTCTCTCATCAAGAAGTAGAATTGCTAACTTCTTTTTCCAGAGAATTGAATTTGTCTTTGTCTAATAGTAGGGGAGAGAAAGAAACCTAGAATCGCCTTCTCTGACTTTACCTAACTAGGTCTATGCTGAGGCTATTCTCTGATAGGGGAAATGACCCTTACCCACAGGAGTTCTTATATTAAGCCCCTAAAAGCCCTAAGGGAAAATCATCTAAAAGTACCCTTTGAAAGTCAGGGATAAGATCAGAACTTGCTTCATCTCCAACTGGTATTTGATGTTGGTTAAGTTCCTCATGGTTTGTTTACTGTCTTGTAAAATAAGAGATTGAATGAGTTGGTCCTTGTCATCTTTGACTATATTGATCTTTTAATAAAAAGAAGTGTGGGATATAACAATACAAGTAATACCTATTAGAGAGAGAGAGAAAGAGAAATGAGAGAAGACAGAGTAAAGGAGAGAGAGAATGAGAGAGTGATAGAGCGACAGACAGAGGGACAAAGACAGAGAGAGAGACAGAAACAGACAGACAGAGACAGAGAGAGATTAAGAATATTTAAATCCTTAGGACTTTCTGTCATAAAGGTGTTCAGTTCCATTCCTCTTGAAGATAGCTAGCAAATAGGTATGCAGAAAACTAGAATGACATCAGTAATTACTCACATTAGGGTTTAATTTTTGTAGTTATGGCCATTGCCTGAATCTTCCTATATGATTAGGATATGTTGCCACCACATGTCCCTCCAGGAGACATTTTCATCTCTTCATGGCGTGTTCTTGCCAATGTAACAGGAATCAGAGCAGTCTGTGATCAGGGGAGGGAGGGGGTACTGGATCCTTGGGATTTGGGAAGCAATGGTGTTGTGAAAGAGTGAGCCACAATTCCTAGGCTTAAATGTTGGCCCACAGGCTACCTGGCTTCTCAAATTCAAATCTTAAACTACATTAAAGTCTAATATTCTCCATGAGTGAACAAGGAAATTACAAATAGGGAAACTTCACAGAAATAAGGAAGAAGAGGTAGTGAGAAGCTGCCACTTGTAGGGTATAACAGCCAATCACCGCTTCTTCTCACCTATGAAGCTGAAGAAAAACACATGGCAATGGGAGTTGGACCTTGCACTATGTGACCAGATCTCCCCTGTGTGGTCCTGCATGTTCCTCGGTGAAGTTCACCCTCACTCTCACCCCAGCTTCTACGTGGAGTCCCCAGCTTCCCCAGTGTCTGGCTCAAGTAAAACCTTAAATTCAGGCCAGGAGGTTCTGCATCATTTACCTAGACACAGTTCTGTGTGATGGTGCCCCTTTAAGAGCACTGGTACAGGACATAGAAGGGAAAAGGTCAAGGGCCCTCTAAGCTTGTACTCTTCAACTGACTGTTTCATACTCTATAGTCACTTAAACATTGGGTTCAATATCATTTTTATGAGTAATTTCTAAAATTATCCCTGCATTTTCCTCTTCTAAAAAGAGAAGCTAGGAGAAGGTTGAAAATACAGATAAAAACAAATATTTCCACCAAGGTGTTTTCTGTTGTTTTCACTTTATAGTTTGGTTCCTCTGCAGTGGCCAGATGTCTGTACAATAGAGATAGGTTGAATTACTGTCTTAGCTAAGGGTACCATTTCTCAAACCCAGTTATTTTTGGAGAGATTTCCCCATCTTCCTCTATCCACTCATCATCAGGTACTTAGCATCCTACTTTCTTTACCCTGGGCTTATAGGAGTCAGGCAGGCAATTGGCAAGGTCTGGGTTTGTCTGCTGTGATAAAAACAGATGGGCACAAACTGGTGACTTAAACATAGATGGAATTCCTAGTGGGAGACCAAAGGGTGCATTCCCTTTAAGAGAATCCATAATCGAAGCTGTGAGAAGATCAAATATAATCATCCATGAGAAGGAAAGTTATTTGCTGACAAAGATGCAGCCTTGCTTTGCTCCTGAGCAGTTGAGTGACATTCCTCATCCATACAGATGCATGCCAGTCTTTTTCCTCTGGATTTCACAAAGTCCCTTTCATAGCTTTCAGCACTATTTATATTTTTACCATAGAAGCCTCTTTGAAGTCTACTCAACCTGTAAGTAAATATGAGTTTTGTGCCAAAATACATTCTAGGTGAGCCAAACAGAAGCCAAAGATATGACTTCAGTTTTAAGACACTGCAGTGTCATTGGGAAAAAAAGACATAAACCAGTAAAGCAAAAGGAGTTTAAGCAAGATATTGTAAACTAAAGGGCAAATCATGAATAATATGCTCAAATTTTTAAGTAATCTGATCCAGAGATTCTATCACTGCTCTTTGGATTTATGCCTTGGGAAAAGGAGGGACCTTCAGTTCAAAGTTATTTGCTATTTATGTGTTTATATTTGTGGTATAGTTTTTATGAATGCTGTCCAGCAGCTAGTGAACATAAACATATTCTTTCTATAGCATTTCTGGCTATTAACAGAGCTGTAGTAGTGATCTGAATTATTAATGTTTTATTTCCCCTTGGGATCTCACAAACAGATGTTCGTTTATGCATTTATAAAAAGCATAAAACAGACATTCAGAAAGATCAGAGAAAGAATAGGCTGGAAATCATTCTATTCTGCCAAAATATCAGATTTTTTCCCCCACATTCTTCTGGCCTTTGATTGATTGAGGTCAGTTTTTGACTAAGCACCTTTCCCAGCTATTGGTATGAGTATAGTGTACAGAAAAGAGGAATTGGCACATACTGCACGATTAATAGAAGATTATGGAGTAACTGAATAAATGAATATGAAACACTTAACCTGTCTGTTTCACTACAATTCATGCATTGGTCAACTTCACAGTGCTACAGTGAAATTCCTGGGGCGATTAAGTTATAAAGGAAGAGATTTACTTAGCTCAAGATTCTGCAGGTTCTAGTCCAAGATTAGGCATCTCCATTACTTTGAGCCTCGGGTAAATGTGCCAGATGTCAATGGAAGGGAATGTGAAGTGTAATAAACCACCCAGGTTGAGAGCCAAGAGAGACTGAGACTGTGATCTCATAATTTTCTTGAAAGAAGGGCCCAAGGGCCCCATACAATGCTCTGTTTTCTAAATGTCTACAGCACCTTTCAATACCTCTATTCTGGGGATCAAGCCTTTAGAAATGGACCATTGTGAGACATTCACCCAATGGTAACAAGGAGCTATCCCATTACATTAGCATAAATATATTCTTATATCATTTTCTATCAAGGACCTCTAAATATTTCTAGACGTTGATTCATTCTACTTTATTTTCTCTCAAACTGATATATTTATGGTAATGTGGTGTTTAAGTAATTATGTATTCATTGATTCATTTATTTATATATGGTACTTTGCATATATTTGTGTATATTATACACAAGGTCTATATTCCCTTAGTATATCAAAGCTGAAGAGTTTTGTTTTACCTTCTATGCAGTACTAAACTCAACCACACACTTCTTTTTGGGTTCAGTTTAGTTCCGTATAGTTCCTTTTATCTTTAATATTATTTCTCTTCATTTCCTTGATTATTCTGGAATACAAAATAAATAGAAATGTGCCTCTTACTTGGTCTGCTCAGTGTATTTCAATATATGTTTCTGAGCATTTAATTATTGTGGGCACTATAGTAGGCACTAGGTATGCACAAATAACTATGATGTTGAATAGAACCACTTGCAATCTAATAAGGGAATATACCTAAGCAAACAAATGGTTTTTGGTGTAAAGTGATACATGACATGATTCAAAATATGATAAAGTGAACATATTTCCTCAAGAGAGCTGCACAGATTAGGTGGAGAGTCCTAGGGATTACATTGAAATCATTTCTAGAAGAATGAGGAAAAAAATAACTAAATAAAAAGACAAAAGGGGAAAATGGGTGTTCTAGGTAAAGGCAAGAATTAAAAGGCACCACGCACTTATAAAGCAACAGATGATGAGAGAAGATTGTTGGTACATAAGTCAGAGAAAATTATTTGCTTCTACAAAGAGGCCTACTTGACAAAAGTTTGAGTTTTATCTCCTTTAGCCCTAAGAAAATGGAGGATTATAGTGACAGTTAACTTTCAATACAATTACTTACGGTTGAGGAACTATTTTACATACTTTACATATATTTAAGCATCCATATGAACTCATTCATGTTTTGCAGTACCATTTGAAATTAGGTGCTACTATTACCTTCGTTTTAGTAAAAAAGAAGACTATGAATGAGAAGGAAAAGAAAAAGAAAAGAAAGAAGGAGAAGGAGAAGGTGAAGGAAAATGAGGAAAAGACAGAAAAAGAAAAAGAAAAAAGAGGAAGAAGAAGAGAAAGGAAGAGGAGGAAGATGAGGAGGGGAGGAAGAAAGGCTTGGTGGAGTTGTAGTTTGAGCCTGATAACTTAACTCTAGAGTCAATAATCCTAGCAGTACACTATCTACCAACAAAACTGAGCTATGAAAATACATGCTCTTAACTTTTTCTCTTTTATATAGAGTAGTATAAGCTGAATTTGTGGTTGGGGTAAAACATGTGAGTCTCTCCTAGATGCTTCAGAATAGAGATTTGGGGAGAGACATGGCAAATATGACGAGGTGGTATAACTGTACCTTCATGATAACTTGTTTATAATCATTCTCACTCAAACAAATCTTTCACTATGTGAATCAACAGAAAAAGTGCATGGAAACCTAGTGTGGAAAATTCTTCCTGTAGCTTTGAGACCAAGGGAAGTATTATTCTGTGCTTCAGAGGCTTCATCTATAACACTAGATGTTTGACAGGGAATTTGTCATGGTCTTTCTCTGGAGAATGTTTCATACTATAAAGCATCAAGGTACCTTTTATACTTAGAGTCTGACATGCAACATTCATACTTTGATACTCAGTTTTATTCACAGTTAAGAAAATCAATAAACAAAAGAGAACTAAGACTCAGAAGAGTGATGACATCAGGTTACAAAATTATTTGGTGGTTTATTTTAATTATTATTTAAGTGTGTGTGTGTGTGTGTGTATGTGTGTGCGTGTGTGTGTATGTGTAATGATAGAGATGGAACCCAGCATATTTTATTCTTGAGATAATATTCAGTGTACATATTGCAAAGAGTTATTCAAAGAAGTATATATAAATTAAGTAAATACAAAATATGTAGGTGTTTAAAACCTAGTTACCATACATAAGGGAGAACCAGTAGCAACAAATAAACTGAGGATTATTATAGTACCATAGTGACTCTGTCTTGTCTACCTAAAGCAGTTCTAGAAAAGCAGCACTGAAAATCAGAGATAGACACCATCTACCCAAAGAGATGCAAACCAACAAAAGAAATCTAGGCCAGCTTCAAGGACAACACCAACAGCTATTAATATCTGTTGGTTTATTGAAAGGAACTGTTAATGTGTCATTGTGTGATCAGTCTTGCATGCCTATTTCTGTTATATGTGCAACCATTTTGAAGATGACATTAGATAATATAACAACCATTGTTAATATCCTATCACTATGTTTTGAAATTCTGTATCATTTTTATTGTTCTCTATGCTATTTTGCTTATGTATTTATTTTGGTTATTTTGGTGTTTTTTAAATGAAAAACATAATTTATATGTATATATAAGGATAGCTGGGATAGATGTATTGCTCATGTCTGTGGTTTATTGAAAGGAACAGTCAATGCTTAAAATTTTCTTTTTTCTTGACCAATTTTGCACACTTGAATCTGTTAATCAGAATGACTGATCTGAAAACAACAATATGCAGTATAAGAACCATTGTTGAACTCCTACCATCTTGTATGGTGAAGTTCCATCATTCCCAATGTTGTTTTCTCTTTATTGTTACTGTCTTTGATGGTTTGATCAATCCTATATTCTTATGTCTGGTAGACTGAGCAACTTCATTTAAGCTAATAGCATGTAATGTAGCAACCACTGTTAATTCCTATCATTTTGCTTTGAGGTCATGTATCATTTTTGTTGTTTTTGTGTTGTTTTGATTTTGTCTTCATTGTTGTTTTGTTAGTATTTTAAAAAATTCTTAAAATAAAAAAATAAAAAAAGAAAGATACTTATCACTTTGTTATGGTTTGTGTCTGTATGTATCCCCAAAGCCTCATGCATTCATGGGGCAGGCTTCAAGAGTTTTTGATTGAGCCATGGTCCAATGCTGGGATTATGGGTGTGAGTGTTAAACCTGCCCTGGGGTGGGCAGCCTGCATACGGTATAAGAGAGGGGGAGAGGCTTGCTCTCTTGCTGCTACTCCCTTTTGCTCTTGTTGCTTTTGCTGTATTCCAGAGCCATGAACTATTGCCCTCTGCCATGTGCCACCCTGCCTTAGAGCCTGCCAACTATGGACTGAAACCTCCACAAACTGTAAGCTAAATCAACCTTTCCTTCTTTAAATTTGGGCATCAGGTATTTTGCTTCAACAAAAAAAGAAAAGTAACCAAGACACACTCCAAAGGCCTTTTCTCCTCAGTTACATGTGAGGCAAGCTATACAAGTGGAAGAACTGTGTCTGAATAGCTCATCTTTACATTCTACAGATGACTAGGACATTTCTCTTATGACTACTCCCAAGTCACTAATACATGAAGTTACACAAAGCAGAAGTCATCTCACCCCAGGTATACCTAACATCTTTCTTAGAAACATGAAAAAGATGTTATAAAAAGTGGTTTTTATTTGCAGAGTCCAAATAAATGGGCAATATTTACTTAGGAGCCCTCAATATAGTGTTCTTTTTTTAAAAATAAGACTTTATGTGTATACATTTAAGTATAGTGTCATTTTTTATTTGAATTTTTCAACTAAAATATACTGAAAAAGTAATTCACTATGGTACTGCCTGGTGTTTTTTGGGGGAAAAAAAGCCCTCCTGGAGCCGCATTGGAAACGTCCCAAATCTATCTTCCTAAGCATGTCCAGAGTGTCATGTTTGCCAGACTGGCAACTAACACTGATGCATCACCATTTGTTGGAAATGTGATTTGTGTGGGAGTCAAACAGAAATCAGATTGGCCCCATCCCTTATATCTATATCTCTCTATATACATTTGGCTTTGACATTCATCAAATTACTCTGTCCTAACAAAGCTTCCTTGCACAAAGTAATCTCAAGTGACAGTGCACAGTTATGTGTATAATATGAAAGGAGTTGAATGGCTAAGTAGTTAGCTTGACAGTATCGCTGAAATCTTTTATTGCATATATTACAGAGTTAAACATTGCAATCTGCTTTTCCTGTGAGATCCAATAAGTAAGGAAAAAGTAAGTAAGGTTTACTTAGGATTAGTGTGGTTTCCTTTGTTTTCCTGCCAAGACAGAAAAAAATCTTGGTTAGCTTATGGAAGGCAGAATTTGCATCTCTGTGCTTGGAGGGGAGAGACTTTTCTGCTGGAAATCCATTTTCAGAAGGATTCTCTTCAGCTACATATTTCATCCCACTCTTCTGTCTCCTAAATTAAAAACAATTTTATTTTCATTTCTGGTTTATAAATGGAAATTTTACCCACTTCACGAGAATGACTCATATATGAATCATGCACTTTAGGGAACCATTGACTTGAAATTTTTTGTTGGTTGTCTGTTTATCTCACTTTGGAAGCAGCTCTCCTGTTCGGGCAGTTCTCCTGGACATGTTAGCCTTGACACACTCTGATAATCAGATGAAAATAAATTGTACCAATAACAATCCAGAATAAAGAGGAGAAGAAAACTACCAGCTCTCAAATGACCACTGACAGTCTGTGACCAGAACATACAGGTACTGAACATAGGACTGTATATTTTATACACATACACACATATAAACCAAATATTATATAACATATGTTGCTTCTTCAATTTAGGAAGGTATTTCTCTTTGATAAAGCTATAATAACTCCTTTAACCTTGTATAATTTTCTAGTAACTTGACTGATGTCTTAAAAATTATTTTTCCTTAAGCAAGCCCTGACTCAATGTATGCTGTGATTGCCTTTCTTTTTTTCCATTATTTTAAAGCAAAAAATAACATTGCACTCTTACACTGTTTGTTTTTTGTTTATTTGTTTGTCTTGTTTTCCAGTACCAGGAATTGAACTCACGACCTCACACTTGCCAGGCAGGCGCTGTGTCGCTGAGCTAAATCCCCAGCCCCCTTACACTGTTATATGAACAACTAAAACTATTCCTAATGCAGAACAAATTAATTTATTTAATAAACTGTTGAGTACTTGGGAGGTGCCAGCTCTCACGGGTTTCAAGCCTTCACCAACTGTGCTAAAACTGATCCTCTGAAAACCACAATGAGGAAAGTAGGATGATAACACTGAAATGAGACACAGAGAGACAGATGAAGTAACTTGCTCACATTCATGCAAGTTCTGTAGAAAGTACCAAAACCTCACTGAAGCCCACATTCTCATCCTGGAACCGATTGTCTTAACCAAACTGCAATACTAGAAACTAGGAAGCTATTGGGGATGGTTTGTAGCTCAGCTGTCTATCAGGGATGAGGCCCTGGGTTCCATCCCCAGCACCACAAAAACAGAGAGAGAGAGAAAGGTAAAGGGAGAGAGAGAGTAAGGTGAGAGGGAGACAGAGAGAAAGAGAGAGAGAGAGAGAGAGAGAGAGAGAGAGAGAGAGAGAGAGAGAGACTCAAAAACTAAGTAGCAGGGCGCAATGCCACGTGCCAATAACCCTAACACTTTGCCCTCTGGGAGGCTGAAGCAGGAAGACCAAAAGTTCAAGCCCAGCCTAGACAGCTTAACAACTGGGCAAGACCTTGTCTCAAAATGGAAAAAAAAAAATAAAAATAAAAAGGGCTGGATATGTATGTCTGAGTTATTCTTTTGTTGCCAAGACAAAATATCTGACACCCATAAGTTAAGGAAGTTTATTTTATTTCACATTTTATAAAGGTTTCAGTCCACAGCCCACAAGATCTAAGGCAGGGTGGCATGGCAGAGGACCATGGTAAAAGAGAAATAATCCTTGACAGATCAGGAAGAAATCAGCGATCCTAACTTCCATCTTTCCCTTTTTAATCCATCCAGGCTTATTGGTTTGTACCACCCGCACCAAGGGTGGGCCTTCCCATTATCCACACCAGAACAAGGTTAGAACAATCATTGAACTAATTTTGTTATCATTCTCCTTAGTCTGTATTTACACATCCTAGACCTAGCCACCTTTGAAAAGCCTCACCTATGAGGACATAGGCTTTGGGGGGACATCTAGATACAACCCATAATAATGTAACTCAGTGTGAAAGACATGCCTTCAATTTCCTGTAGCACAAAGTAAATAAACAAATGAAGGAACAGGACAAAGAAAAATAGAAAAGTAATAAAAATTCAAAATGGAAACAACAAGCAAAAGATTGAGCTGAACCATGATATCTAGAGACTGAAAAACAAGCATCTAAAAGTGGATCTCAGATAACCCTTTTTCCCATTATTTGAATGATACTGTTAAACATCCATTGTGTAGTGATAGCATTATAAGGTTAAAAAAAAGACAAGTGAGAGCTTTCTTACTCTCTGTAGATAGTACAGGAAGACCTGCAGCAGTTGAGCAATTACTTCTGCAAGATGACATGGAAAATACATTTACAACTGGCAAATTATTCTGGGGCTTTCTATTTTAGTAGAAAGGCCTAGTAGGAATCAAGTGGGACTAAACTAAATCTGAATAATTATATATGTAAGAGAAATATTTGTAGCTATTTTATACATGCTAAGCTTGTCTTTCCTCCTCAATCATTTACAAGTAGTGCACATTACCAAAGCAAGCTAATTACATTTTTGAGCTGAAAATAAAAGACCATGAAGACATATTTGACATGCTCTAGAATGAAAGGTCTGTAAATAGGATAAGAAAATTGCAAAATATACTATTTCATTTCTAAGTAAAAGCTCTGAGAAGTTATGGAAAACGTTCACATTTTATATAATGCATTTTGTGTTTTCAGATATTTGATAAGCATGTAACTTACAATTAAAAAGAAGAACCATTACTGAAAAGTTAGGACAGGAAATATTCTGAGCAGATAAAAAAATGACAAAATTTATAAACCAAATTTATAACCCAAAGGTGAAGATTAAGGCTTTATTCTTCATTTTAACTAGTTTTAGAATAATGGAAATCTCATCTGAAAAAGGAAGTTCAGTTTCATTCCAGTCCTGCTCTACCTTTATCTCCTCTACATTATAAAACAAGCCATAAACATGAGGAAACAGCTGCAAGAAACACAGACTAGAAGTCAGGGATGAGGCTAGGAGGTGGGACTGGGGAGAAGAAAAGAGGGAAAAACACACCTGTGGAGAACATAGCTGTCACACTCACAACCACTGAACCCCCATGCTTGTAATGAGAAACCTGACACTGAACACCTGCCCCACCACCATGATGATGCTAAGAAGCCTTCAGTGAGAACAACTGGGTCAGAACTGACGCATGGTTTCCTGAAATTCTGAGGTAAGCAATTTGGGGAAGGTTCAAAGGCAGAGAGGAAACAGTGGCAGGATCGCTAGAAGAATCTAGAGACTCTGTTGCTGAAAGCTATTAGACTTGATAAACACAGCCTATCTCTCAGCCAGAGTGATATCAATCTTACAATCAGTTTCCTTCTATACCTATCAGCCTATAAATATTGTACATTGAACAAACACACAAAAATTACAAACTGTTAAAATATACAATTTGACTCGACAGCAATCAGAACGAGATTTTAGAATAATTAGACAATGACCTTAAAATACACCAAAGGCTTTTGAGGGAAAAACTGGATAACAGAACAGATGGATGTCAACAGAGAGAGCAATTATGAAAAAGATTTTAAAAAATGATAAGAAGCACACCTAATTAAAGAAATAAAAGATGCCTATAATGAATCCATAGGTAGTTTTGAGTCAACTGAGGAAATAATATATTTAAAGATATGCCTAGAAAAACTTCAGATTGATCCTAAGAATAAATATGGGAAAATAACAATATATACAAACTATGGAGTAATATCAAAATGTGTGATACACATATACCTGAAATAAAGGAAAAGAATAGAGAAGGATAAATATCTAAGAAAATAATGGTCAACAATGTCATAAAATTAATGATAGACACAAACACAGACCCAAAACTTTCAAAGAATACCAAATAGAATTAGAAACACACAGACACACACACAAACACACACACACACACACGCACAGGCACACACACACACAAACACACACACACACACACACACTTCTGGAGGTACTACTTCTAACTACAGTAAATCTGAAGAAAGTTAAAGAAAATAAGTGAAATCCTGTAGGAAATCAAATGCTTCAGATACACAAGAACAACAAAATAATTACATCAGAAACCATGAAACCAGAAAAGGTATACAGCTAAATTTTCAAAATGTAGAAAGAAAAAGCTGACTTCATATAACTTTGTGCAGTTGTTCTCATTTTCTTTTAAAATTTAAATTTTTCTTAATGTTAATTGACATACAAAGAAAATAACTTGAAAGCACTTTTAAAACAACAGTACTGGGTATCTATGTCATACTGAGAAGGGAAACACCTCACGGTAGAGCTACAAGGGAAAGAAAGAGAAAAACAGGAAATATTGTTACAATGTGTTTGTGCTTCAGTATACTATTGGTAGGAGGTAAAGTAGTTTATGTTAAAATATATACTATAAACCACAGTGAAACTACTAAAAAAGTAATATTTTTAGAACTTTAGATGTTAAAGAAAGCAATGTTTTCATTTTATTATTTGTTACTGTCTTTGTTCAATCAATCTTACATTCTTACATCTGGTGGACTGAACCACTTACATAACAGTATAAAATGTAACAAACGTTAATTCCTATCATTTTGTTTTGAAGTCATGCGTTGTTCTGATTTTGTCTTTGTTGTTGTTTTGTTAGCTCTTTTTTATCTTTAAAATAAAAAAGAAAGAAATAAAACAGATGAAATGAAGCTCTACAAAAGGCAGTGACAAATCTGAATGGCATTATTAGTCAATTTGTCCTGATTTACATGTACAGAGCTCCCCATTTGAACTAGTGGGACACACACTACTATGTAGAAAACAGGAAGACATGTTTGGTGTCTTAAAAAAGACACTGACAAATTTAAGCGAAGAAAAAAAAGTAGGCAAAATAATTCTTAATCTACATTGAATTAATATGAATATAAATAGGATAGCTGGAAGAAAGCTGAAAAATTTCCAAACATTTGGACATAAAACCATAATCTTCTTAATAAGCCATGGATCAAAAAGATGTTTCAAGAGATATTTAAATTTTATTCACACCAAACCAAAATGAAAATGCAACTTAAGTTTGTGATACGCAGCTAAAGTAATGCTTAGAGGAAAATGTATAGTTCTGTAAAAACATGTAAAGGTAAAGAAAATTATCTAAAATAAAAAATCTCAGTTTCCACCTTAGGAAACTAAAGAGAGTGGAAAAAAAATAACTCTAAAAAAGCATAAAGAAGTGAGCACTAACAAACTGAGCAAAATCAATTAAATTGAAATCTATCTCATTTAGTAATTAGGACTTTATGTTCAAAACCATAATGCTTAATTCTTTGTCTTTAAGAATGTCATTTAAAAATCTGTGGTGAATTTTTTTTTTAAAAAGTGACTTACATGCAATATAACAACCATTGGTGAATTTGTAAAGAATCATTTAAATTTAAAATTCTAAAGTGGTAGTCTTGGAAATCCTGATTTAGTAGATCTCAATAGGAGAGAGAAAACCAATGCTTTAGAAGCACCTTAAGTAAATTTTATATTTTTCTAAATGTTTTAATTTGTTGTGTAGAAATGCAAGCCCTTGTATATTTATCTTGATTCTGTTACCTTACTAAACACCTAGTATTTTGTGCTGTTTTTCCTATGGACATTTTGATTCTTTCTATTTAAACTCTTATATAGTATATAAATAATGAGAATAATATTTTCACCTTTGTACTGTCCATGCATGATTTTTGCTAACTAGTCTCCCAGTATGATGTTGAACTGAAATCATGATGGATGATGTTTCCACTTTGTTTCTTATTTTAAAGAAAATGGTTATAAATATTCTCCATTTGGTATAATGTTGGATTTGACATTTTATAAGTAACTTTTTAACATTATTGCAAAAATTTTTATTTTATCATATTTTTCTAAAAAGTTTGAATCAGGCATGTATGCTGAATTTTATTAAGTGATTTGTTATTGTCTATGCTAACGCTTTTGTGTTTTTCTAATGATGGCTTTACATAAACAAACATTCAACAAGAGCAAACCCAATTGATTTTTATTTCATTTTAAGAAAACTGGTTAGGGCTGGGGACTTAGCTCGGTGGTATAAGCACCTGCCTGGCAAGCACAAAGTTCTGATTTCAATTCCTGTTATCAAAAAAAAAAAAAATTGTAAGAGAATCTTTAGTTTTGAAATCTTCCATATGTCATCTGGGATTTATTATTCCAGTTGCCAAACCTGCCTAAGAATGCCCAATTCCAGCAGAGCTAAGATTCAGTTCATGTTCAACTTGAGATGGAGCCTCATGCGCTAGGGGTAGACAATGCATTTTGGGAAAAGGCTAAGCCATTCTGCTCTCAAATGCCACCACCAGGTGCCTTTGACACTATGAGGCTTGGTATAACTAGGAAAAAATATAATTTAAATCCAAAACTCTAGGTGAATTTTGCCTGCACTACAGGCTTGATCCCATCTAACCTCATAGAATCCCAGTTGATTCTAACTCTATTAAGTAGAAATAAATCACACTCACCTGATACATACTATCACTCACATGATTAACCTCAATAATGATTATGACAGTTCTAAATGTATAACATGCAACAGTAATTTAAGGAACTTGTTTGGACAGTAGGGAAAAGAAACACTGGTGAACCTTAGAAAACAGGTAATGTAGGCTGTTCCGGTGATGGGGATAATACATATTTAGGAGAAATAGAAGCTGAAGGACAGAAAATAACTGCGAATCTAGGGAGAGAGGTAAACCAATCCATCTTTTTGTATTTGTTTTTAACTGCTGGGAGTGGAACTGCTGTTCCACGTAGCTATAGCCCTTCCTTTGCTCGCACCCATTGCCTGTGTCTGCCATGCCACAGCCCTTCAGTCAGGCAGGGAGTATGAGGGACCTCAGCCAGGATGCTGCGCAGACAAAGCACACAAAGGGCATGCCAGCACACAGCTTCTGAAAAATCAATTCACTGAGAAAACTCCGGAAAGCAGGGACTTTCAATAAACTCACAGGCAGCTCAAGCAATTTCAGTGATGGAAGTATTGTTTTGGAGATTGACATGTAGCTTATAAGTATGAGGTGGAAGGAACAACAACAAAAAAATTCTTTATTAAAAAGAAAGGAATTAATGAAAAAATAATTAAAGTTCTACAGGAAACTTACCCTTTAGGTGGAACTGCCAGTATTCAGACCTGGAGACTAATATCAAGGAGCTGTCAGGAAGATACAGAAGCAGTTATGAGGGGACCGATCAGTAAGGCGAACGATCGGTCTTCCAAGTCCAGTTCTGGCTGTGGACATTGTCGTGAGCCAGCCCAGCTTCTGAGTTGTGGGGCCTAGGGAAGGCGTGGTGGATCAGCTTGCATGGTTGATTTGTTCAATCCATCTCAAATTCTCCATCCACAATGGTCCAAAAAGTCAGAGAATTTTCAGTTAAATTCATGATTTTTCCATAGTTGCACTCCTTTTTGCCTCAGAATCGTATATGATATACCTACAGTCACCTGGCCTAGGACCTGTGAATTCATTCCCACAGTGCTCATATTGTGAGTCATTAGACCAGGAGTTAAACAGTACTGTGTTAAGCAAAACCAGAGGTGGTCTCTCCTCCAAGGAAAATTAGCCTTGGAAAAAGTTAGATAGAGATTTTGTTAGATTACTTACATGTTTGTTTATTTGTTTATGGTACAGAGGATGAGAATTAGGATCTCACAACTTGCTAAGGAGCACTCTACCACTGACCCACATCTCTAGCTTAAGGCACGTTTTCCATGGTGTCTGATAGGAATAGCTAAGTGTGGTGGCAGATAGTTTTTTTGCTCAGCACTAATTTCAGTCCCATCTCCCTTCTCCCTTGCTCACCTCTCACAGCAAAGATTATAAAATTGTACAACTCATCTCTGGAAACTTGTTGGTAGCTGAGAGACGCAGGAGGTCCAGTCAATGGCTAGGAGGTAAAAGGATGATGTTAAGGGTGGAGAGAATCTCCTTTTAATTTCCCAATGAGAAGACACAAAGGTAGAGTTTGATAGTGCTGTATATTTGCTTCTGTCTCTATGTTGAATGTGAAAAGGTACCTGGAATTGAGTTGCCTGGGCATAATAAATCAGTGAAAAGCCACCTTGATCTGATTATGACAGCAGAGCAAAAGATAGAAAGTGACTGTTTTGTTCTTGTTAGTGAAGAGCAGGTGAATAGATGCCAGCAGATTTTCTGGTATGGATGAGAAGCAATCCTATTTCTTGAGAATGCTATTCATTATTTTTTTGTTGTTATTTACACCTGAAAATTAGTATTATACTTGCTAACTAAAACATTAACCTTTCCTGTTGGTTACTTTGAAGATGACAAGGTTTTTTTAAAAGAATATATTCTGTTTACTTTAGAAAATTAATATCTCCTGAGCATGCGGATATACCTATAGTCTTAACACTCAGGAGCCTGAGGCAGAAAGATCTCTGATTTCAGGTCAACCTGAGCTAGAGTAAAAGGTTTTCTCTTAAAAAATAAAAACAAAGCAAGAGCTCATTTTATTATAATCTTTCCTCAAATATCAACATCTCTTTTACAATACAGCATCTTATTTGCCATCTCAGACACCAAGTAAAAACAAAGATTAGTGAACAAAGACCCTCTGTCTCTCAAAATAAATATTACTGAGTATATTAATACTATAATCAATTAAAGGAACTTTTCCCCTCTGCTCTTTTTGTTAATGGTTTATGGAAATTTGGAATTGGGTTTCCTCTTTCTTAGAATTCTCTGGAGGTCCAACTTTCTATGGCCCGGCTCCTAACAAGCCAACAGACTAAATTCTGTTTCGATGTTCAAGACAGCAGACTTTTAAACAAAAGTGTTTCCTTTCTTTGTTTGCAGAAGAGAAAACAAAGGAGGGAAAACTTCACCCCTTATTCAGCCTTGTACCTATTAGTATTAGTTCCAGACCCAGTGCTAAGTCAAGTATTTTGAGATGTTAGTCCATGAATAATAATGTCATAGCAGCACAATAATTAATAGAACCAGGAGAATGCTCCCTGAAGAGGAGACACAGCACTGTGAGGGGAGAGAAGACCTCGCCTTTCAAACGTGTCTGATACGGACGCTTGAACTTTGATTTCTAAAGGTGGGGGCGAGGTAAAATGAATTACACTTCATTAGCAGTGTGCAGGGAGACACAGCCTCCAGTCTCTGGAGAAGCTGCTTGCATTGTTAAACTCCCAGTGTTCTCTGGCGGGTGGCAAGGCACACTCTCTCTCCTGATTTTGCAGAACACAGGTAGCACTTGCAATTTTGTGACTGGTATAATTTTTTTTTCCCGTCTGTCATCATTATTGCTATTATTTCTTAAATTATGCAGCACCATTCACATATAGCATGTGAGACTTTGCAATCAAATTAGCAGCTGATATAAGCACATGCCCATCTATCATCCCATCTACTCAACTCCAGCTCTGGGTAGCTGGCACCCCAATCATGTAATTGCATTCAACCCTAGGGTCTCGTCTACAAAATGGAAAAATTACAGTTTGATATTTGCTTAGGCTTAGTGATATGTACAAAGTATGCTTCCCTTTGTGAATTTGTTTTTATCCCATTTCATAACAAAATGTATTTTAGGCAGCCTGTAGAATTCACATGGAAATATTAGATTTTGGGTTAGATTTAAGAACAATAAAATAAAAGTAAACGTATAAGTAGAATGAGGTGAATAATAAAAATGTGTGAAGTTAGTATTCTGAATCTGTGCGATGTGAGTTTGCAAAACTTCCTGGAAAGAGTGCCACACGTATAGCAGTTCTGGGAAGGGATGCAGATAAGTTCAAGAGGAATATTCTACTGTGTGTAGAGTTCATAAAGATGGTCAGTGTACCTCTCAAAAGACCAACCATGAGTTCCTCATACACTATAATGTGCTACCTCTGATTCAGGAAAAATTTTATATGAAATATACCTTAAAATGAAAGCAATAGTGAACACTCACGAAAATTTTAGCTGGAAAAAATTTCAGAGTAAGCCACGTGGGACTTCAGAAAATATCAAGCATATATCCACAAATTCTGTAATTTTAGGTAATATAACTTGTTGGTGGATCTTTGGTAGCAAACGTCATACAAACTTTACCCATTAGTAATTAAATGATTAAAATTATTTTATTATGTGGGGATTTTAGATATAAGCTTTAATACATTTTGGAGAGAGTTTAGCAGAAAGGTTGATTTGGATTTTTCATATATTTAATCTGAGCCAATCTGTCAGGACTGGGTTTTTACGGTAGCAAGAATGACTCCTCCAGATGATATTCAGTTGATGGCAGTAACATCATTTTACAGTTTGGTATGGGAACAATTAGCTCTCTGTCTTGTATAAGCTGGTGAAAGCTGGGGGCTGTGGTAAGAGAAGATAGGACATGTGCATCAGATACATCACAGCCTACTCAAACATCTTTGGACTTTGCAATCTATCAGGATGTTTCACCCCTGCTTTCCAAATGTTATTCACCAGGTAGTCACCTTCAGTCGCCTTTCTTCACTAACTTTGTCAAGTGCCTGTGCCTTCCTCAGTAGCCCGCTAGCATTTCCTTGTTTCCTCTAGCATTTTGTTCAAATAGTTATTGGGACTTTTAAAATCCTGGATTATAATCATTTATATATTTGATTCCCATTATATATCACTGTCTTCCATGTAAATATTAAATAACTATGATTTTGCAGAACCAAACGGAAACTGTAAAATAATTGTTGTGCCAAAGTTTGTTTTATTTATTTGTTTATTTTTTTTCCTTTTGGAGACAGGGTCTCGCTATGCAGTTCAGGTTGGCCTTGAGCTCACTTTGTAGCCCAGGCTCGTCTCAAACTTGCAACGATCCTCCTGCCTCAGCCTCCCTAGTGCTGGGATTACAGGCATGCGCCACTATGCCTGGCTCTATGACAAGGCTTTTATAAACATGAAAAGAATAGATGAATGAATGGAAAACAAATGAAAGAAAGAAATCAGTTGAATCTTTTGAAGACTTTTCAAAAATCAGCCTTCCTGTAGGAAGAAGACAGAGGTGGGCTGGGAGTTGTGATTTTGTGAGACTCCAGAAAGACTCCTGGGGCTCCTAGAGTCATGCTACTTGCCCTCTGAACTATCACACAGACTAGACCCTCAGCAGGAATGTTGGGCCTTTCAGTGTTGGACCACACGCTTCATTGATTTAAACTGCTGAACACGTAATCAGCAGCAGGAGTTTTCACTTTAAAGCCAAGTCTTTTCTTGTGGCAATGAAGGAAACTTGAAGCATCTCTGGAATTGGTCAGGTGCACCTACAAGAAAAATGAGAACCGTTTAATGAGAATGAGTATCTATGATTGCACATGATGAAATGTTTTTAGGCACAGTCAGTAAAAAGAATTGTAGAAAATGCAGTTCAGTGATAAGGTACAATAAAATGTCCTGGTTCCAACCATGAACTGACTTCCCTCAAAGTGAAGACATCTCCTCCACTGGATGGCTGGCCTTGAATTAGGCCATCCGTATAATGCACAGTGATATCAAGTGCTATTACAAGCAAATGAACATTTACAAAGCGGGACATGGGGGAATAGTCACAAAACTAAAAGGCTCATCCTAAGAACTCTATGTTATAGAGATGATTTTCATAAAGCAGTGGTATTTTAAGGGATTGTTGACACTTCCAAAGGCAGATATTAATAACTACCATTGATTTTAATGTATTTGTGATTTTAATGTATTAATATAAAATGTAAAAATACATTTTAATGTATTTAATGTAATAAAAGTTGTACTTTTAAAAGAAGTAAAACATAATGCCTGAGATATGGATTTTTTTTATCAGTTTCATTTAGAAAATTTACATTCTCATTTCAATGCCTAAAAGTCATTCTGTGTTTATAGCAAAATTTAGAAAGGATGACAGATGACTTATCCTTTGGTTGTAGGGGCAGTCCATATAAATTATTCGGTTTCACAGAATGGAGTTCTGTCATTACTATATAAATCAAAATGTAGGTGAGGGACAAATTTAAAATTTTCTCACATTTGTAAAGTCTTATGATGTAACGATTATTCTACTTTGTTATTTGACACCAATGCTCAGATAACTGTCAACAAAGCTGACCACAGTATCTTTTCAGATGAGAATACCTGAGCTTGAAGAAGTTAACATATGAATCAAACATCTGAGATTTACCAAGTTCTAATCCAGTATTTGTACACCGGTTTCTTTGGCCTCAAGCCCCTGCTCTTACCACAGCTATACGCAGCAACTTCACATCTTAGTGAGATCAAAATTCTTTCCTTGTGTTGAGAATGATGGAAGATGTGTGCCACTCCTCATGTTTATTCCCCTCTTCACCCAAGACAAATTTCTCAGGATACAAAATTTAATGCAGGGGATAAAACAAATATCAAGCCACATGTCTCCTTCAAATTTCTACTGTAATGCCTGGAAGTAGCACAAATTTTTGTCCCCCCATATAGGCAGAGTGCCAACTTTCTCACTAACTCCACCTGTAGGAAACATTGCTTGAAGTTTTCCTGCAAATCTTGAGTGCCGTCTCCCGTGCTTTACTGCTAGGTTTTGGAGAACTATTAATAGTTAATCTTGTTGGTCAGGTGTGATCTGCCTAACTCTGACTGTAGTTTGAGAAGCGACTGTTTCCTTCTCTCTTTTTCTTTCCCTCAGTTTCTTTTTATTATAACCAGTACGCCAAGTGAGTAGCACAGGCCTCTGATTGGTCATTCAAGGTCCTATGTTACTTTACATACCTTTCTGATAAATATGCACTTTTCTCTGAGCAAATAAGTTTTGCAATTGCTCCAAAAGTTGGATTATACTTTTTTCTTCACTTGTCTTTATGCAAAGGGTTTTCTGTGTATCTGTGGATTGTATCTACTTTGTACAGTTTGCCCAGTTCATAATTGGAATCTGTGACTAGGAACGGTATGTGCTTTTAAGTTTCCAGTTATCTTGGAATCTCCAGACAACCTAAACCACATTTATTTCTACTTCTTTGTTCATGTTTGTCTTTGTATTTGAAAATCATTACTAATTTTTCTATATACTATTATTATATGAGGTAGGGTGCACTCCCATAACAAGTCACTGTAGGTTGGGAGACACAAACAATAGAAATTTATGTTTTCATGGTTCTGGAAGCTGCCTGATAGGAGGGTGCCATGCATTTGGTTCTGCTGAGGCCTCTTTCCAGCTTGCAGACAGCTGCACCTTCTACTACAGTCTCAATGGTAGGAGCAGAGCTCTGAGGTCTCCTCCTTTTAGTATAAACACATCGGTTCTATCAGACCAGGGCTGTATTCTTCTAACGTCACTTAACCTTAATCAGCTCGTTGAAGGTCCTTTCTCCAGTGTGGTTACATGGGCTTTTAGGGTTTCTACATATGAACTTAGAGAAAATGCAGGTCAGAGCAAAGCAAATATTTCCTGTTTCACGCATGTTTATCATATAAGTTTTGTCAGAAAAGCTTCCTTAAATATCCCCAAATCAATCAACTCTGCTGGTTTGATTGTATAGTTATGCATGTAATTCATGCTCAAAATAGCTTCAAAAACATTACAATGTCAAACTCAAATGTTCATAATAGAGGCTATTGCCGTTAATCTGTCTCACACTCAATAAATATCCTTCTTTGCTGGATGTAATCCAATATTCAAAGTTAGACACATGGGTGGTTGTTCATTTCCAATTGGATCTAGCACTGGTATCATTTAGCTTGAAGTAGGAGGATAAAATTGTCAAAAAGAGAGATTGTGCATGTATGTATATGTTACACACTAACACCCCCTGTCTGAACAGGGTAATATAAATGCAAATAAACTGATTGATTAACAAGAGGAGTTCTTGATTAAATAGTATAGGACAATGAAACTAAAATGTAGACTCTTGCTTTTTGAAACCACCAGTGTATAATTCAAATAATGCTGTGTATAATTCAATAATGCTCTATCTGAAAGACATGAAATGAATTCAAATTGTAACTCTGATAACACTTATAACTTGGACCTAAATAGAAAGATTAAAAAGAAGAAAGGAAGAAAGAGTAATAATATCGCTAAACTTCCATAGACTGCAATGGAAATTATTCACTGAAAATAAGAAAAATATATCTTTCAAGCACATAAAATATTATGTAGTCAAATAGGCCAGGCAAATACAAGAAAAGGTGGCATTCAACACCAGCTCTTATTCATTTTTAACGGGTAACTAGGTCGAGGCTAAGATCTCTGGCTTTCAGATAAAGAATTTCCATTTTCAGAAAGTGTTCTGCAAAGAAAGTTAAAAGGAAGAAGATATTGTTATCAAAAGAGACCCTGAAACCTTTGTTGGGCCCCAACGACAAAGTCTCCAAATCTCCATTGTGTTCGGTACTGGTGCAGATTTTGATTTAGTGTGGTCAAATCACCAGATCTATGCCTGCAGAACGTAATAGGACCGGGTCCCTGCAAGAAGGGGAGGAAGATTATGAAAGCTGAGAAACCTCCGAGGGATTTCTGCTGTCACACAGGTGAGATGATTAATACTTCATCCCAGGCTCACATACTCTATTTTTTTTTCTACCAAAATATCCATCAGGTGAAGGATATTCTCTGAAAGTCCTCAGAATACCAGATCAGATGAAGAGATGTGAGGTAAATAAGTGAAAAGCTGCTAAATCCTATGAACTCATGAATTGCAAACTTAGGTTGGTAAGTGGATTTCTTATAATTTGAGGATTAAAATAAACTACTAGTCTAAGATCTGTAGTGACTTGGAGACTTTGACAATATCATTTGGTTGACAATATTCTAAGGAAAATCTAAATGTGGAAGAACTTATACCAAGAAACAAAGCTTTCTAGCTACTGTGGTCTTTGCAAGTACCTATCTGTCATCTCTCCAAGCACAGGCATGGTCTTGGAACAACAGCAGAGGGAAGACACAGCTGTTCCACTCTCCTTGCCTATTTGTATACAGAGGGGATGCTCAGAAGTGGTAAGTGAATAGCTGTGAATTCTTCACAAAAAGAATGAGTGAGCAGGTCAGCATGGCTTTAGGAAACCAGGGGAAGAAATATCATCGTGAATCATGGGTGTACCTAGATGAAGTTGGACAAAGCACAGAAAGGAAGATTGGCCTGGACACTGGAGAGTGGCTTGATCTAGCTAACAAGTGTGCCTAGGGCTGACAGAGCATTCTGTGTAACATAGATACATACCAAGAGCTACTGTGGAAAGGTGGTGTGAAGAATGTTTTAAATCTTTTAATGAGAGTTTAGAATTTGATACTATAATTGAGAATTAACAGCTTTTGCAAAGGATGCTGTCGTTGTCAGTAACTACTCCCAGGTATGACTGGTTAATGTTGTCTTACAATGGGTGAATAGTAAAGAGATGGGGTTTGGAATGGAGAATCTTGACTTAGCTGTGCCTGGGTTTTAACTTCATTTTGCACTCTTCTTTCTGAGAGATTCTGGAAAAGCTATTTAATATTTTTGAGCCTAAATTTCTATTACATAACAGGATTTTCTATGTGTTTTTAGGACATATGTCTATAGAAAAGTCATAAAGGCCATGCTTCTGGGTGTTTATTTTCCTCACTATCCACGGAAAGGCCATAGCAATGTTGTATTCAGCTTGTTCTGCTTTCTTTCAGGGTTTCTAAATTTTTATAAGCTTCACATCCCATAAATATGGACCCACCTCCACAGGTTTCAGCTATTTAGCACATTAAATTCACTTGAAGAGTAATAAATGCATATTATAATCATAGTGTTGTTCTGTATACTACTTTATGAAATCCGCAATAATTCCTACCAGTCCATGTCCTAGCAAAGTTCTTCTGGGCTCCAGAAAAGCATGCAAGCAGTCCTTTGTGTGATATAACACTACTTTGAATATTTTCTAGCCTATTTAAAGATAAATTAAAAATTAATTTTGAAAAAAATGAGAAAAAATCAAAAAGATGTACGAATTTTTAAAAAATCCTCATGACAGTTTCAACTGCTGTGTTCGAAGAGGTGAGGTCATTAAGGAAGCCACTGCTTAAGTCAGTTAAGCAGCGGTTATGACAACGCCAAGGGAGGAGACTCCCTCAGACATAAGTTAAACTAGCGTACCTTGATGGCAGGTTGACAGATGTGGGGGAGAAGAATGGTACCACTGTAGGGACGGAGGGAGATAAGAAAGATCTTTAGCTTTCCAGTTCAAACTTCCATGTGATATCGACCAATGTGAGTTTTTACCAAATCCTCAGTGGATTTTTATGCATGCCACAGGGGGAAATCATTGAGCTTTAGAAACAAAAGTTGAAGAGTTCAGTGGGCTGTTCAGAGTGGAGGAGAACTGGAAGGCATGGCATTGTAGCTGAATAACAAGTCGATGAGCAGGCTGAGAAGACATGCAAAATAAGGTGGGGTCACAAAACCAAAACACCATAATTTAAGCCAAAAAGTAGAGTTTGAACAAGTGAGCAGTAGACTCAGAGGTAGGAATTTATAGTTTGAAAAAATACCTTTTTTTTTTTTTTTGCATTGCTGTTGATTACACAAAGTAACATGGTACCAATAAATAAACCGGAAAGTTCTAGAAGGGAAGCCCAACAGTGGCAAATTAGGTGACTAGGGTTATGCCCTTGCAGTGCGTATTGGGACATCAGTTCCTTTTTCTCTCTCTTTCATTCCTTCTCAGCTACCAGAAGATTAGTGGCTTTACTGTGTGTTCTCCACTGTGGTGTGCTGCCTCACCACACGCCCAAGGTAACATGGCCAACATGGAC
This sequence comes from Chinchilla lanigera, assembly GCF_000276665.1. Classification (NCBI taxonomy): domain Eukaryota; kingdom Metazoa; phylum Chordata; class Mammalia; order Rodentia; family Chinchillidae; genus Chinchilla; species Chinchilla lanigera. The sequence goes on along the minus strand of NW_004955402.1, from coordinate 25,267,564 downwards.
CCAAATCTTTGTAACCATGGGACAGAATACAGCTTTTCTTTTCTAAGTTTATTTATGTCAGCTATTTTGGTATAATAATGGAAATCTGAGAGATATAGGGTACTGAAATTAAATGTAAAAAAGCATAGTTCATGCGCTGAAAAGATTCAGTAAATATATGTTCATAGTTGCAATTTGCTTACATCCTGAAAAAAATGTTAAAATTATGTTTAATCTAATAAATTGAATAATTATGTAATATTGTTTAAAAAGTCATTAGAATATCTATTTACATGTCCCAGCATGTCTCAGCTGCCCGTCTTAGTGCAAGATAAACATCTCTGTGAATTAAAACAATCTCTGGGAAGGAGTATTAAGGAATAGAAGTAATTTCCATTTGTCCTTCTCTTCTTTCTCTTTCATTGTGGCCCAGATCATTAGACTAGGGCCTGATGGTGCAGGTGGGGTTTGAATTATCAAGGTACAGGCTTATATGTCAACTTCTTAAGTTCATGAAGTCCCTGCTTCTGAAGTGCTGCTCTGCAGGTAAAGAGTAGAACTTTTCCCTGTCGACCGTGCCCGCTTTATTCAAGTCTCACTTTCACAGCCCCTCCGGTCCCAGGTGCCATCCATCTTCAGGCAGAAAGATTGCTTTATTACCACATTCATCAATTTGTACTCTAGGCTCCAGTTAGAAGTGACTTGGAAAGACAAAACTGTTACCTTAGTAATTGAATATGAAAGTCTTATTAGGATCCACTTTCACTAATCTGATATGAAAGTCACTAATGCGATATGACTTTAACACTGTATAAGCAACAATAAATTCTAATATGATATGAATATTAAAACAATGCAATGGGATACTGCTAATATGTTAATGTGGTGTGATACTGCTAACAAGATATGAAGATCTTGATTGAAAAAATTAATATTACCTCTCCATAATTCTCTGAAACTGCAGCTACCATGTTCCAAGATAGCCTTTGTCTAGATTTTAGAAGCAAATTACAGTATTTGCTTTTTGACTCTCAGACAAAATAAAAGTTGACATGATTTTATCATTCCAAAATAAGAAATATTTGTAAATATGGTAGAAAATTACTGATTGTACTGTTCCTATCCCAATCAGGTGCCTCTGTTGCAAGTTAAATATTTAAGAATATGACAGATATCAATATAGAATTTCCTTCTACTCTGGGAAAAAAGATTTTAAAAAGTGGAGATACACAGAGTCTGGGTACTTCCATACAGCACCAGAGGGGCAGACATCTTTGATTCATTCAAACACCTCCATTGTAATTTCTGTCTGTTATCAACACTCTGTCCTTCACTCTAAATAGGTATAATTCTATGCATGAAATTTCTATAACCCCATGCCTCAAAAGATTTAGGGAGAAGTTAGTGAGCATTTCATTACAAATCAAGTTAGATGAATGACCTTCTTTTTGCTCCAAGTTGCCACAAATTTTAGTGCTTAATTGTTTTTATTAACAATTTGTCTCAAAACTTATAATGACGAATGTCAGGACACTGGGGCTGAAAACATTGATGTAAACATATACAGAGTGGCTAAAGTCTCCACTCTTCAGCTCAGCCTTTTAGGATTATAGAAATGTAGCCATACCTTTCACCTTGAAAGAACCATAAATTAAAATGTATGTTAATGTGATCAGATCTCTTACATGTTCCTTTGAAATTAGTCTAAGAACAGCATCTTGACACCAAAATTAAGTTCACAGAAACCATGATTTGCTGTGTAAGCTCCATCAAATCACTGTCTCTCCCAACTTTTGTATTTCAAAGCATTTTATAAAGTATGTGAAGTATGATATTTTTTTCAGACAAGAAAATAAAGGTGTATTTATGTAAAATTTGAATGACATGGGAAGAAAATCATACCAAAGACACTTGAATCTAAAGCAGAAGAAACAACAGAGATGGAGGAAAGAAGAAAAGAATGAACATATATATATATACACACATATATACATATGTGTATATATATATACATATATATGTATATATATATATGCTAAGATAACTGTACTACTAATTTCTATTAGTTCCTTGATAAGAGCAGTTAGTGTTTATATTATTTGATCAATCTTACACATACCTATATCTGGTAGTCTGAGCAACTACCTTGAAGATAACAATATGCAATGGAATAACCATTGTTAATTTCCTATCATCTTGTCTGGAAATTCTGAATCACTTTCATCACTGTTTAAATATCTTTAAAATAAGAAAATTTAAAAAGCAGAAGAAACCATAACTATTTTTTATTGTATTGATACTATTTTTTGCTAAGGTTCTTATTCAACTGTGACAAAAATTGATGAAGATACTGAAGTGTGAATAATACCAGCATTGTTGTAAATTTGCTCACTACTACAGTCTATAAAACAAAAGTTTCCCTTTTCTCACTGGAGAAAAAAATAAACAAATTGTGTTATATGCATGTACCCATTCCCCTAGATAACTGTAAATGATAAGTTCTAATAAAAAAAGACAAAATTGCCACCAAAAAGAGCTCTAAATGAGACAGAAAAGCATTTGGTCAAAGTGTAACAAATATTTATTTAGTATTTCTACATATTATTTTATTTTCTATGAATCCTCCGTAAATAGCATTATGGTCTAGCCATGTAAGATGCCTTTCAGTGGCATATAACTTTACAGAAAATTTGCCTCCTGCTGAACATGAAAATAAAATTAGCTAGTGTCAAATATTCACAATCTTATAAGTACCAAAAGATATTTCAGTAGAAAAAAATATGGTGCTAACAGCAGAGCCCAAATTACAGCCTCAATTCAGAATATATTATTATTTCAAACTATATTAAGAGCTTAATTCATCTTATCATTCCCACAACTCTGTGAAGTCAATGCTGTTGATATCTCTGCTTTACAGGTGAGGATCCTGAGAGCAGATGATATCATATGCCGGTCATGGGTCTAACATGTGAGGGACCTGGACTTTGAGACTGGACTTTCAGACCCTCAGAGTCCTAGTTCCACACATCTTCCAAGAATCAGTGGTAAGAATTTGAATACAATGTACTGGTCAAGGGCTCTGTGGTGTGAAGAACACAAGAGGGAGAGCTGGAGGTTAGCAGACAGGTTTCTCCAATAAAATCTCCAATATTACTCACTCCTTTATAAGCGATAGTCAGGAAAAAGCTTACATGTACAGCAGGATATCACGAATAAATTTGCCCATATCTTACTCCATATTTTCAGTCTAGTAATAGGTAAGTCATGTAAACTGAACAGTTCTTATTAAGAGTAGGGATGCTACAGCAGAATATAGCACCACCATGACTGAATCCAAAGGAGTTGGAAAATGATTTAGTTTACAAATTTCAAACAAGTCTTCAAGGCATGGATTTGTTGTCAGCCAACGAGCAACTTACAAGTCTTTAAAATAAAATGATCATAGAAACTGCACAAAATTTTATAAAGACTACATTAGATGTAATTCTTGAAATGACTCAACACATTGCCTGCCTAAGGCTTTACACAGAGATCTTATTTTAGTTCTTGTTCTCACTGTTTCATTTGTTTGTTTGTTTGCTTGTTTGCTTTCATCTGAAGCTCACGTTTCATTTCTTGGATATCTGTAAGGAGCAAAGAGACTCATAGCCACTGAAATGTGAGGATAATATGGCAGTGAGCATCAGCATGAGTTGGGTTGGCATCTCCTAGGCACAACCTTGGAAAGTCATTTGGCGGGAGGAACTGAAGTTTTACACTTGGAGAAGCCAAGAAGAAAATGCACGGGGAAGTGAAGGAGTCATTGTTCCATGTGAGTGCATGAGAGGAAGATGAAAGCTGAGATCACAGGAAACGCAGCAGGCAGTAGTTTGTTAAATATGAAAAGTAACTAATTTTAGTTAGAAACTTTCTTTGGCTGCAATTACGTTCCTCTGAAACTAGTTGTTGATTCAAAGTCAAACGTCTGTAGTGTTAAAATTATTCATGATATGAAAAAAATCACCCAAGTCTCCTGCCTATATAAATATGTATGGAGGGATGGAGACTTTTGTGTGCTCAATAGGACGATGATAGCTAAAGCTTTTCGGTTGGAGATTTCCCATGACCACCCACCACTAAGTCATTCTGTAATAACAGGATGGATGAAAGATACTCAAGCCACAATTCCATATTACTCTTGCAGAGATGCTGCTTTAGATAGGAAAGTATAGAAAGGAGAAGACTTTAAAAAGTTTGTGTCACACGCCTCTCTGTTTAAGACATCATTCCCTGTTCTGAACATGCAAAAAGTGATCAGAAGTCTGTCAAGGCCAGAGAGAAGTGAGGGTCCTGCAAATAGACATTTGAGTTTGTTGAAAAAGAAAGCTGGAGAAAATACTCAGAAGCACAGCTTTAAGCATCAAAAGCACTGCTATTTATAATAGCCTGGTTTTCTCCGTAAATTGTAGTGAAAGTCCCTCCAAAACAGAGTAAAAGTCAAATATTCTCTCAGCACAATAATGTTCTAAAAAAGTCTTCAAAATGTGCGAGTGTTATGTGATGATCATAGGTTTTAAGGCTTAAAATAAAATGTCTTCTTTCAATTTTTAATGAGATCAAACAACACAAGCACAGCTACCCATCTCATCCTTTCAGGTTCTCCATTCCCCAATGGCAGCTCCAGTTCTTACGCATCTAAGATATTAATCTATCTAATCTATCCACTCATGGGTTTTTATAATTTTTCCTTATGTGCAACCTCGTGAACAGTATATACCACTGTTCTGCTTCATTTAAAAATTTGACTTTTCAAATTTGTTTATGCAGTAAATTTTTTTGATATCTATATAGATACAAGTCAACTTAAATCACTTAGGTACTGCCTCAGTATAAGAATAATGGTAGATATTTATTTTTTATCAGAATAATGCATAAATTACAGTCTCTTATTTGTTTTTCAACCTTATACAATTCTTCAATAAATATATTTGCATGAGTTGACCTCAGCATATGTTGAGTGGCTATAAAAGACACTAAGAACTGTAATAAATGTACCCTGAACTCTTGGCAGCTTTAATTTCTGCATTTCATTGTGTTGTTCTCCAAAATAGTAGTACCAAATCACATTGCCACTCGTGATTTATAAACTCTTATTGATAAAAACATTGGGAATATAAATTTTCATGAATAATTGGATAATTTAATTGTGTTTATCTGACAGGTGCCACATTATAAATTTCTTTAGATTTAAATCCTGTTACTATTGAAAGTAGGTTTATTTCCCATCTATATATAGATACAATTTCCTCATTCAAATGCTTTTCTTCTTTGTAAGATATCTTTCTTAAAAGTTTGTGAATATTGCTATAGCTTCTGTATTCCAATCTCAAAAATATACCTCGGACACTTCATGGGAAAAATATTTTTATTATTTTAATGTAGAAAATGAATCATTACTTTTTCATGTGTGATTTTGTTTTTATGTAAAATATTAATATATATTAATATAAAGAATAGCCTCATAGAATGTCTCTTTAAATTTGAAATTTATTTTCACATTTATATACTAACCCACAGTAGCTTTGGATTTTTCAGTCATTAAAGCCAATTTTCACTTTCCAATCACTGAAATTGTCTGATTTCCCCTCTGACTTTTTCAGTGATTCCTTTTTCACATGATCAGTTAAAGTGGTGACACTTTAACAATCTATACTCTGTTTTACTGGATTCTTACCTCACAATTATAACAAATATATATTTAAAAAATAATTATGAAAAGTTATTGAAGAAACTACAATACTGCCAAAAATTACTGGAGAAGTATACCATGCTCATTAATGGGAAATTTTAAGATGGCAAAGATGGAACTTCTACCTAAATTAATTCTTAAATAGCACAGTATTTCTATCAAAATGACTAAAGAGCTTTGCCATGGAAATTAACAAACCTATCATAGAATTTATTATAAAATAGATAACACCAAGAAGATGCTTTTGAAACAATAAAAATAATAGACACTGAGCCAACAAAGATTTAATTCAAAGCAATGATTCTTAAAACAGTTCCATTACAATGAATAGAAACTTTGTCTTTCCAATAACTCCTATAAATTTAAAAAATTTTTATATAAATTGTCTTCATACTTTTCAGTTATATAATGTCTGTTGATCAAAAATTCCTAAGAAAAAGTATATCTAAAATTGCCAACTTTATTTTAGATTTGTCTATTTGTCCCATTATTACTGTCAATTTTCTGAGAGTACTTTTCACAAGATTGTAATGTGTTTCTTCTGACTTGCACATTTTAGAACTATGTAATACTTCTCTCTAATGCATCATTTTCCCCTTTTCATCCAGTGTGCACTGGTTGGTGTTGAGAATGTTACAGCAGTAGATTTCTTTTGGTTCGTGTTTCCCAATCTACTTCCACCATTTACTTTCAAACTTTCTTTGATATTCAAGGTTTCCAATTCACTCACTATGAATAGCATGTAAAATATTTTTTTCTTAGATTGTAGCCTGCAGGTCTCAGTTTTATTTTAGAAAATTAAAATTCATAATCTCTGTGTATTTCAGGCCTATTGTTCCTTCTTTTTGTAGATACACAAAAACCCTAAACCTGAGTAATTATTGGACCTTTGATTTCCACTGATAGCACTCTGCTTTGGTAAAGTATTTTTCTCTCTTTTTAAATACAAACTTAGCCATGTTTTCAGTATTTTGACTCATATTTTATTTCATTTCATTTAGCATGCTTGTAGCTGGAGGATGTCAGCACTATTTTCTCCACCACATTTCTAGAAATAGACCACTTTCGACCCTGTTCTACTTTCAAAGTGCTCACAACACCTTAAATGTAACTTTCCATCTATGACTATAATATGGAGATCAAGTAAAGGACAAAGGATAAACTCCTGGATCCTTACCCTGTTACTCATTAAAAGAATGATTTGCATTTTATCTTGAGGTGGGCTGGAACTTAAAAGTACTATTATTCTAAAACCATTGACTGCTCACTTGTATCTAAAGATATGCAATAAGTAAAGTAACAGCAAAACAAAGCTTGACTTTCATTATGTGGTCATTATTAAAACTTTGGGTATGGGTATGTTTAGTATTTCGGAAGAACTGACTAAACACTAAATGTTTATTAGCTCTAAATTTACCTAGTTTTTCTCATTCCTGCTTCAAGACTGTGGATCTCTAGATAAAATTAACTAAAGTAATTTTCAGCATTTGCAGGGATATGCAACTGTGCTCCAAAGTTTCCATTACCTTAACCCTGGAGCCATTTTGGATTTTAATGGAACCTCACATGATGAAGTCTCTCCCTAGCAGAGACAAGTGCCTCATGGGAATTTGATTGAGCCTCCACATCAAGAGAAATCTTGATAGGAAACCACAGCTGATAATGATAAATCAGACCCAAAACCACAACAGTACTCTGAAAGCTGTTTTGGAGTACTCCATTCTTTTGGGAGCAGACCAGTCTTACCTTCTTCATGGAAGCAGTGACTTTTCCAGCTTCTCAACTGAAGTCTCTTCCTTATTTTCTCTCACTTTGCTTTCTTAACAGGCCAGCTTAATCTTTGTCAGCTCCTAAAGCTAAAGCCCCTGACTATTTTCTCTTACTTTCCAATTAAATCTTTTTCTGTAAATCCATACTGTTGCTTTAGTTTTAGTTTCCATTGCTACTAAAGCAAGGACCCATGCTAGTAGGTGACATTTAGTTTTATTGCCTGATCACCAGTCATTAGTTAACAAAAAAAAAAGTACTAAAAGCTTAAGACTATTTTGTCCTATACCACTTTTACATTTTAAGGTTACTTTCTTTATATACTCTATCTGAGACTAGGAGGCAAAGGCAGAATTATTTTTCCTATTTTAGAAAAAGTTTTGAATTAGCAATAATAGCACCTTGGATAAACCTCATTAGCTACAATACTGCCACTGCATGAATCTATCTTTCCTATTTTATGATAGGAATATGAAAACTTAAAGAAGTGGACCAACACAGTTGAGAAGAAACATACAATCATCTCCTTTCTGCCATAGCCCTTGCCCCTCAGCTGCGGTGCTGCCATACAATGACTGCTAGTCAAGAGTCTGCCTATACCACCAAACCCAGTGGCCTGAGGAATTAGCTCATGAAACTGGGAAGCAGAAAAAAAATCACAGACCAATTCAATGCCTCCAAGTTTGAAGTCTCTAGCTCTTATGTGTACTTATGGTGCACATAAATGATAGTTAATGAACTTAAATGAAGTGATTTTACATTCAGAAATTTGCAGGTGGTCAAAGGATACTTAGTTGCAGTAGAAATAGGAATAAAGTTGTTTCACTTAAAAAAATTAAAATCCAATTTTTTATGCCATTCTAGCTATTAACAGGTATCAGGAAATTTGTTCTATGAGAAGTAAAAAAGATAATTATGATGAATATCATGCTTTTAACCAATTTTAACATTTCACTGGAAATTTCACAATATAAACATCTTTGTTTACAGTGCAAGTAATCAACCATTAACTCTTCCACATGTCTTTATGTTCACAATCTTTGAGGGTTTCAGGGCTAAATGTTAAGGGATTTGTAGGCGAATTGAACTTGGTTCCCTCCTTCTAGATGGTTAATACCTGTCAACACTAAGTTTAACTGTTGACAGAGTTTATGTAAACAAACTATTATTATTTAATTTTTTAGTTTAAAATTATGTATTAGGACAGGTAAACATAAATATTATGAAAGTTTATTGTAAAGAAAAAATAGTAATGCTATTCATATCCAAATGAAAAGGTTTCCTGAAGCATTTATAACTGAATTCCCATTCTCTGTCTTGAAGTGATGAATAAACCGGTGATATCCCAATGTTGAGTGGGTTACCAAGGGTACGGGGAGCTCTGAGGTCTTGTGAAGCCTAATTTAGTACCCTTACTAAAATCCTTTTTTGAGTATATTAAAAAAGCATAAATTATACACATATTTAGAAAATTTCTCAGAAAAAATGTACTTTTAGTTTAAAACTATAAGGTTTAACCATTACATTTCTGAGTTTTCAATAAAGGAACTGAAACTATCTTTGACTATAGATCATGAATAATGGCCCATATATGAATCCCTTAACCACACAGTACTTGAGAAAACTTAACAACCTGTTTCTATCTTCACTGCAAAGTACAGATAGTAGAATCCTGGATCTCAGTGATCGAGTGTGGCTGAAATATTTTATGATATGAGGAAGTCTCAGATACTAGCTCTGGAGCTCTAATTGGTACATTCTCTCCCAACTCTAACTTCAGCTTGCTATGAGAAATTCAGTCACTGAAGGGAGGATTTACACCATCACATTGCCAAAAGCTACAATCAGAAGTAGTGATTTGTTGTTCATTGTTTTAATATTTTTTAGAAGTTCTTTTAAAACATGTATTGACATATGACTTGCCTTGATATTCTTTCCCTAGATGATAAACTCCAAATCAGTCACTCTTCAAGACTAGCAGGATTATAGTTTAAAGATTTATTTCCTTACCCCCGTATTGCTGTGGATGGACCAAAACTCTGGCATAATCAAAAGCAGCAAACAAACACCATCAGAGGTTTTCCTATACCCAGTCAGGACGAAAATGTAATTAGTAAAAAATGCTAGGCGAGAGCATTGTGTGACCAGAACTATTCAATCAGAAAGTGCTGATTGAACATATATAAGCACAATCAAAGCCTTTATTTAAATAGGGGTTACAGTCCTAATAAAACACAAAGGGAAGTAGGGGCATAGGCCTCCTCGACAGGTAATGAAAGAAAAAATTAAACTCATCCAATTACATCTGGGGAAAAATCCATTACCTATAACAGAGAGAGGACTGCCCCAGGAAAATTCAGATGCAAAACTAATAATGAAGGCACACTGTCCTTTCAACAGATTCTAAATGAGCTCTAATTTTCTTATATCCACCATTCCCAAACTATATAAATTTCAACTAAGCAGAAAAAAGTGACATGCTAGCACAATTGTTATTCCAAACAGGCCCGGCTGCTTGCTCACCTTAATTAGACCTAATCCCAAAAGGGAGCCAATCTTTCCTTATTTTCCTCCATGAGCTCACCTGATTTTCCTCAACTTTTCTTTTCTAATAGATTTTGCTGTAACCTTTCAGCAACTGTCGTTTTAGATATTCTCCCAGGAATCACTACTGCTGTGGTTCTTGGTCAAATGGAACTTGAGCTCATAGGAACAAGGGAAAGAGAAAATAAGGGTGCTCATCTAAAAGCAGGGTATCCAAAGGAAAAAGGTGCACTTAAATCACATTGTTTTGAATTCGAATATGCATATAGAAGCTGTTTGTATGTAACTTGTGGTGTGTGTGTGTGCATGTGTGTGTGTGTGTGCGTGTGTTGATATTTGAAATTCTACAATGTCAGATCTTGGAAGGGTATTGAAAAGCATTTTGCCCTGACTCCACTGAATGACTTTTGAGATGCTTTTACAGTAAAATAGTGAAAAACATATCTTAAACACTCTATTTTATTAGAGAGCTATGGTGGTCTTATAAATTCCAAATGTACTTAACCTCTCTAAAAGTCTGGATCCTGTTGGCAATCCTGCTGCTGTCAGCAATATCTAGTTTTTTTTGACATTAAACACCATGAAAACTTAACATGTCTCCTAAAACGGCTTTTATCTCTAATATGATCACTGAAAGCTAAAAGTGTTCCCTAAATGTTCGTAAGGATAATTTGTCTTAAAGTCATAGAACAAAGACTCGTTAGATATTAGACCTAAAAGAGAGCCTAGTGTCCTCAAGATGAGAAATTTATTCAAGGTCTCTGGGCTATGAATGGACTCAGTAAATACTTACTGAACAAAAGGTAGACACAGTAATGTATTTGATGCTATGAGTTTTTTGTGAATAAAAATATGCACTGTCTCCCAAAACAACAGATATTTTGAGAGAACTGGGACTAAATGTATGCAGACAAGACAAAGAAAAACTTAGATAATGTGATAGCCATGGGTGGATAAATGGTTGGATATACAGGAGTTTGGAAATGGAGGAGATGCCCGCTGGGTAGAAAGCCTATGCAATTCTTCACAGAGAACACGAAGTTCTATCAGAACTTTGAAAGCTGAGCAATGTTTAAAAACATCTGGAAAATTGATAGACAAAACAATCTGATAAAAACTGGAAATTATATATAAACACCATTTGTTTCAGAGGATTGAAAGAACTGAGCAAAGCTTTTTCTGACCATGCAGTCAGTACTGATCGCACATCTAAACCTGATAGTACTTATTGCTCATCTGATTTATATTCCTATATTGCCATTCAAATCTTGAATCTTTATTCAACATTTCATGCATATATATCATGTCTTCTCAAATAGCAGCAAACTCCTGAGGGCAAGAGCAGCATATAATATTCTTTATGTGCCCACAAATGCATTATGCATTCCCCATATCTTTCAATGTATTAAGGAAGCAGAAATATAAATATAAGCTGCATTGATTAAGGATGAACACAATGAGGTAAAAAAAGAAAAAGAAGGGAAGAAAAAATTCAGAGGAGTGAAGAGGAAGAAAAGAGTGTAGTTGTCTAAGTGTATGATGAGCAATTAGAATGTGCAACTCAATGACAGGAAAGCTGGCTTTTTCTCCCTTCATAATTGCCTTCACCTGACCTTATAAAATAGTGTGGTCATAACGTTAACTACTATCTAATGTGTTATGAGTATTGCTGCAAAAAATCTGTTTTGAAAGAACAGTTTCATAAACTATCTTTAAATATTGTATACTAAATCAAAAGTAAAATTTAAGAATAAATCTGGCATTAAGGATCATCACCTTCTACCCCCATATATCTTTAATAGAAACAAGTGTATTTCCTAATTTGCTTGCTAAATTTGAGGGATGATGATATTATACAAAAAAAATAAAAACAAACATGATGCCTCCTTGATAGCTTTTTTTAAAGTTAAGCCATAATTGGGCAACATTTCTATTCTAGTCCCATTAACAAAGCTCCTCAGAAACATAACCACATGCTCTTCCTTGTCGTGTCTTTTATTTTTCCTTTTTCCCTCTCCTAACGTCTCTTTTCCAAGTGTGCAGTAATCACATTTAGTCAGTGTCACCTCTACAAAAGCAGAACTTCAGTTTGGGCAAGTGTAACTATTCCCAGAGTTAAGTTGCCAGACAGGCATTTGCTCAGATTAGCTTAAAAAAAAGTTGTCACATCTGTGTATGTGGGATGTCTTTGGAGTGTAGAAAGAAAAAAAAAAAAGTAAAGAAAACTATTCTTTGAAAAATCTTCCACTGAAAATTCCTACCTCCTATTCCTGTATTTTTGTGCTTTTCTTCATTGTTTGTTTTTCTAATAAAAGAAATTTGCCCTAATACAGACATGCTAAGAGCAGTTAAAGGAAAAGAGAAGTAGGTAGATGATAGATAGGTAGATAATAGATAGACGATAGGTATTTTTCTAATACTTATTAATAGAATATTCTACCATTTGACAAAACAAAATACCAGAGCCATTAAAAGGTTGGAAAGGCAGAAGCACCACTTTCAGAATCTCACAGTTACCCCTAAAGAAAGAAGAGAGGTGCGAGCAACGGCAGAGACAGCTGTGCAGGCACATGACGTTTACAGCTAGAGCTTCCTAGTTTGAAACTGGCAAATGAACATCCAGGACACAGTCAACTTCACAAATTTTAGGATCATCGCAAATGCATAGCAATCTAGTGACAGTTCATTTCTTTTGTTACCTAATCAAGATAGAGGTGTAAGAACTGATAAACAAGAACACTGATTCATGAACTCTGATAAATAACACAATATTGTTCTGGTTTTCCTTTGCAAATCTGTCAACATACATGTAAAGTGTTGGTCCTTTGCTTAAAATAGATAAACGCTAGCTGGAGCAACCAAATACACATGCAATAATAACTGCATTTTAAAACAAAATTCTGAAGCATATACTGAATTATCAAACCCAGGTGGATAAAATCATAATCATCTCCAAAATAGTTTTATCACATTCCCTGTTCTTCCATACCAATACTCAAAAGAAAAAAGAAACCTTCCTTTCAGCAATTTCTCAGCTAAACTCATAGTCCTGTCTTGAATTATTCAGAAGACAAGTTTACATAAAATCCAAGGAAAAATTTGCTGATTCAATAATCACTGTAATCCCTGCACTCGGGAGGTTGAGGCAGGAGCATCGTCACGAGTTTGAGACCAGCTTGGGCTACAAAGTGAGCTCAAGGCCAGCCTGAACTGCATAGCAAGACCCTGTGTCAAATAAAAGACCAAAAAAAAAATCATTAAATGAGCACCTTTTATATGCAAGGCTCTGAAAGAAATACTTTGGGGAGGAAGTATATGGTATACAGATTAATTTCTGTCCTCAGAACCTGTATCTGGAAAATTATGAAAAATGTGCTATCTCTCCATCTCTCTGTAGTATCTCTCTCTGTCTCCTCATCTAGACTGAAATGATAGTTAATATCTGGAAGAAAATCTTGGAAGGCCGGCACTGATTCTTGGTACTTCCCTCAGCCCTCACCACATCAAGATAGAGTAATGCCTCTTACAATTCCAGAAGAGAATAAAACAACCAGTCTCAAAAAAGCCTCCCTTTATAAAGTCCAAGCTCTATCTTTGCTTTTATATCATTTCCTTGCAAAAGTTTTCCACTAACCCCTGGACTTTATCACACTTTTTATTATCCATTTCCATAAACTCTGCATTAATCCTTCCTTATCAATTAAATAATCAATAAAATATTTAGAATATAAACATATCGAAGGAACAGAATTCATCTTATTTAATCTTTAGCACCAAGCAGAAATTCCTGCAGATTCTACTTCTTCAACAAATAATTATTAATTGCATCAGAAATTGAAAGTTGAATGAAAAATTGAAACAGCTAAGAATAGTGTGTATATAATTAGTATATTATTAGTGTTCCAATTTTTGGTAAGCCAATCAGCCTAAAATCTTTGTTTCCCTGTGTTACCATGTAAGTTTTTGAGCCTTAATTATACTAAAAGTTATATAAAAATAAACTTGAATTCTCATCAGAAGTATTCTCAAACACTCCAAATTCCAGATCAGAGCTCCCCAGTTTCTGGAATGACAACTCCCCCAACCAGGCTGGGGCAACATGCACTGGGGATTCCTCTTTCATAACCACATTTACTCTGTTGAACCCTTTGTAAATTATTCTTGGAAGATAATGTAGCCTCTTTAAGTTTCACATTAGCAAAGACAGAAATAAAAATTCTAGGATTATGAGTGCTTTCCAAGCCCAAAAAATGATATAACAGGTTAGTAAATGAGTAAGCGGAAGCCAAAACAGGAGCTTATCGGACTTCACATCGCTGAGTTCTCAGGTGAATGGTGTTGCTCCAGTAACTTATCTTTTAAGTGCAACTGAGATCAGAGAATGGAAAGAACCTTGAGACATGTTCCCTCTCCGCTAAATTGTCTCCACGTGTCATTTTGTTTCGTGCTCTTCCAAGTATTTTGATAGTTGATAAGGTTTCTTTCACTTCTAACTCTACTACCTCCCTCCGAATTTCCAGTGTTCCACAAGAGAAGAGTTTCCATGACTATACCACACCTAACAATAACTCAGATTTTTTTGAACCAATATATTTAAAATATTCTGCCCCATTTTTACCAGAAGGGATCTTGGGCCATTGCTTTATAAATAATTAAATAAATCTCATAGCAAGCTTTATAATTAAAGTTTGGATTAGTTTCTCAAGTCCAAAACCACAGAAACATGAGTTTTAGGGTATAGACTTTTCTTTATTGTTGTTGTTTTTGTTTTTTGTTTTTTGTTTTCCGGTACTGGGAATTGAACTCACAACCTCGCACTTGCCAGGCAGGTGCTGTGCTGCTGAGCTAAATCCCCAGCCACTAGGGTATAGACTTGATGTATTTTTCTCCTAACAATGAAGCCAAAAAAGAAAAACAAAACGGAAACAACACTTTTGTAAATAAGGGGAAGCGTTGAAGAGAGGGAAGCGGTGTGGGGAGCAAAGCAGACTGGAGATATATCCGGTGCAGGTACAAATTCCATGCAATGAATGTAGTCACTATGTATATCAAAAGTGCACCAGTAAAAGTAATTATTTTTTAAAAAAGAAGTCCTACTAAAGTGTAATATTTATATCCACAGGATACTGTGTTTGAGACTCTTTTATGTGTATTATGGGATATAACTTCCCTAGGAAAGGTAAACTTTATTTATTTTTTTGTTTTGTTTTGTTTTGTTGTTTTTTTTTTTTTGGTTTTTCTCCGGTACCGGGAACCGAACTCACGACCTTGCACTTGCCAGGCAGGCGCTTTTGCCGCTGAGCTAAATCCCCAGCCCCGGAAAGGTAAACTTTAAACACGGCTGTTCCAGTCAGACAATAAGAGATGAAAAATACCTGTATATATATATGTATATTTTTATGTTTTCTAGTATATAAAAGTAATTAAATTGTAACTTTTGATATGCATTTAGAAGAATTTTAATGTCAGTGGATTCACAAAGTGAAAAAAAACATACTCGGAACACATGTTCTGGTTGGAGTTCCTAAAACATGAACAATTTTCCTATTCATAAAAGACTAAATAGAGACACATTTTTTAAGTGTGTGTTCTATGGAAAAAATAAATTTTCCAGAAGATAGAAACTATGACAGAAAGAGGAATAAAAAGATCGATAGAAAAGAAAGGCAAATAAATTTGTGAACATCCCCTTCTCCAGCAACCTGCCAAGAGAGATATTCATTTTCCTGCTTTCTACTCATGAGCAAATGGGAATTCAAAATATTCAAGAAATTCTAGAAAATTTCAGTGGAGTTCTAAACTGCTCTTCAATTTCCTTCACATGTGTTATGTTTGTGGAGCTTTTATTTTCCTTTGTTGTAGTGGTGAGGGATTTTATTTTGCTGTTATTTGCTTTATTTAGACTTATCAAGCATTGAAATAATTTAAAAATTTAGCATTTTTTCTTTCTGAAGCATGTACATTTTAGCAAACAAACAAATAAAAAGAAAAAAGGATTTTGCAAGCCAGTATTTGTGTCCACCCTCCTTTTGAAAGAGGACAGCAGTTTTTGATTTGTATAAATTTCCAAACTTCAGTATTAGATGGAGCAGAGGCTAAGGCATCAGTATGTCCTATGTACTCAAGAAGAAACACATTAGAAATCCATAAAACCAACACAGTGTCAATTTTGTTTAAATTATTGCCCTTCAGCATCCAAAGTATCAGCTGTATTTAGTGGCACAGAATAGGGTAAGGTTTTTATTTCCCTGTGACTCGATGCAACTATTATTTTGTGTAGTGTTCTCACATATCAAGTAAATTGTGTTAGCCATAGGGGGAAATTTCAGAGAATCAAAAAGAAATACACATTTTATAATCATTGCTGCAGAATGCAAGGAAGCATGTGAGGTTACAGAGCTCTGCCGTGTCTGAGAGTTCATAAAAATCAGGATTCTGATTCTAGTTCTGCAATAAACTAGGTGCTGAGCTGACCTTGAGCAAGTCTCTCTATTCCTTGGAGGCATCAGGGTTTTTATCAAGAAAAAGTTGGGGGTAAATTAGCTACTGCCTGTGAACTTTAAATTTTAACTCTCTGTGATGTAAATGCCTAAGCAGGAGAAAAGGAAAGAAAAAGTCCTCTGAGAAAATTATGTTTTATTCTTTTTGTCTGCTTTCTTCATCCAAAATGATTTCTAACAAACTTAATATTTTAGATGATCATTTGCATTATTTATGATATTTTGCTGTGAGTTTTTCTTCTTACATTGTAAAATATACATGTTTTGGGAACTACCATTTAACCTTATTTCATCATTTAGATTTAGAAGCATTAACAAATACAGTACATATGGATGCAACTAATTAAATTAAAGTAATCTCATATGAAGTTTTGTTATTATTATAATTGACCTGTAACAGTAGTACAGACATATCTATTACTTTGTTGACAAATTACATTACAACATATTGTATTTTTATTGCATTCTTTAGAGAAAATTTCTCTTATCTAGGAAAAAGAACTTGACTTTTGTTTGGATATTTGCGGGAGCAATATTTTAAGTGAATGCAGTTGGGACATTCTTGTTCTTTGTGGTTAAATGTTTAATTGAAAAAGAATAATTTATTAAGTCTAATTGACTTTTTGAAAATAAAGTATAGCAAATTAATACTGGAAACTTACAGAGGAGCTTTTCCAGACTGGGCCACTTGATTTAAACAGTGCCTAGAAGAAAATTTGGGCAGAGAGGGAAGTATGTTAATAGCAAGGAACGGGAGTTAGGACAAGAATGACGATCTTAGTGTTAGTGGAGGGACTGTCGCCTGGAGCACATCTGCTAATCACTGAGGAAGGAGCTCCATTCCATGTGTGCAAGTAGCAGGGAAGAAAGGCAGGTGGAGCATTCATCATTGCTGAAGTCTACAGTCACAACCTCCGTCCTATTTACCCTCAGTCATGGAGAACATTCAAATCTCAGGTCATCAGGAAATCCGAGAGAAACTTGAGGACCGAAGTGGTTGCATTCACTGTGAAGGGGAGCACATTAACCCTAAAGTCTGAAGGGTACCATACCCTGTGTGGTCTGGGGACAAAGAATGATGTAGAGCTGTTGAAACAGGACTAAAATATAGCTTGGTTATTTTTCAAATCAGGAATTGAGGAATAGATGCTCAATAAATATTAGGTAAATAAATTAGTACATTCCAAACTGTTAATTCTCTTTCTCTTTTTTCTTTGAGACAGGGTCTCACTGTGCAGTTCAGGCTGGTCTTGAACTCAGTTTGTAGCCCAGTCTGCCTCAGCCTCTCAAGTGCTGGGCCAAAGGGTTAATTCTTTTGTTTTTGTTTTTTTTTTCAATTGGTTATTTTTTACTTATTCCTTTAAAAAAAAATAAAAGAAGAAAATCTTGGCTTTATTCATTTTGTGGTGGCAGGAATCCCTTAAGTCTTAGTTGCAGTCCACGGAAAGTGAGTAGAGGGATAAATCTGGATAAGGGCAACTCTGATGTTCTTCATGACAGGCACCCAACTCAACCCCACTGTATGTGATTCAAACTGTATCTGAGCTCTACATAGAGCCAGACTTCAGTAAATCTTAAGATGAATTCATTGCACAAACTTCCCATAAATGGGTATTTTTGGGGTCAAAACACCTAAGAGATGAAGACTAAGCATTTTCACTTCAAAATTCTGTTTACCCATGCGAGCATTAAGAAAAGAGAAAGTGTGCTTATCTATGTAATTTTGTACTTGAATGAGTTCTAATGTTAACATATTTCTGAAAATAGTATTGCCATAATTCCCAGTGTTAATACTCTAGCACATAATACTGAAAATAACTATATATAGTGCTTTATTATATACACTGTTTAGTAGTGGATTATTAAAAAACAACTATGTAAAATAAAAAAGAACTAGTTTCTTTCTGTAAGCATCAAATATTAGGAAGTCTGGAATGCAAGACTCAGAACACACATAAAGATTAACCAGATGTTATGACATAGCAATATTGAGCAGAGATTGTATTATGAGACAGTATACTAGTAATTAATAAATTAACAATTTTGTCAAGTATGCTATAGATCATAGAATGATGAGATCATTGTGGGCTAAATTAATCAGGACAGGTTCCAAGGAGGAGGAAATTTAACCAGACCTTAAAGGAGATGTAGAATTTTAATAAGTATATCTATTATATTAACTCAGCTACAGCTGTGGGAACACCATACGTTCGAAGGTTTGAAATGTAGACACGCTCAAGGTGTTACCAGACAAGGTCTGAGGAGTTTTCCCAAATAAGAGATGGGGCCTCAGCTCACCCCACCCATGGAAATGGGGGCAAACTCACACATTTCCATCATGAAAAAAGAATTTTCAAGACATTTCAATATTTGTCAACGCGAGGCATAAAGAAATTTATCAGGCAGAAACTTGGAAGTACACACTCAGAGCGAGTAGTGTGGGCTCTCTTGAGAGTTGGATCCAGAGAACATTTGGATCTAGAGCTGGATGTATTTGTGAGATCTTGGGGGCATTTGGATCTAGAGCTGGATGTATTTGTGAGATCTTGGGGGCATCTCCAAGGTGGGTGATCCAGGATGTGTATTTCTAGAGTTTGTCAGGTTACCCATCTCGCTGACCATGTGAGGACGCAAGCCATTTTCCTGTGCTTGAGCTAAGATATGATGGCTCCCCGTGAGGATGGATATTAGTGGAAAGAACAACTTACAGCTGACAGCATGGGTCCAAACCTGAACTTATGGGCTTATTGTGTCTTTAAGAGCCTTAGGAAATTTTTGGAGTCAGTTTCCTGGAAGGAAAAAGTGTTTAAGTAACTTTTATGTCCTGAAGTTGCACTTTATAATTTTTACAATTTAAACATTTACAATATTGTCTGCCTTTTTAAAATCTCTTCATGTTTTTTTCTGTTCTGCCTCAAAAGGACAGAAGAGATATGAATCGAGTATTAGTTTATGAGTGTGTAATTTAATCTGAAAGCTAACAAGAGAACTTTATAGAAAGAAAATAAAAACACTATTTACCAAAACAATTTGATTTCCTAATCCTCAGTATTTTCAACTCTAAGCAACTAGGGTCAACCCCATGAATACTTCCTTAGGATCCATGATCCCTTTTTCTATACCCCAAATCCCTGAGGTTCCGTGTTGCCTAGGAGATTAAAGCAAGTCCACACCATCCCTAAGGTCAGTGATGAGCCAGGGGATCCAGGCTGAAGCCGCCAGTGCTCTATGTGACCAAAGGTAGCATCTCCTTTGCAACTATTGGTGATGCTGAGAAGCAGCAGTGCCCAAAGTTAAATCAATGAAGGGAGAGTTTCTGTTCCAAAATTTAAGGTAACACTTCTTTTTGTCTTGTGTAAATCTGAGGAGAGAAAGCTGCCGTCTCATGCAGACACAGGAAGCACAACAGAACTGAGGCCAACTGAAGAGAAACATGGGCCCCTCCTCACCCTTAGTCTTGAGGATGCTTATGTTTATAAGCCACCTTCACTTTTAAGCTGTTTTAATTATACTCTTTGGCACTTGTAGCCAAAACTATTCCATCTACAGCGACCCACATTTCTTTGGGAATTTGTCTGGAAGTAACACTGTCAGCTCTGAATCAGACTAAAAAAAAAAACAAAAAGCAAAGTATCTTCCTGTCCCAGCGGTTCAGTTAAAATTTCAGGAGAGTGAGTAGTGTTTTTCAGAAGGAGCTTTGCTAAGAAGTTATGAAAAACAACAAATTAAAACAACCAGGAAATGAACTAGGATATAAGAAATAAAAAATGATCGATTCTCATGACTTAACCACATGGTCTCTTTACCCTCTAATAACTGAACCCTAATCGTAGATTTTGTGCTGACATATTGACACAAGATCAATGCCTTTTTGTTGCTTCCATGCAGAACTCTACTCTGTATTCTAAGTGTGGCACTGTGGGACTGTGCTTACTTTAACCTTGTTTATGACACCAGGTCAGAATCCCTGGCCTGCTTGCCTATGGCCCACCCTCTTTTGAACTCACCCAAAGCAGAAATCTATTGAACTGCTTAGTTGGCTTCCTAAACTCTTCTATAGATCAGTTTATATTTGGGTTAATATATGAATTCTACTGGCAACACATATCATCTACTCATTCAATTAAAGATTATACTATGCAAATCATCTCTATAGAGCCCTCAGCAGCTTCCAACAACAAAGTTCTGTTTCTTACTTGAATTACATGCCAGCAGGTCACTTGCTGACTTGACTCATAGCGTTTCTTCTTTCCAGACCAGGAGAGCAAGTGAAAATCCTCAATTACTTTCAGGACTTCTGTTCAGGTGTGGTTTGTCATATCTGTCCAAATTAATTGGCCAAAGGTAGATATATGACTAAGTCCAGTATCAGTACTGCAGTGAAAACACTGAGAGCAGGAATTCAGGGTCCATTTGCTTGGAGGCAACAAGAACAGTTGGAAATAATATCACCATCAGGTGTACTCATCATTCCTACTGAGGATTTCTAATGCTTCAGTCAGCCTTTGTAGGCTGGGAATAAAACTGTGTAAGATTTGCCTTCTTTCCTTAAGGCCTTATTCAAATAACTTCAGGAAAAGGCAGGATTAGTTTTAATGAGTCATTTAAAATTGGCTACAAATAATGTAGGTATGCAATAGATAGTTACTGTGTTTTGCCAAAGTATAGATATTGTCATTATTGATAATTGAAGTTAGACATTTTAATTGTCAATATTCAGAAAGTAAAGGAGAAATTCAAGAAAATAATCTATAAAACCCTCTGGTTTCCCTCCCGATCAAGTCTCCCTTACTTTAAATTATTGATGACTAATAGCTCATCAAGTGATTGACAAGTACAGCAAATTTCAGCAGCATAGAAGTAAAAAAAAATTATACCATTTTAAAAATATGTCAGTCCATCTGACATATCCTTTGAAATGCATAATTTACTCCAAGATTAATAATGAATAAAAATATATGCAAACTGTGAACAGGTCTATCCACTGAATTCCTTGGTCAGAGAAAGTATTCTAGATTGTGTTCTAAAGTTCGTCTAAACTTTATTTATTTTTTATCCCTTGAAATGGGATTTGGTATGAACTACGCAGTTTCAGATGGCCTTTAACTCTCTTTGTAATCCAAGCTGGCCTGAAACTCACAGCAATCCTCCAACCTCAGCCTCCCCAATGCTGGGATTGCAGGCATGTAACACTATGCCTGGCCATATAAATTTTATTAAGAATATCAGTGTCAAGTAGCTACCTTCTGAGAGTTATGAAGTAGTCAGTAGTACCGCTTGATAACAAATATCAATCAATTCAAGTCAACACATTAGAGTCATATACACCCAAGAACAAATACAAACTGCCTCTGGCACTGTCCCTCTATTCCATTGTATCAACTTCCTCAGTGTCGGTTCTGGTTTGTTCTTATCCTTCCCACAGTGCCTTGCCATGAAAATTTATCATGAGAATCTACTATATTTGTCCACTTTTCACACTAAGTAGAACACCTCATCCTGACTATAAGCTTTCCCTATTTGTGAGAAAAGGGGAAGTGGGCTGTATTTACATTCCTAGATTCTAGAAAATATGGATGCCATTCCTGGCCATGGATTTTAAAATGAACATATATCTGCATATTCTGCCTTCTCAGAATTACCCATGCTAGCAAGCCGCTGCTGTCAGAGATTAGCCATGTAGCCATGCTAATGTGTCCTAGATATTGAAATAACCTACTTATTTCCTCTTAATTTCTTCTTTTTGGGGGCTTAACTTTAATTTGACCTCAGTATATTTCTCTGGAACAAGTCTTTTTGTTACTGCGAATTGTCCACAAATTCTAGGTCTGTGGTTTCCATCACTGTTACACTCTGATTCCCTTTGCTTTTGACATGAGGTTGAATGACTACCTTTTCCACTGTTCTCCATTAAAGGCTGAGCCTTAGATATTTAGGGTGGAAAAAGTCTTTGTTAGAGTTAGTGCTCATCTTCTCTTCTCCATTGTATTCCAGTAGCCCCATATTATGCCTTGTTTCAAGCCAGAGCTCCAGAACATCTCAGTCTAGAGGAGTGCCTGGGTGCAGGCTTAAGAAACATACATCTCTTTTTAAAATATATTTAAAATGAGATTGATCAGTGATAGGGGAGACATAAACTTAACTTTTCTAGATATACCATAAGATTTTCCAGTGTGTTGCACCAATTGGCACTCAGATCAACAACATAATGTATTTCTGTCTCCTTTATATCCATGTGTCTTTCACATTGTCAGTCTTCTTCATTTCAGCTCTCTGAAGTATGGTTTTGAACTAAATGAACTCAGTGGCTTATTTCACGTACTGATTGGATTTTTTCATATTTTCCTTATGAAATGACAATTCGTATTTTTTTTGAGTGGTTTGTCTTTATTTCTTAAGTGGGTGTGAAGACTTACATAGAAATTCTGAATACATGTCCTTTACTGTATGCATGTGTTACTGTGATCTCACAATTTGTGGCTTATAGAATTTAGCCTTTTGCAATTTAAAATGTGACTGAAATGTTTTTGTGTGTGAGAGAGAGCAAGAAAGAGAAGAGGGATAAATCTTGTTGAATGTTACAAAAGAAGCATTATACTAAGATTAATTGTGTGATGGTTAATTTTATGTGTCAATGTCAGATACCTGATCTATGTCATTGGCTTAGAAGTCAGCAGATTGAAGCTACCATCCATAAGATAATTACTGCATGTCTGCAAATAAAAATCTTCCCCAGGTGGAATAGCAGTTTTGTCATGTTTGATAGAATTATTATTTTGTTATCTCCTCTGTTTGGAGATTAAATATGTTTTAAGGAGATGTGCATATCAAGTTGACAAGGGGTGGGTTTTGATGGTTTATTTAATGTGTTAACTTGAATTGTCTAAGGAATGTTCGAATAATTGGTGAAAACATTATTCCTAGGCATGTCTAAAAGAATATTTCTGGAAGAGATTAGTATTTTGATCAGTAGATTGAGAAAAGAAGGAAAAGTAGAAGAAGGGTGAACTTTCTGCTCTTCTTGGGCTTGGACACACATATTCTCCTGCTGTCAGTCATTGGCACTCCTGATTTTTGGGCAACAGGACTTAGCACTGTTGGCCCTCAGACTCTCAGGTGTCCAGAGTGTACTGAATTACACCACTGGATTTCCTGTTTCCCTAGCTCATAAATGGCAAATTATGAGACTCTCAACCTCTGAAATCACATCAGTCAATTTAAAAATTATTCTCTTATAGATATATCTATGTCTCTTATTTTGTTTTCTGGAGAACCAGCATAAAGTAATTTTCACTGTGCAAGATATTTTATTTTCCTGGGGGGGTCAGTGCATGCCTGTAATCCCAGAACTTGGGAGGCTGAGGCAGGAGGATTGCTGTGAGTTTGAGACCAGCCTGGGCTACAAAGTGAGCTCAAGGGCAGCCTGAGCAGCATATTGAGATTCTGTCTCAAGAAGACAAAAAAAAAAATTTATTTCATATTTATTATGACCACACAAATTTTAAAAAAAGTTTTAATTCTTATCTTCTTTCTGATTTATATGCCATAGTAAATACTTGATAATCATTGTTGAAGTCATCAAACTCCATGAGAGAAAAGAAAGAAGCCAATACTGCAGATAAATTTCAGAAACTCTTGTATCTTTGGGTAAGTGATAAATTAGAAGGACTCTACAATGAAGAGAGGTACCCTCAATAGCTTTAAATACATGACCAGTGGGACATTGGAGGCTTTGGAAGGAGGCCCAGGTTACTCTTTATTAATTACATAAAGCAAGAAGTGAGCTCAGGTTAATAAAGTAAAAGGTCCTTCTGCTGGTTTGTCACCCAAACAAAGGGACCAAGAGATGGAAAGAGAAGGAGGACAGGGAATGCGGATGTAAATATTAAGATGTGTTATGTGCATGTACCAACTCTCCATGATGGATAGGATCATTATGAACTGCAAAACGTGTACTGATAAGTTTAAAAATTAAAAAAGAATTTTTAAAAATAAAGCAAATATTGAAAAAAGTTTAAAGAAGTATGGACAGTAATAGATTTTTTTTGTTTTTTGTTTTTTTTTTTGGTATCAGGAATCAAACTCATGACCTCAGGCTTGCCAGGCAAACTGTTATGCCACTGAGCTATATCCCTGGCCATGGACAGTAATAAATTTCAATAATATCAAGCCCTTACCCAAAGAGCTTGAGATGAGAAGTGCTTTATTACTCAAATATTTTTAGACTTTGGAATATTCATATGTACATAATGAATAGATAACGAGATATCTTAAGTATAAGATAATAAGATCTCTTAATGGTGAGATATAGGTCTGAACATTAAATTCATTCATTTCATACATGTCATTTTATTATTATTGTGTTTTATTAGTATGTGTTTGGAGTACACAATGATTACATTCCTCATGGTCAGCTGCCATATATACACAATTCATCTTAATTCTTTTCTCATTTTCTTCTCTCCTGTTTTTCTTTTATTCCATCTCATTGTCACTTTTCTATTTGCAAAAGATTTCTTTCCAAGTATTTATCTTTATTTTGCACTTTAGTTATACTTTGGGTTTTACCTATAAGAGAAAATGTGTGATATTTAAGCTTGCTTGTCTGATTTATTTCATCTGCAATATGGCCTGAAGATGCATCCATTTTTCTGTAAACGACTGAAGTTTCTTCTTCTTTGTGGCAAAGTGGTCTTGTATTGTGTATAAACACCACCTTTCCTATATCCACTTATCTGTTGATGGACATACAGGCTGCTTCCCAGATTTAGCAATTATGAATTATGCTGCTATACACATGAGTATGCGCATATTACTGTAATATGATTTCTTGAAATCTTTCTGGAAGATATCTAATAGCAGATAGCTGAGTTGAATGGAACTTCTACTTTTGTGGCTTTTGAGAAGTCTTTATACTGACTTTCACAGTGGTTGTACCAGTTTGCTTTCCTACCAGCAATGAAGACAGATTCTTTTATCCCTGTGATGTAATTAGCATTTGTTATTATTTGATTTCTTGATGATAGCCATTGTGCTTAGACTTAGATGGAATCTCATTGTTCTTTTAACTTGCATTTCTTTAATAGCCAGAGATTTTGAACATTTTTTCATGTACTTATTGGCTATTTGTTCTTCTTCTGAGAAGTGTCTATTCACTTCAGTTGTCCTTTAAGCTGAGTCTTTTGTTTTAGGGGAATCTAATAGTTCAAGTTCTTCATACGTATCGTACCTACATACCTTAAAGGTAATGTTATGCAATATTTTTAATTAACCTGTGTTTTGTCCATGACTTGTCGTATGAAGTCAGATGTAGAGTTTTCTACTGTGGCTCGCAAAACATTTCAGATTATGGGCCCTTTAGATTTCAGATGTTCAGATGAGGGATATTCCACCTATGGTAACTACAGCTTAATAAAGAACTGTTCTTCCTTGACATCTGGACTTTTATATGGTGCACTAGTGAATAACAAACACTGGGTTTTACCTTTTCTTTTCTGCTTTGTTTGCTTAATAAATATTATTATTTCTGCTACCGACAGCCACCAATCCATTCACAGATTAGTTCAATGCAAAAATGAACATGAAATAATATCTACACTACAGTAAGTCTATGACTTGCCAATCTTTGAGCTGTGAACTTTCACAGGTGTACTGTCTAAGATTCACAGGTGCACTGTACAGAGCTCACTTTATTGGGTTGTGAACAAATCTGACTTTTGCACGTTCTCTCAGAACAGAGCTTGTACTTATTTATTAAGTCAGGGACTTGTACTTATTTTACTTAAGTGTCCTGAAGTATTTTTCATTCTGGAGAGTATTAAGGACATGGACACTGTTTGTTGTGTTGAAAAACTTAAACACTAAGTTGTTGTGTTGAACATTCACAGCCTAGAAGTTTTAACTGCAGGACCGCAAGTAAATATGTCTATCATGCCTATATTTCCTCATGGAGTCCCAGTGTATAACATAAACTCTAATGTGATGTTCCTTCCATTGCTATACGCTATTTCTTCGCTAAAACAGAGCCAAAAAGAAGGGCACATTCAAGAAATGTCTAACAAATATTTTGGGGGCTTGTGATTTTAGGAAGGCATGTGCTGTGGTTGGAGATCAGAAAAAGAATAGAAATGTGACCTCAAAGAAGCTTTGTCAGAGCCAGTTAAGGGACACTGAACTGCTAAACTCACAAAGCAAACAAACGGGGAAGGCATGCTGCAGACTTCAAGGTCAGATTGTCAAGTGTGTTTCAAATTGAAAAGATTCCAGCTTGGCCATAAAAGTGCTTCTTCCATCAGGTAAGCCATCTATACTGCTGATCTAGGGCCCAGCGCTTTCACATGCAAACACACTTCCTTGCAGTTCAAGTGGATAAGGAGGGGGAAAGAAAGCAAATAACAAAACTTGTTTATCGGATTCAAGTTGAACCATCTGTTGTTAATGATTAGATCTTCAGCTTCCAATTTTCCTTTGAATGTTATTGCTCATTTCTAGCGGGGCATTGCGCTGTTGCTTTCTCCTGCATGTGGATTCTAAGTAAAATACAGCTTAGATTGAAAGCCTGGTGGAGAAAGAAATCATGCTTAATGATGTCTGGCAGATTCTCCTTTTGCCCTGAAGGAAAACTCAAGGGGCCAGGTCAAGAAACAGGTCAATTCTCGGCTCAACATGGCTTTGGGGGTAATGGGTGTGCTCTGTGAGGCTCAGTTTGCCCAGCTGAAAGTGGATATTGTTATTTCTGCCTTTTCAGAAGCTGAGAAAAAATAAAGATGAACTACTACTCTTTTCCATCTACTTTATATAAGAAACCTCAACTTCATTCATAACCCAAACTTCAATGCAAAATTTACAAAACTCAATTCAGACATCCACAGTGATAATGAACAAGTTGCTGGAGTAATTTTTTTCTATAGGTGATGTTATTATGTCTCTGTAATGGTGGCTGATGGGAGTACCTTAAATCACAGTTTTTCATATGACCTATTGATCATTTGGAATTATTGATTGAGAGCAATTATAACGGTATTTGTCATTCTGCATCATCTATATATGGGAGCATGTGAAGTGACATTGCACCAGATCTAGAAAATAATGAATGGGAGAATGTGTGATGCATGTATGTCTGTGTGTCTGATATTGTGGGCATATCTCACTTAAACTCTCTCTCTCTCTGATTATAAATGTACACATAGTACTTCTTAACTAGTACACATGCACAATCAAGGAGATGATATGCACCCACATCTATATATCTATATTTTTCTATATTTCTTGTAAAAAAAGTTTTAAATTTGCCATATTATGTCTCTGTGTCTACTTATAGTAGGTATGTGTGTGTGCAATATATATGTAAAAACCGAGGTAAATTCAGATCACCCTAGAGAACCACTGCATTATTTTGAAAATGAGAGATTTTCAAATAACTGACAGCAAAGTTATCCTCAAAAGTTACAACACTCAAAATAGGAATCAGAGAGATAGATCTCTGGAAATGGGAAAGAGATCCAGAGATACCGAGGGGAGAGTTGGAGGAGGGGAAGAGAAATAAAAAGAATTAAGATGTGCTGTTTACATGTACCAGCTTCTCCCAATGAATGTAATCATCATGCAGTACAAGAATGGATTAATAAAAATTAATAAAAGTAAACAAGTAATAAGCCTCAAACTCAGCATCATTTCCTAGTTCTTTTTGTGAATGGGGTAACATTGTTGTGGCTTTCCTCACATCCTTCATTCCAATACTTAAAATCAAACTTTATATCAGGATGATTTATTATAACATAGGGCTCTCCTAAATTAAAAAAAAAAAAAAAAAAAAAAAACAGAAAACCAATGGGTAATTTGCCCATATTGCCCTAAATGTAAGAAATCACAATCATTTTTCCTCTATATTTTGGTTTATGAGTTAAGCATGTCTGGGGATGATATGTTATTTTAGATTTATTTATTGAAATGTATTCATGTTAAATTTGGTTAAGCAAAAACATACATTCATCAAAAATGTACAGAAGATATCATAGTACAGAAGCACAGAGGAAATGCAGAGGCGAGCTCAGGCGTGCGCATGACCCAGGCTGTGATCTATCATTTCTCACCGGTGGCCTCTCCTATCTGCTTCGCTCTTGTTAGCCTTCCTCACCTTTCTCCTTCTAGACATTATGCTTTCCACCCTAGTCCACCTAATACAAGACTGGTAATAGTTCTATGGTCTTATCTTCCTTGTTCAAAATAAAGCCACACGGAGACACCAGTCTGCAAGGCCTTCTTGGAAGGGCAGGCTAGTACAGTTTTAGTCTGGTGTTCTTTCCTAGACCAACCACATACTTGGGAATTGTTACAATGAAAATTTTATGCAAAACAAATCTAGAAGAATCTATTTGAACAGTGTAAGAATTAGGCTTCATCTTGAGCACTAAGATTTTTCAGGATGAAAGTTGAAGTAAAGTAAGAGCACTACTTAATTGATTTCTCCTAGATCTTTATCAGATTTGGATATGGATGATGGAAGTCCCTAGTTATACCTAATTGGCTATCTGGATGCTTGGAATTGGTTGAAATGTTTTTAAAGTCAGTTATTGGAAATGACTTCTAGTTTAGTTTGCTTACCTAAGGTCTCTGGGTACAGGCAACCTAGGTTAATGGCTGATCCTTGTTGGCTTTAATAGAATGATGTGTATTTTAAAAGCAGCCCCTCTGTGTCCTTATGCAGTAAGCATGTACTTTCTGGTTGATGCAAGATGTATAAAGAATAAATAGTCTTGGAAGACAAGTTTTCTTTTGTGAATTTAACTTACACAAATTTAACAAAACACAGATTTTTCATTGTTACATTAGCAATTCACTTACTTCGATTCTGTGAGGGAAAAAAGCCAATCATTGGGACCAGGACCAAAGTAGAGTATGAGAGGTCAAGAAAATGCTGCAGACTCTACAGAGTAGAGACACAACTCTAATGCCCTCCTGCAATGATAAACGCCAATTGTATTCTCTACGACGCATTCTGTTTTCATTGTGTAGTCCTAAGACAGGTTGCTTCAACATCACTTGCTTCATTTGAAATGGAAATTTTCAGACTAAGCTCAATCTACTGAATCAAAATATCTGGGGTTGGGCCCAGGAACTTGTGCTTAATTCTCTAGGAAATTTAGAGAGACACCAAAGGTTTTACTCCTCCAAACTATAGAGTTTAGTGTTTTTTTTTTTCAGCACAATCTTGAAATGTAATTTAACTAAAGAAATTTGAATATTACCAAGAAAAGATTCAGTCCTAAACTTGTTCGAAGTGGGTATCTCTTATCACAGAGCATTTGCAAAAGCGTGTACCCTAATGATTTAAAGTACTTGTTCAGATGATTCCAAATTTTATCACTCCTCTTTATACATATTAGGCTCTAGCTGCACACTCAGAGTTCAGAGTGGATGAGCTGGAAAGATTACAATTTGGAGCCCTACTGCACAGAACTCTTACTTTGATGTGGAGCAGAAAGGAAGCAACAGATCTAGACAATAATAAATAAACTAAGGCTCAAGCTAGAAACAATGGAAAGGCATGCATGGCACAAAATGAGAAAGGAGAGGTTGGTTATGCTGAGGGTCAGTTTACAAAGGCTTCCCAGAAGAGTGGGCACCTGAGTAGTAGAGAAAATTTTACACAAAAGGCACCAGTTTCACCTCTAGACATTATTTACCTTAGCTCATAAATGCCATTTAAAAAAATTTCAGGGCCTGGGGATTTAGCTCAGCGGCACAGAGCCTGCCTGGAAAGTGCAAGGTCGCGAGTTCAGTTCCCCGTACGGAAAAAAAAAAAAAAAAAAAAATCATTCCTCTGATCGTCCTGTTTTTGCTGCAAAGAATGAAACTCCTCCCTGAAATTTATTGTGGATTCAGATGACAAAAGCATTGTCTCCACCCCTTAGAAAATTATACCAAAAGTGTTAGACATGCTTTTTTCATGGGCAGGGCATCCTGCCGTGTGCATTCCCATACTATTTATAATTATCTAAAATAATTTACTCTACTCAAGCCTTACTTGAGGTTAGCTGTGTGTCTACAGGTGAAGGGTTGTTCCTGACCCTGAAAATCCTTGGATTTCAATGGAAAGATGAATAGCAGTGATAAACCGCAGTATCTGGACCTTAGAAGAAGCTCAGTAACATCTGTTCCTTTCACTGTCTTCTGATATAATAGGCTAAGCAAATGCTGTACTCTGTGTTTCACAAATGTTTCTCCAAGGCTTCCCTGTAGGAGTGTTACTGATTGAGCCTGGAAGTGGAGGTGCACTCGTGTCAACCCTTACTTTGTCTCTCTACAGAGATGGGTAAAGAACAGGTGGACACAGAGGTTGCTCTCTGAACCAACACTATGGACCAGTAGAATATTTTTCTGGTTGATAAGTTTATTATTCTCTTAATGTATTCTTGGGTAAACTTTCTAAGTGTTTTCATTATTGCAAATCTTAACCTTGAGAAAATTTAGCAAAATATTTCACAAGTTTGACCCTCAAACATCCACAGCAGACGGAGATGTAGTGGCATGTGAAAAACATTCTTATCAATGAGAATTGAGGGAAAACATTGAGTGTAGTGTAGGGAAAAATCTCTCTCTCTCTCTCTTACACAAACACACACACACACACACCAAACATTCATATACATGTATCTCTTGCACATATTTGAAAGGATATGTTTAAAATAAAAGTTAATGTAGAGAGAAAAATGAATTTGTTACATAAAAATTGCCTTGATTCCTATTTCCTTATTAAAATACTCACTGATGGCAACTGCAATCGAATGATTTATTATTTTGCATGCACAATCATCTGACAATCCTTGTAAATTACTTTTAACTGTGAATTTCATGATCTTCTCTCCAGATACCTCTGGCACCCTTAGGATCAGCTTGTCTGTATTCTCAGGATATCTCTCCATCCTGTTTCACTTGCAGCTAAATATTAGAAGGAAGATGTGGGTGAGGAAAACTGTAAGAGAAAAGGAAACCTTACCACATTTTCCTTGACCTTGGAGAGAAAACAAGACAATATTATGCAAACCTAGGGCTAGTTCCTTCTCTCTCGCTGTGCCCCCACATCCACTGTAGAAGGGCACTTCAGTTTATTTACTTTCTAAGATTTAACATCAGCCTGGTGAGATTCAAAATGTTTATGCTCCAAGCAAAGGAACCTTTTTCATTGTTTGCCAATCTGTGTCAGATTTAATCTAGATCTGTAAACACCAGTGCATTTTCGATTCTGATGCAATTTCCTTAAATGTACCCAACAGAGGAGGCTTTTATTGTTGTTATTTTCTTTCTTTTATTTTTTTTTCCTTTTAGTAATCTAAGAGAAAAAAAAATCTCTGAACCAATTGGCCAATCGATTAACAAATTAACTGCTAAATAACGGATTGGACCCTGTCTACATGGTGACAGCGAGCCCAGAGTAAAATATGTCTCTACAATACTTCTTTGAACACATGCCTAACAAAGCAACACTTGCTTTTTGTAACTCGTTTACACAAATGCCTAGAAACCAAATAGAAAAACATGGATTGATAATATTTTATCATTCATACAAGCTGAATAGAAATGGGCATTACATTGAGAAATGAACAAAACTCGTTTTCTTTCGAATTAAATTTTAATGTAGCAGAACTTTACATGATCCTTTGAACATAAATAAATGCAAGAAGACAACAAAATATTTTCCACTGCTAATTATGCCATTTATATTGAACATGGTGTAAAAGTACACAAGAAATAATGTTACTGAACAGACAGAGTGAAAGGGATTGCAGGAGGGAGGGGAGGATGACAGAAACCTATAATGAAGTTTGTGTTATGTAAGAATTATCCTCTACAATTTTTCAAGTCTCAGTTATTTACTTAAAGGCTTTTAGTCTGGAATAATGATGATATGAATAATCATCAGAAGCCAAGGCTGTAGCTTAGAAACCTAGTGAGAAAGCATATAATATAGAAAAAAGAAGAAGCTGTACTTTAAAAAGAGGACATTTAGGACTGCTCTTTACTGATAGTATTCACACAACTCCCACAAAGAACATCACAGAAGAGAACAGGGCTTTTTCCCCAACTCACGTTCTCCATTCATTTGGGGTTGCTCAGACTCACGGGTTTGAGGGATGCCTATGGATTTAGATTGGAAGCAATTTTCAAATTACCAGTTTGAAGGATTTCCTCAGACGGTGGAATTTTTAGCTGCATCCACACAAAGCAAAAATCAGTCGACTGTTGTAGATCCAGGTTGCAAAGCAGTTGGCTGGCTTGGATAACCAGAAATAACTTTAAAAGCATTCACTTCTTTAGTAAGTTTCATCCAATTTTATTCAGTGAGGGTTATTTACTACTATATGACTAGCCCTGTGCTGTGAGTCTGTTGAGGAGGAGGGAAATTTGGGAGTGTTCTTGAACAATCGCACTCAGAACCTTACAAAACACTTGATATAAGATAAACGGATATAAGAAAACGAGAGAAAATACCAGCCAGAACATTCTCAGTCATTTGATTTTGGTATTGATTTGATCTTGGTATGGGTGATCAGTGCTAGAGTAGAAAGTAAACAAGTTTTGGAAATAAAGAAATATAGAATTAAATATTAACTCTTGGTAGCTATGTATCTAAGAGTATGAATGAGTTATTTTGAAACATTTGATTTTAGTGTGCCTAAAAGTAGAGTAGTTTTAACAAAAATGTGCAAAAATTACTCATTCTGAAGAGGACAGCCTGGCATTTACTGACCCTTTTCAAGTAAGGGAATTTGTCAGTTCTGAAAGTTGAGAGGTAGGTCTAAAATTGATGGGGTGATGGGGAGGGGAGCAGCAAGTGTGTATGTGTGTGTGTGCATGCATGCGTGTGTGTGTATGTGTGTGTGTATGTATGCAAGAGATCTAATATAAGCTATAAATACCTGAAAACCAGATTAAGAGAGACAGCATCAATAAATAAAATCATAAATGAAGTGGAACAAAATGGATATGCAAACACTACAATGATCATATTAATATATATACATATGCTTATCTGTTAAAATTTAGATAAAATACCAAATCATAAAATGTACAATTCATCCAAATTTTCTACATCTTAGATAAAATGGACAAAACTATAGAAAAACAAAATGCATCAAAATGGAAATAAGTAGGGCTCTGGTTTTTCTTGTTTTGTCTTTTTGAGACCAGGTCTCCCTATGTAGTTCAGGCTGGCCTTCACCTCTCTTTTTGCCCCAGCCTGGCCTTGAACTCACAATGATCCTCTTGCCTCAGCCTCCCTAGTTCTGAGATTACAGATGTGTGCCACCATGCCTGGTTTAAGACTCTGTCTAAGAGGTTCACTGAAAAGAAAATTCAAAACCCAAATAGCTTCTTGACTTAATTCTATCTTTCTTTTTGGTACTGGGAATCGAACTCATGACCTCAGGCTTGCCAGGCAAGCACTTATGCTGCTGAGCTACATCCCCGGCAATTGACTTAATTATATCAATCAAAGAATGAAGATATGATGTCTGCCTTCTCAATAGGATTTTAAAAATGCTATATCTGATAAAAACATATGACTAAAAATGAAAAGGCAAAGTACTGAATAGAAGTTGATATAAATGATGACAGTTTTGAATTTAGGCTATACTAAAAAATCTAAAACAGTGCACAAGTCAATAAGATCAACATTAAGAATTAATCAATAAAACGTTAGCTGGGGATTTAAATTGGTATTTCACAAAAAAATACAGGAATAAAAAAAATGTAACCTCACTAATAGTGAATTGAGAGTTAAAGCTAAAATGAGATACTTGTCTCCCCTCACATAATAACATAAAGAATAACAATAGAAAATATTAGAAAGAGTATACTGCATAAAATTCTTCTACAGTTATATTTGAAATTTAAATTTAAACAAATCTTTTGTCAAACTATTTAACATAATACATTAAAATTGGAGACATACATTCTGTACAAACTGGCAATTTTACCCATTAAAACTCAGCAGAAATCTATGAACATTTGACCAAAACGTGTGGAAAAATGTTTGGAATAGCATTTGCATTACAGTTGAGATATAATAAACAATTAAGGCATGATTTAATCACATAATGGGCAAAGAAATTGTGCTAGGTTACACAATAAGGCAATACACAGCACAGAAATAAATGGAATATGGTTTCACCCAACAACTTAGATGGGTCTTACAACTGGAATGTTGCATCCTAGATGTCAGACACAAATTAGCAAAGACTGTAAGAGAGGATTCATCTGCATACCAAATCAGAAATATGCACATCTTAACTACAGTATTCAGTGAGCCATGTTTAAATAATAAAACAAGAGAAAGTAAAGTGACATCGTGCTCATGGTGACCTTATGGGCAAGGAAAAAAAATGACAGTGAAAGCGAGGATATGGAAACTTTTGGGGTCTGAGTATATATTTTTTTACTTCACCTATGTTTTGTTATATTGGTGTTCATATTAAATAAACCTATTGTGTTAATCATGCTTTTTATAATTATCTCTGTGTTATAAATCACACATGTGCATATGACTTAGAAAATCATTTTTAAGTTTTAAAATTCTGTATGTAGAAGGCCCTATGACTCTGGATTCATTCTATTTAAAGTGCAGATAGCAAGAATTACTCCTCAGGGTTCTCAGAGATGCATATGAGATATGAAACAAAAGAAATATTAATGTATTATCTATTAATTCTTCATACAGATGAAGAATTATTCATATTTTTAAAAATAAAAGAATATTTATTTAAGGTAGATTCTAAAAAATGGATTGGATATAGAGTTCCTTCACTCCAATTTATTTATTTATTTATTTATTTATTTTCCAGTACTGGGAATCGAACTCATGACCTCCCCCTTGCCAGGTAGTCACTGTGCCGCTGAGCTAAATCCCCAGCCCCTTCACTCCAATTTAAAACCAATTCAGTGCAGCTCAGTACTTGAATCAAGATCTGTCAAGGGTGTGTGAATAGGGGCTCTTGTGTCAGGTAAACATGTATCCAAAGCACCACCATTCCATAAAACACAGAAAATAAGGTCATATGGAACATAAAAAGTTATCCAGTGCTAATTCTTACAAAGAATCTGAAAGGAAAAAAATGATCCAAAATTTTGATTCTTTATTTACCAAAACTAAGGAAAAGAAGTACAAAATTCTAGAATTATACAAGCCTTCTGTCTCTTTTCCTTCATATACTCCATATATACACTATCAGAAAAGCTTCCAACATTATCTTTAAAACACATCCAGGACTCAATCTTTTTCTAAGAATCCTTTTTTTCTCTAACACGAACATCTTGCAATATTTTGTCTTAATGCTTTTCCCAGTTGTTCTTTGAATATTTTTCTTTAGCCCTTACTGTCTACTCTGCACACATCAAAGTGACCCTTCAAAAACCAAGCTCAGAATTGCTCCCTCCTTCTCTCAGTTCTGCCTGAAGGGACAGCACAAGGTTCCTTCAGTGCTCTGCAAGATCCCGCCCAACCCCCAGGGTTTCACCCCTACTTTACCATCCTACCACACACTCTTCTTGTTCTCCCTCTGCACAAGCCTAACACACTCTTCTAAGAGGACTTTCTCACTGCTTCCGGTCTAAGATTCTGTTCTCCACATACCACCCATTTTTTCACTTCTTTTAGGTTCCTGTGAAAATATCATCTTATCAGAGATAACCACCCTGACCACCATACCCAGTGTCATCCCCCTTCACCCAGAGCAGTCTCACCCCCAGAAACTCTATGCATTCATTATCTTGCTGTTTGTAGTCTGCCTTCATGACTCCAGAGATTTTTTTGGGAAGAGGGGGAGGGTTGTCTCATTCTCTTTATTATTGTGTCTAAAAAGCACTGCAATGTAGTGTGTGTCCCCAAAGATGTGTTCAATAGACAGGCAAATATGGGGTGGATTTCAAGCTCTGCATGAGAACCCTATTAAAAATTCATTTGAGAACTCGCCCTACCCTCAATCATATAGCTTCAACATCCTTATGGAAGATATTTCTTCTCAAACAGTGCAATTTCTTCACTTGCAAGCATGTGTCACTCACACTCATACAGATATACATGGAAGTCTTTCACTAACCATAATGTAGATTTCCACTTAAAAATAATAAATAGTTCACTAAGGTCTCAAATATTCATTGCTGTCCAAGTAGATGTTTCTGTCTCAAGGAATGACCATTTAATGAACCACACTAGCCAGAAGTCAATGAGTTCAACTCAAGATGTGTCTTATTATTTCAACATATTTACAAAGGAGTACATTATTGTTAACTGGAAAACTGCATAACCTGCATTTATATAAAATTGATTGGGGAAAACTATGCCATTGGGAAAGTGTTAGGAACATTTCTATAGCCTGACATTCTGGAAACAAAGCCATTTAAGGTGATTACTTATATGGTATTAGAACATCTAATTTTCAAATATTCTGTCCCTGATAATTCATTGTAATGAAGATAGCAATACTGATATTATACCCACAGAAATTTAGTTGATAAGCAGCTTTATGGTTTAATTTGACATCATTTGAATAAATGGAAGGTCAATTTCTTGGAGAAAATTTTCCCTTCTTCTCAACATAGGCATGTCTTGAACACTGTTTTATCTGGAATTAGGAGATACTGTATTTATTGATTCAGATATTTACTCTGGAGAGATCTTAGAAGTCCATTCAATAAATACCATGAAAACTGTGTTGACAATTTCATAATTGAGGACATGAAGCATCCTCTGAGACTCTGATTCTCATGCACAAAGCTTCCCTCCCTTTAGCTGAAAATGGCTTGTTCCTTCTCTTTCCAAGCACATGTGTTTCTCAAATCATTGTGGTGTTAGCCTCAGAGAAGTTTGTCTTCGAGTGAACTGCTTCTGATATCCTGTAACCTTCTTGTTTTCCCAACTCCCCTTCTCATCCTGTCCCCTTTCAGTACAGATTTCTTTCCTGTATCCATTTTCTCTACCTCCAATTTCTTTTTTTTTTTTTTTTTTTGTTTTGTTTTTCTCCCGTACCGGGAACCGAACTCATGACCTTGCGCTTGCCAGGCAGGCATCCAATTTCTTTTTTCATCTTTCATTCCTCTGTCTCCCGTCATGGTAACATACAGACTTACAGCAATAGGCATATTTAAAATGGTAATATACAAATTAAAACACAGCCTCTACTAAAGGGTAAGATAAAATATGAAGCCAACTGAGTTTCAAATTTGCCTTTCAGATTTCTTGAAATCAAGGTAAATATTAAGAAACAATTTTAAAATCACACATAATCTTAACACCAAAGAAATGCATTTTTCAGAAGTACTAGTGTATATTTTTCAAGTAGATAATTTTATGTGTGCCTAATAGATAGGGTAATTGCTAAAGCTATACATAATATTTTGTAACATCAGCTTGAATTTGATAACTAATTTTCACAGTAGCTTTATGTAGATATGTGACTACAGTGACAAAAACAACATTTTTTTTTTTTTTTAGAATCGAGACAGATTACTTATCTTTTCCACTGGGGCCTGGACTCTTATCTAGAGAGTTATAAGAATTGTTTGAGAAAATATTTATGAACAGATTGGTGGGCTCCGGTCAGGACCCTACTTAATCACAGCCTTCAGGACAGGGTCATGCTTGCAAAAATTCATGCTTGCAAAAATTTCTCTCTGGTCATGATGTGCAAAACTTTAAAGAGGGTATTTTTCTCTACTTCAGACTCTGAATACTTAAAAGATTTGCATTTATGTTAAGATATCACAACACTATTTTCTTCCCAAAGACCTTAGTATTCATGTTTGCATATGCCTATTCATAGACAACCTGGCAAGC
The DNA here is from genome assembly GCF_000276665.1 of Chinchilla lanigera. Taxonomy (NCBI): domain Eukaryota; kingdom Metazoa; phylum Chordata; class Mammalia; order Rodentia; family Chinchillidae; genus Chinchilla; species Chinchilla lanigera. The sequence goes on along the minus strand of NW_004955402.1, from coordinate 25,229,214 downwards.
ACAGTCCTAGTGTATTCATATTGAGTGAGGCAGGTATTAGTCCACTTACTATTACTTTAACAAAGCACATGAGGGAGGCAAAATGCATAAAGTAAAGAAATTTTGTTTAATCCTCAGATTTGAAGTATACCTGGCAGCCCCATTTGTTCAGCCTCTAGTGAGAACCTAAAAGCATCACTGTGGGAACACCCATGGGAACCAGAGATCACATCATGAAACAGGAAGGCTGGGAGAGATTCAGGGGTCAGGCATAGGTTTCATAAAAGAATCCCTCCTGCAAGAGTTCACAATCCCATGACAAATACCTATATCCTTCACACGGGCAGCTTCCGCAGGGACCTCAAAACCACCCACTAGAGGGTCCAACTTTTAAAGGGCCCTCATGCCCCATCTTGACATATCAGGGACCAAGCTCCCAGCATGAGAAACCTTTGAGGAACTAACAAATGCAAATCATAGTAAGGCCTCTTAAGAAGCAGCAGAGGAAGGTGTGGAGGATCAGGAATATATAATCTCTGACCTCACCCCACTACCATGAACCAGGTAAGCTATAACAGTCCTTCTATCCCCACCTAAATCCTTCATTTCACATTAAGAAAACTTGAGACCTAGAGCTTTCATGGCATGCCCATGGTCAAGGGACTTTACAACAACAAAACGTGAGCAAATTCCCCATCCGTCTCTGCAGAGGACTTGTGGCTGCTCTACACATGTCCTCCAAGCAACCTTCAGATAGCAGGGAGGGCCACTCGCTTCTAACCAGGGAGGCCTGCAGCTTGTAGAGGCGCAGTATCAGTTACCTTCTCCTGTCATATGCCTTTGTCTCCTTTTTTCCTCCTGCTCTTTCAATGCCTCGAGAGAAAATATGCATTTGTTCTCTTCATTTTGCATTTGTTTCTGCCCTTCCTTCAACTCTGCCAGTGTGATTCCTACTGCTATCTGTGAGGGGCTTTCTTCTTCCCAACATTTAAAATATCTTTGTATAACCCAGAGAGCCATGCAAAATTTCTCTATTGAAATTCAAAACCCAGCCAAGCTGACCTCATTTCAAAATAAGACCAAATCTCAAGCCAGCTAGCTTTATTCAAAACATTCTTTTACATACTTTTATTTATTTATATGAAAATTATTTTTTCCTGTGGACATTTTGTACCTTCAAGAGAGGTTTTAGAGTGTTAATGAGAAAAAGGCATGGTAATGCCCTACATTTGCATACCACTTCACAGGCAAACCCCTTCCACAAACAGAACTCCTAAGTGTTTGGTGAAGATATTGGGAAAATTGTCAGACTCTTTCAATGTTACTCATACACAGACAGACAGACAAAGACACACACATACACACGCACACACACATGCACCCACACACACAAACACACATCTGGCAATAGGGTTTTTCAGGATGTATCATGACTTTCCCAGAGGTTCCAGGTTGTCAGCACAGCTATTTATGCATAGCTGAAGTCACATAGCTGAAGTCCTGTTGATTATGGAATCTAGGCAGTCAGCCTAAGAGGAAGAATCTTGGGCTACTTCTTATTAGTTTAAGCTTCTATAGCTCTGAGTTCACCCAGAAGACTTACTAAGTAGCATTTAGATGTTAAATCCTAGTAGCAGGAACATTAATAGCCAAATAAGTTGCTAAAGAGTAACTGATTTCAGGAGCCTGTTCTGACAGGATTTTAGTATTGTTCACGTCCACTCTTTTTTGTCATTTCTGGGCATCTTCTTCCCAACCCACAATCATATTCTGGTTAGTCATGATATTTGGTATTGTGGGACCTCCATGTCAGGGCACAGTTTAGAAATATACTACTAATTGTGATATTTAAATTCTCTGGTGAGATATCCAATAAAGTACTTTTGTCAAGATTGTCCTTGATCCTAAAAGAGTGAAAGAGAGAGATAAGCTTCCTCCTTTTCACTGTGGATTCTAGATATAAATCTTGGAGTAGATGAAGTGATTTTACCATTTGCTTTTGAAGGAAGAACTGATTTTTCACTCAGCTGTCCATTGCTTGCTGTCTACACACACTGATTCCTATTAACTCCTACCCTCTGCAGGAAGAATTCCTATCTAAGTTTCTTTGGCATGACCAGCAGTCAGAGTATCATAATCTAGAAATAGTTGTGTCTATTGAACATGATCAAATAGACTAATGCTTCCAATCAAATTGCTCTAGAAGGAGTTTATAATGAGAAATTCAGGACGCAGAGCTATGGGATTCAACTGAAATCCCTTGTAAACTCGGTGCCAAGATACCCAGTACAAATTGCCTCTGTTCATACCTGAGATCTCCGTGATTCCAGGTTACAGGAAACCAAAGGTGGCTGCCTGGAAATGGGTGAGATAGAGGTGGCAGCACAGTGCACAGGCAGAGAAATAAATATACGAGATAGAGAAAGTATCTGGCAGGTAGTAGTTACATGATCAATGTGTGTGTTATTTTTCATGTTGAGTACCAGTTTCTTATCTATTTTTCACAGACATTTTAAAATGTGTATTGCAAAATCAACTCTGGGAACATAGCACAGCTATTTAAAAATAAGATTTCCTCTTCTTTGCTTTACCAAGTGTTTCTCTGGATGGGCAGTTTTCTCTTTGATCATCTTTCACCCTATTCATGGCCAATTCAATACGAGCATGGGAGACCCATGTTTGTCTTTTCGTCCTCTCAGGTTCTATTTCAGGAAAAACATGAACAAGTCCTAAAAGACAGCCATTAGGATTACTTCTGTAAAGTATAATGCAGGAACATATATAAATTTATTCTCATAATACCAGAAAATAGAGAATAAAATTGATATATGTCTATGAAATTGCTATCAAAAATTTCCATATCATATGGTGACTATATATAAATGTTAAGATAATATCAAATGTAGACATAAATGCATTTTTGTGATGCATTTAGCCTTGTTAGAGAAATAACTGCTGATAAAATGAGTTAAACAGTCAAAACGTAAAGTATAAAAATTGTACAATTATAAATTTATACCTATTTTTGCTTTAAATTACTTCCCTGTCCATATAGAACCACTGCACTGGTCTCTACACCTACAGCAATAATTGTATCATTATGTTGCTCCATAAAGGGTCTCAAAAGCAAGGACAAGTAGAAAAACCCATAAAAACTGCAGGACAATGTCCTTTTAAATTATGTAAACCTCGTTTTATGTAATACTGTCACTGAGCAAATAATCAGTTGGTTGAGGAAGATTAGTAGCTGTAATTATTTATTCATTTTAATGTTTGTTATTAAGCCTTCCTTTTGCTATTTGTGGCCATTATATGATGAAAGATCAATACAAAGTAGATGAGAAAGTGTGGAGATGGTGGTTAATTATCAGAAAGGAGAAAGGTAGGCAGGTGCCTGGCTCCCTGCTGATAATCCCACTCTTCATCTTACAAATGTTTCTCTAGTTAACATTCTCCTTAGCTTGAAACAATGCAGAAAGATAAGCAGCTGGTCCTTCCTTTCCCCACAGGTGGGCATCTTTCTTGCCACTGAAGTGGGTTTTAGGAGGTAGTCTGTCCTGTGTCAGGCTACATTTCAATGTCCAGAGCAGCACCTAGCAAGTAATACACAATACATATTTGCTGAATGAATAATAAATGAGCTAGAAACTTATTAAGGGGCATTGTATCCTGCCTAGAAGTCATAATTGACTTGTAAATCCCTAAGGTGGGCCACAATAAACTAGCCTGCTTAGGCTGGCTACCCAATTTGAGATCTTCAAGTGGACTTTTCCAGCATTTATGGGTTGCATTTCTGGGAAATATGCTGAGATATATTTTTGAGATTATTTTTCCAATTTGGGCATATTATTATTTTCATTTCTTAAAGGAATACCTTACAATTGGGTGGAAAACATTTTCTAGTAAAAGAAGTTTCAGTTCAGTTGTCATGGCTTAGACATTACCAGTTGTCTAGCTGATAGAGTCTACATAAATAGGCCCTTTTCAAAGGTCTGAGAGGTTTTCTTCACTAAGCAAATTCCCTCTAATGATACCAGGAACAACATTGTTCCTAAGAAAGGGCACATCCAAGGGTTAGGACTTCCACGTTTGCAGATGTCTTTGAATATACACGCACATACAAGTGACAAAAGCCTCATTTGACTTTTCCTATGATCTTGTGAAACACATTATTTGCATTAATCATAAGATCAAAATTATCTGTTCTCCTAATAGGCATTTGCTTACAGAGTTCAATTTCAGCCCCTGTTCCATGTATTACCACATCCCTCCTTGAAAGCAGTCATGTACCCACCTTTGCTGTTTATAGATCCTAATATTAATTATATCTAGATGCCTGCTTTATGACACAATTTTCTTTTTTATGAAATTAATTTTAGTGCATCCACAAAATTGTACTTTTTATGGTCTACTATGTGATATGTCCATACATATACCATATATATGTACAATACATTACTACATACATGTATAATATTTAATCAGAATAGACATATCTGTCTGTTCAGACATTCATCATTTCCTGTGGCATACATTCAAAATATTTTCTCCTAGATTTTCAAAGCACAATTATGTATACCCACCCTTTCTACAGTAGTATACCAGAATATCTCACTACAATCTACCTATATCTTATCAACTTCTCAATATTCCTCTACCCTCCAAGCCTTTGGCAATTCCTTCTATCAGACCAATGCTTTTCTATTTCACACATCACGATGTGATTTTGTTCTGTGCTTTGCAATTTATACGCACTAGATTAAATCATTAAAAATCAAGTTAATATTTTACATCTTGATCTTTATAATAAATTAAAGCCATGGGTTTAACTTAACCCATATGCATTATGTGGCATACTAGAGGGCAGAATGACCACAGCCTGAGGGGAGGGTACAGCTCATTCCCACTGCTCTGAGCCCTGCTCCCCTGAGCAACTGTGCATAGCTCTTAATCTTGATATTCAGAAAGACCAGCACTTTGAAATGAACTACTTTTTCTTCAAACAGAAAGTTGGATTTTCTCAAACTTAAGGGGGAGTTTTAAAAAACTTTAAAATCATTTATTAGTTTAAAAGATTATTTTTAAAGAATTGCAATTGTTTTTAGATGTCATATTGGATCTTTTGGTTCCAGGGCCTTGAGGACGTTATGTGATCACAATTTTATCATATTTCCAGTCTACCTTGATGTGTGATTTTGATTTTACTCAGCAACATCAGCTGCCTCAAGGTAAAGAAAAAAGATGAGATATCCACCAGGAAGAAGGTTCAAAGATATACATGCATATATCTCCAGCAAAATAATGTCTCCATGTTAATGATTTTCACTGAAATATTAGAACTGAAAAGGGTTTGTTCAATTAGACAGCATAATAACTGAACTCTTATAGGATCCCTGCGTTCTTGGCCAGTGCCTGAAATTTCAGGACCTCAGTTTCCTCCTTTATGATATGTGCAAATAAAATAATAGTACCAGCCTTACAGGCTTTTTCTCAACATTAATAACGCAATCTATGTAAAACAGTTAACATTGCATTGATCACATACAAAGCATTCATTATCATTTTAATTTTTATGTAAATATCATTGGCCATGTTATTTCTCACTGATATGATGAAGCATATCAAGCTAGTTCAACACTAAGAAATAAGAAGACCAGTTTAAATAACTGGTAAGAACTGTGCTCAAACTATTCATTTCATTTTAATAGGAATTTTAAAGATTAAATATCTGACTTACTGAATCCTGACATGTATCTCTTTACCACACTCAGTGGGCTTTCAAGTTTCCATTTTATATTTTACTTTGTACAGCAATGCCACTTCCTTTGCCTAATAATACCAACTGTTCAAAAATCCCAGGTATTTTTCAGAGTATATAAGCCTGTTTGTTTATTGTGCTCCATAATGTGTATTTTGATTTAAAAAATGAAATGAACTTTTCATTTGAGGTTTTTCCTTTTATCAGTCTTATGGTTCTTTGTTGTTGTTTGGGTATTTTTATCCCTTTCATTTGAGGCGGTGAATATGCCCATATAAAGCCCACAAAAGGACAAAGGGAATGCTTGCTGTTTTTCTAGTCCATAATGTGCATTTTGGTTTTAATACAGAACTGACTGTACAGCAAACAGAAATTACTCTGGCAGAGATGCATGGTGAAGAATCTAAACCCTTTCTCTTATCTTTACTTATGTCCCTGTTTTATTAAATGATCACAATCTAGCTTTATTTTCTTCTCAATCAAAGTCTTCACATAGACATAGCCAAATCTGCTTCCACCGTCACACCCATGGTGATTCTGGTAGATCTCACTGTCTTCCAAGTATTTAAAATCTAAAAAGTTCATTTTTGTTCAGTTTAAAATCTTTGTCTCATGTCGAGTTTAAAGCTCATTTCCTCTTTCTCCCCCTGAGTTGGGTGGACTTTCAACCTCATGACCTGGAGCATAAAGGACGCTTAATCAAGAAAACTTTTTCTTTTCACAATTTCCTCTTGATCTCTGCTCCTGAACTACAAAGAAGTAAGAAAGCGGAAGCAGAAAATGGACAGAACGCATTTATCCCTGATTTCTTTAGCTGTAGACATACAAATGCTAATTCACCTGTCTGACTTCAGTGTAAGCTCCTTAGGGCATCTTGCTGGACGTCCCTACTCTGTGTGCTTGCTGTGGTGATCCTGTGTGATGCAACCTCACTAGACTTCCCCTATTTCAGGCTTCTTGCTGCAAAATTTCCTTGTTCAGTGATCAATTCTTCAGAGATGGGTATAGGCAAGATGGTTCAAATATGTCTGGGTTACTTTTCTCTTGTTGCTAAGACAAAATACCCAATGCCCAAAATTAAGGAAGGAAAGGTTTATTTAGCTCACAGTTTGTGGAGGTTTTGGTCTATAATTGGCTGCCCCCCCCGTAGGGCAGCATGGTGAGGGGGCAACAGTTCAGGGTGGCAGAAGACAGCAAAAGCAGCAAGAGCAAGAAGGGGAAGAACAAGCCTCTTTTCCATCCCTGTATCATAAGTAGGCTTTCCACCCCAGGGTGAGTCCTCTACACCCACACTATCTTTGTGCCCTCCTCCTGCAAAGGTTCAGGATGTTTACAAAGAGAGAAGCACCTGGCCCCCTGCTCAGTCGCTTAGCTAAATTTCTACACTTCTCAAATTGACAAAGAGTATCAGCCATTGCAAAATGGGATACTTTCACAGGTTCCTTTTACCACAGAGATATACATATACCTTTGCCTTGTTAAATATCCAAACTGTAAACTGTTCACTGAGGTCAGTTCTTGACATTGTAAACATTATTTTTCATGGTTTGTTTGGTCATAGAAGACCCAGATCACATGTATAGCCAACAAGTAAAAAGAAAAAGAAATCCCCTCTTCTTGTTCTATCACATAGTCCTAATTCTCTTTTAATCTCTGTACTATGCTTAGGTTCTGTGTAGAAAATGTATGTCCTCTCTAATTCCTGGACTTAAAGCTAGTACAGAAGAATCATTGACCTCTCTACATATCCAAAATAATCTATGTGATTTCTCTCTCTGCTTTATGTAGGCTGAAAAAGAACTGAATTGATACAGGAAATGGTTGACCTTGCTGTCCAGCTTCTAAATAAAGACTGGAAGGGTTCTCAACATCTTCATTGTTCCTTAACTGTCTCTCTTTCTCCCTTCTTGGGTCACTTACTAATTCTAAGAAAATAAAGTCTCATTTAACATCTTGATAAGCACTGAATGAACAAACATAACGAATCTTATGTATAAGTATATATATATATATATATATATATATACATACATTCACAGATATATCTATGCCTATGTATGTAGAATATTTATTTACTTATATTTCCCATTTACAGAGAAGTTCTCTGTTGGATAGTATACTGCTGAATGAATTGCAACTTTCAATGTGAAGAGCTAATGAAATCAAAACCATAGGTTAGTATTTAGCACTCACATAACACTTATATTTACAAAGTACTTTAGAATAATTCATTCCTTACTCCCCATCATAGCCCTCACAGGGAGGCTCAGTTATCTTTCCCTTTATAAACGAGGAAATAGAGACCTGGGACTGTTTCCTGACACGCTGTGCAGCTGATTAGTGGCAGCGACAGACTGAAGCACAAGGGTCTTGACTTGGAGAAGTGTTGTTCACCCTTTGGGCCCTAAAGAATGAGATTTCTTAATAAACTTATGAGTCATGAAGAAGAAGCACAGACTGAGTATGATTTTACTAGCCTGTTTCCACTGCATCTCATTGATGGCTTAAATCATCTTAGTGCCACCAAGCCCTTTTCAGCATAAAATAAAAAGTGTATTAAGTGTTAAATTCTCCCCATAACTGGTATTTCTCATTGACTGCAAGTTTATGGAAGTTGTCAACTTCAGAGACCAACTTCTATGAAGTCATTCCAGCCTCTGTAGGTAGACGAATTGATCTAGTCAGAAATGACAAGGCTAAAATTAACAAATTTACCAAACTCTTGGAGCTGGGGCTATATTTGCCAGTTCTCATACTCTAGTACCATCTTCCTACAAAACCCCAGAGTTGAAGCATTCATCTTCTCACCTGCAGACACTGTTACCTAGATATGTTTTACTTACAAAGAAGATCACCATAGCAACCAATTAGTATTTACATGGCTAGGACAGCAGGTAGTAAAAAAAGACGGAAGTAGGATGTGCTTACTCATTTGTATGTGATCTCAACAGAGAAAGGATAAAATGCTGATTCCAGTTTTCAAATTCCCATTGACCTTTCTCATCCTGCCTTGTATTCACATCTGTCTTTTCCTTAGGTAACCCATTCAATGAAAACAGTTATGGTATCTATAACAAATTTTATATTTGTTAACAAAAAATGAGATGATTTAGTGGAATAATTGTGCCTCTGCCATGGTGGTGTATTGTAGGATCCTTTCACCCCACACACCACTAGGATTCAGAATCCAAGCCTTGTTCTCATACCTCCTATGGGTAGAAGCCTCAAAGTATATACTCTTCTCTTGTCCTTCCTCTAACAGAACATGCACAATATTATATTCTTTTCACTGCATTTTAACTTCCTTGCTTTAATTATAAATATCCTGAGAAACAGAAAGTGCATTTTATCATAGAAAGAGATAGGGTGACTGTTAAACCCTAACCCCAGCTCAAATACTAACCAGCAAGGAAGTCTCGGGCAAATTTCTAACTTCTCTGGCTCAGTTTCTTGAAAACAAGCACAGACATCTATCCCTAGAGCTAGAGTGAGTATCTTGGGATCTGTCTACTCTAAGTGCTCATTAAAACTTAGATCTATTTTACCAACTCCATTTAAAAGCACACAGCATAATTCCAAATATTTGAATATGTGTGTATAGGTGTTCTACACTGAATAGTTTATTCTCTTTCAAGTACTTCTTAAAAAACCTTCTGCACTGGAAGAGAGGGCAGTGATATCTAACTTCTTAGAATTACTGCACAGCAAATCCATCAGAGGACATGCCACAAAACTCCCGTAATTGCATAGCCGTGTGGATATCATGATGTCACCAATAACCTGCAGGATGTAGGGAAACTTCTCCCCAGGTTCAACCTGAAACAGTTCAACACTCTTTGGAATTAATGAAATAGTCTAGGAAACTATTACTCTGAAAAGTTAAGTGTCTATGTAGTTTGGATAAATTGAGTAAAGAATTAAGATTTCCCTTCCATTCAATTTGTTGTAGACTGTTTTAATGGCAAATGAGTGGTAAAAGCCCTGTTTATGGACCATAGAGGAAATGGAACAATCTTTTTGGTCTAGTCTGTTCGGCTTCAGACTCTTTTGGCAAATCAAATAGAAGAATTAGACAAACGAAGTGACATATTACTGAAATGAATTTCAGTTCACATCTTAGTTGTTCCGCGTATATATTCTCAACAAATCACTGCCTGCATAATCTATACCAGCACATCATTTCCTCATTAATCATAAATACTCACGGCTGCATTCTTCCTGTAAGCTGTCTACTCGATTTGAGTATAAGCTCTGACATGAGCTTTAAGTTCCGCATCTCCTGCACTCAGTCTCTACTCTTCAGTGCTCCATTGTTTACGTCAGCAGTGTCATAGATACTGGCACAGGTATTTACTAAACTATTTCTAATGCTCATCCAGTGCTAGTAATAAACATAATAAAATAAAATAAAGCTTATTTTGGCTTACCTACAGAGAGGAGTCATCTGCACTGTTACCTCTCTAGAGAATTTCTTTTTGTGTTTCATTCCTCTACACAAAGAACCTCAAGATTTTTCTATTCAACATAAAAATACATTGATGTGGTTTCTCTCAGGCCAGTCAATTTCAAAAGTAGGATGATGACAATAGCATGATGGATTTATTTCTATCTTCTATTTAATATTAGAAGTTTTAAAAAGTTCAAAAACTGTCATTCTTTATATTTGACTACTTTTTTTAAAAAATAAAGATTTTTAAAAGTTAGATTTTTTGTAGTTTTTTTTTTTTCTGGTAGCAAGTAATTATATCTTAAATAGTGCCTTTTTCTTCTAAAGGGCAGTTAGTTCAACTTTAGAACAATTCACTCTAAGTCTCCAGTGAGAGAAATGTGATGGAATTATGCGATTATACACATAGAAGAATAGAAGGCATTATCTGTCCATAAAACATCCTCCTAGACTTATTATAAAATTAAATCTGGGCAAACAAATTCAAAGGGTTTAAAAGTAACAAATATGCTTTCATACCTAGAGTATATGATCCCATATGTATGACATTATAAAATATACAAATATTAAAATTATACAGCCCTTTGCTTTATGAACAAATAAATCATTTGCATTATAGGGTTTGAAGAGGTGAACAGTTAAATAGTTTTATGAGATGAAAATACTTATTGAAGATAAATTACCGGGCACAATGTAACTGTAAGAGCTAAAGAAGAAGACAGCATGAGCATTAAATAGATACAAGCTCAGAGTGGAAAAAATCATTTCAGATTTGGAATGTTCAATCCATTCATCTTTTACAAGCATTTCTTAAAATTGGACTATGTACTCCCTCCGGGAAAAGTTTGTAGAAGAGACAGGATCAGAGCTCAGCTTCCTGCCACATGTATTGTACATACCAGTAGCTTGAAACATCAGAGAAAGCCTTGTATTATTATGTTTTTAGATGTGTAAACAATAGAACAGTGGTAATAAAAGGTACAGTTTATAAAAGTCAGACATTATACAAAGAGTTCTATATATATCATCTTATTTAATACTTGTAACAACTGTTTAAGGTTCATATTAATAAGGCCTGTTGAGCTAGGAAACCTTTTAGTTTAATAAGAATTCATAGAGTCAATATAGCTTGGTAGTAGTAGATCCATGAGTTCAAAGGCCTGTATAGCATATCACCAAAATCTGAATTTATTCTGAGGCATGTAAACCTCGAGCTTCCACATACTAACTATAAATTCTGTGATGGCACAGTTGAAGTCTCTTCTTCTGTCTTGACAATCTTCATCGTGACTGAGTTTGAATATAACAACTGAGACTTACAATGAGTAGCTCTGTCATTATTTCACATGAGTAAGGGAGGCTCTGTAGCTTTAGGAAAATACACTTCAAGGATATCCAAATTAAGTCATTAGCATCCTAAATTAGAGACGTTCTTATACAAGAGAGAAATGTACAAGGTCTGATTCTACCCTGTTCTGGTCATGGGTTCTTTGGAAAGGATTTATACATGTTGTACTTCAAGTTTTCATTTATAAGTAAGGAGAATAACAATACCTGACTAATTATGCTGTTGTGAGTATCAAATGATAAAAATCTACGTCAAAGCAACTAGAACTGTCACTGACAGATACCAAGTGACCAAAAATATCAACTGTCATTATACTGTCCACTGGTGGAGATATCTATAATTGTACTGCAAATGAAGAATTTCATGGCTGTTCAATATCTATTTCTCAATAATTTTTCAAGGCAATAGTAAAGTATCAAGGCGCGGTTAATAACAGGACTCAGGAGTGAAAGAACTAAGATACAGAAAATTTAATAAAATGTACTGAACTACATCTCAAAGTCCGCTCCTGGGGTCAAATTCACCCTCCATGAGTCTGACATGAAATTTGCAGAAGAAAATGGAATGTTTCTCTGCTGAAATTCCCAAGATCATTTGAGCTACAGTTCTTCCTAAAGTTGTTTTGTATGCATTTTTGAAAAGGTGCAAGCATGCATATGTGTATGTTTATATGTATGTACAGAGGTGTGCTTAGCATTTTTCCTTCCTAAAACCTTAAAGGATAGCTGGTGTCTTTTCTCCTTTTTTCTATTGTTGTAGGTTTTTTTAAAAAATGTTGTTTATTACTTTAGATACAATGAGAGGAGGCCTGAGTAGTTGCTACTTCCTTGGTCTTACCATTTATGCTCCAGACTGACATACTTTTTGACATGGGAATCTATAAATAAGAAACCAAAATCTATTCAGTTTTCCATACCCAAAGTATAATGTACTTCAAGGACTAAAACATGAAGTCTCATTAAAGAGAATAAAAAATAAAAACAAAAATCGCAGTAGAAATAATACAGAGTATTTTATTCTCTTTAATGTTTTGATCAATCTTACAATCTTAACATCTAGTAATCTGAGCATCTTCACTGAAGATAACAATATGTAATATAACAACCACTGCTAATTTCTATCATTTTGTTTGTTCTGAAACCTTGTATCATTTTTATTGTTTTTGCTTTGTTTTGTTTTGGTCTATGTTGTTGGTAATTTGCTATTGTTCTTTTTTTATTATTCCCTTTAATTAAAAAAAAAAAAAAAAGAAGTCCCAAACTAGTTCTCTGACACTAAACAGCCAGGTAAAATAGAAGATCAAGGAAAAGTAAGGCTTCTTCAAACCACAGTAATGCAAATGTCTTTCTACCTCCATATTAGGCAATCAATCAATCAATCATATATCAAAATGCTTTACTGACTGCCTATTGGACTTTTAGCTTTGAACACCGCTATATGAGAAAGCAAAAGGAGGAGAAATTCTAACAGTTATGGACAACTCGTGCCAGAGAACTTAGTTATGGATAACAGTGCTCCAGGGACCATTTTAGAAGGGAGTAAGATAAGGCCATGATAACAAGACTCAGTTTTCTCTGCCTGTGCCTCAGTGTACAATAAGAACTTCAAATCTCCTATTTTAAATTGCTTTCACTCAACGTTTGGGAATTTCTAGTGAGCAGCCAGCATGTGAAGAATGCCCAGTATTCTAAGCAGTGGTTGATCCAATTTTGACTTCCCCTCCCCCAGTCGGCTGTGACCCTTTGGCCATCCTTCCTGTTTTACAGTTTTCTCCATTAGTTACTTCTGAAAACCTCTTCACAACATTTCTGACTTTTTTAGCCATTTATAGAGATATACTTCCAATTCTTGCTTTTCCACCGTTTCTCTTCCTCTGGTTTATGCTTCTTGGTATATTATTTCATCTCTTCTCTTCCCCTTAACTTTATCAAAGCGATTGTTTCCCACTAAGGGCAGCTTCCTGACGCCTCACTCTCCCTTTACCTCAGAACCAGCTGATCAGTCAGTCTTTCCAAGTGTGACTTTAAAATACATCCAAGTAATAATTATTTCCATGAACCGTCATTGCAGCAGTTCTGCTCCAAACCCCTATTTTCTATACTTTGAATCACAGCAATAGCTTTCTTATGGGGATCTCTCCATATGATTACTGAAACAGTTTCTAAGTGACAGTTTTCTGATCTACTTTATTTACGTGAAATTTTAAAAATGCAAATCCGATTATGCTACATTTTACATATTCTCACAACTGTCTAGTGGCTATTTTACTGTTTTTGAGGATATGTTTTTCATTCTTTATCTCCTGCATTCCTTTCCACCCTATCGTCCATCCTGTCCTCATGACAGAGTCCATTTGCAGCCATACTAACTATCTTTCTATTGCCTAAAGCTATGAGGCTGTCTCTTCACAGCTGCTTGTTCCTTATACTCTCTTCTTTTATGAAAGAGAACCTTTCTGTAGTCTTTTCCTTAACATTCTCAATTTCACTATAAACTACATTTTTCTAAGGAGGTTTTCTGATTTCACTTGCCCACTCACAATCCTACACAAAATGTCCTTCCTATGTACACACTGGATACTCATTATTAGGTCTTCTACTATGTTACCATCATCTATTTATTAGTCCCTATGAAAAAGGGAGGGTCATCAACATCTTGCAGTGCTTGGCATTGGAGGATGCTCAGTTGGTGTGAGAAGAATGCACAGACAGTGCGAATGATTGACAGTCTGCAACTAAACTTGCGATTGCCTTTACTAATGGAAATGGTGACCATTCTGAAGACAATATTGCCACCAAATCAGCTGAGAACACTGACACATACCCACGGCTGAACAAGCAACGCAGGAGGAATAACTTGATTTTCCTGAAGCCATTGCAGAGTCTGTGGACACAGATCTGAGTAACTACTCATGTTTAGATCATACAGAACCGTGCTCTAAGAACTATTTAATTAAATAGGACTTTAATGTTTTACTTTCTGAGTTTCCCCCATCCTTAAAATTCAAATGTGAATCAATGGAAACTAGGATAGAGATTAGTACGGTAAAAGATGCAATACAAGTAATTATAGGTCATTTCTTCTCTTGGATATCCTTGGACCTATCTTTAAGTCCCATATTTGTCTTCCTAGCATGAATTTTTACTAGAATGATCTAAGTGTCACACTGAAATAAATTCCACCCCTTTTTAATCAGCCATGTCTCTCCCTAATCCTCTGGAGAAGCCTACACTTGAACATAGATCAAACAATATATATTACAAATCTTATGACTCATGTCCTATGGTCTGAATCTCACTGATTGTCATAATGAAGGCTCTGAACATATTTCTATGCCACAAGATCATTTTTATGGTTTATACTAGCTACCTGCTAAGAAAAAATAGAAGAGCTATGGGATATGAACAATTGTAGTAGAATATACTCAATGGACACTTCAGGAAACCTGAACACTAGTTTTACACATACCCAAGTCAGCTATGTGTGATTCAGTAAACTCAAAACTTCAGTGAACCCATTTTACCATTTGTAAAATGATTTGATTCAAATAAATGACTGCTAGTTTCCACTTTTTATTTTGTAAAATAGAATTAATTAGAGGTCTACTTTATCAAGGTTGCATCAATCTATTTAGAGTGGTAATTTTAACAAAGACACTGTAAAAATACATAATTTAAGATTCATGATAAGATTCCTTAGTGCTAGGTACAGAGGCCTGGGATATGTAGAGTGATAAGAAAAATAAAATTTAAAGCATGAAAATCTTAAATTTCCACAGAATAAAAACTAAAATAGAAAAGCACAGCATCTACTGTGATTTAGTGAGTATCTAAAGAAGACCTACATATTAGCCATTGGTTTCTAATTTGGCCAGGATCCAAAAATAACCAATTAACATAAATAATAATGAAGTAGCTTGCAATCTATTAAAACAAAACATTTAGTTTAAAGACCTAACATAAAACCTCACTCCTTAAATTGGCAAACCTTCGCCTATCAAGAAACTCAGCTATACAGAATGACTTATGTCTGTGGACTTTGAATAGTGACAGCTTTACTGTAATAATAATAACCACAGCACAGGAAAAGGAAAAGACAGATGGATCCAACTTCTAGGCCTTACCATCACTCCTCCTGATTACCCTTGCTTATTTTGAGCATCGACAAAACGGTGTGGCGGTTATCATAGATCTTTGCATAGCATTGATTCAAGCGTGTGTTGAAACAAGCCTACTACTGTGTAATTCATTCATATCACTAGCTCGTACCTGCCTTTTCTTCCCTTCCTTCGATCTTACATATCTCCAAGATGAGCATTTATCTTACTTTGCTCCCCTGTTCCTCTTCTGTTGTCAGTCTAGCAGGTGTTCTTTTCAGATTGCTTTCATTCTTCATTATTCATCTTGGGTCCCTCTCTACTTTTGTGTCCATTTTTATCCTTCTTCTCTATTCCTAGGTACCGCAGGCAGCAGAGACATCCATTTGTCAGAAATGTTTTGTGCAATTTGTTTGTGGTTATTTTCCTCTTAAACTAGGGCTTACAAAATCCACCTGGTGAACTCTTCCTTGTTTATAAGGGAAGAAAGGCTCTGTATGCCTAGGAGAAAGATGAAATCAGGAGTGCTGTTTGTTTTCACACCTGCTTCAGTCGTGATTCAGTGATTTTTCTTGTGTGCCCCTATTCGCTTCTCCATGACATCACCACTTACTTTTTCCAGCAATAAATCTGGTTGAAGTTTTTTTGGAACTGTGTAGTCCTCAATTACTTTGTCACCCACATTCAGAAATTTCAGTCCATTTAAGTTTATTTAGCATCTGGCAAGGTGTTAGTGTTAATAATCACACTAAAATATATAATAAGTGTGCAATTACATTTCTTTATGCATTTCACATTGCTCCTCATGAGAGGCTGTCATGAGAGTGTTACCTCTACCCTTTCAAAGTGATTCAAAGCCTAGCAGTTGCTTCTTGCTTGTTGATAATGTAGTAGAACAAGCTGTTTCAGCATTTTTGGGGCAAGACCCCATCAGCATCAAAAGGTGGCTAGGGGCACTGCCAAGTCATGATGGGAGAAAACCTCTGAAAAAAATGAAGGCTTCCAAATTCAGTTCTCATTCACACAGAGAACAAGCAGTAAACACATATGCATCTTGGTTAATTGCCATATAGCACATTATGTACTAGAAGCATAAAGCCTTTATTTAAGAATTAAACAAAGAAACATGCCAGAGAACTTAAACGAAATGATTTAAAGGTTTTAATCTAATTTGATAGAAAAATACAGCAAATGTACTTAATTTTTAAAAAATGTTTCAGTAAAAGACAGTTTGCCTTAATTTTCTTCAAAACACTCCCCTAGTCATTGAATATCCTCATTGCACTCATTTTGCAACTTTCTGAAGCAGCTTAGGGAATCCTCTTTTGTGAGGACCTTTAGCTACACTTTCATGGTGGCCTCATTGTGCTGAATGAATTCTAAACACTTTACTTTCATGGGCATTTTGACTTTGGGAAAGAGCTAGAAGTCACATCTAGGTGTTACATCTCACGAATAGAGGGGATGAACACACTCTATAATGTTTTTATTTGACAGATATTATCATAAATATTTGAATGTATTCAGGATGTTAATAGCAGCCATGAAAGGACACTTAAGAATGAGGACTTCCAGAACTGCTTCAGAAAATGTCAAAAACAATGGTATAAATATGTTCAAAACTAGATGGAGTGTTTGGGGTAAATTAATGTCAATGTGTCTTTTGCTGTAAGAATTTTTAAAAATATTTAAACATTCACTGAATTTTTAGATCACATCTTATATTTATATAACCTTTTCTTTTTAAGCTATGGATGCTAGAAGATTATGCTCATATGGATTCTTTATTTTATTATTATAAAATCATGAAAAGTTCTTAGAGTCATAGCTTTGTGAGAATAAAGGCAAAATTTTTCTCCTCTATATATTTACAAATATGTATTGTGTATGATTTATAAATAACAATTTGTTTTTGTGGTGTGGAATTTACAGGAATCAAAGCCTTGTAATAAGGAGTGCAGAGTTGCAAAAGGCAGGCTCAGCGAGTGGTGGTGTGGATCCAGTATTTATAACAGTCTCTGCTACAGCTTTTTGGAAGGCTGTTTATCCTTCCATCAAATTCTAATTGAGCAGTTTATTTTCTGTTTCGTCAAATACTGTAATAGTGCCCCAAGCTTGTAGGTTGTTTTGGTGTCTCTTGATCTGAATATAAGCAGCAGCATCAACTGACTGACAACAAAATTTTTTCCATTTTAAAGTAAAGATTTCCCATTTATTTTCTTCTGTAGTTGTAAGCCAGAGATCTGAGGGGGCAGTGGAAAGAAGAATTTCTACATAGCTTGATTTAGAAATCATTTTTTCCTTATCCAGGAATTTGTGCAGGCTATGTGTAATGTCATTTTCTCCCTGGAGATATTTAATTTCTTTATGTTTCTATTAACTATTGATTTTACTGATTTTTAAAAACAGACTTTTAAAAGATATTCTTGCTTCTACCAAATATCTCTGTAGTTTTAATTTTATTAACCTGTATTTTGTTTTTATTTTGCCTTCTTTCAAGCAGAAGGAACAATATTAGGTGCTTTTGCTTTGCAACTTTCCTACAACACTTTGAATATGTGTCTGAGTATGGTGAGGAAATGTATGCAAACTTTCCTTCGTGGTAGCACACAGACATTGCTACACGTGAACAGTTCCTTCATAGTTCTTACACTAGCTCAGGCCCCACAAAATTTTATCACTGGACTTTCAAAAAATGCATCATATATTTGAATAAAATTTCCATACAACCTTACAGATGGTCATCCTCTCCTGAGATCATGTTTCTGTAAAAGCTCATCACGATTATAATTTCTTTGCTCTGTTCATTTGTCCATCTATCATGGAAGTTTGCAGGGGACAGCATTTCACTGATTGTTCTCTGCCCAGAGCCCTTCACCCATTCATACTTTGTCTCTGGAAGAGCACTGCTGACAGAATGTCTTCTGGGAAAATGACAAGGTGCTTGAGAAGTCATGGAAAGGTCCACTCCATTTATATTTTCAGTTATTGGTGATAGTGTTCAGGTTTTATAACATACCGGGAGCTGGATGATTATTTTGTCTATTCATCTTCAAGTATCACATTTTCGACATTCTATAATAATGACTGAATATGTCAGTTTACTGGAGAACATCTAAGCATGGGAGGGGGTTTATTAGGTACATCTTCATACTGTTAAAATTACAAAAGCAACTCTAGCGGAAAGCGTTTGGATCAAAGAACAACAGATTTAGTTAGCTGTGCGGATTTCATTCACAATTTCACATTCCTGAGAAAATAAAAGGATATAGTATTTTTAATCACAAATAGAGTAGGGGCTCAATAAAACCTTCAGAAAATAGAGAACAAGTAATCCCCCATCACCCTATTGAAATCCCCATTTATACTCTAAGTATTTGAAGTAACTGATCTTAGGAGTACCTTTTGTAGTATTTCAGACACATTTATGCTCTTATATTTTTCTAATAGTAATAGTTCAAATTATTCATACTATTGAGAAAATTGTCTTTTCAGTTTTAAAACTGTTAGAGGATAACAACAATCTTTCACTAACACACACAAAACCCTTCTCTTCATGTTGAGTGGCTTAAGACAATTCCCAACTGAGGAGGTGCTGTGCTGCAGGTAATATTTCCCACAATGCTGGCATATAGGTCGTTATCAGTTACATATTATTTTAAAGAATGCGAAGTCAAACACCTTTAGCTATTTCTGTAGATATTTATATAAGATAAATAGTTAAAATAGATTTATATGGCTGAGGCATATATAGTTATGACCTTTATAGATACTGTCAAAAAGCCTTCCAGAAAAGCTTCACAATCTACTGTCATACCAGTAATGTAGAAGATCATTCTTTGATAAAGCTACATACTATTGTTTTTTGAAAATTTCTGCCTATTTTAAATATTATTTTACCAGTGCTTTTAATTTGTAACTTACCCATATATTTAATATACATTTTTGATTTTATATATATATAATATCTCTTCATATTATTTATAATTTCTGAAATTTCTATTTCTTTTCATGTTTGATTTTTATGAGCTCTGTACATATTAAAACTAGTCATCCTTTGCCTCTTAAAATTGTTGCTTCCCTTTCTTTCAAGTCTGAACTCGTTGAATTTTTATCTTAGTGTCGATTACCAGTGCAGAGTTTCTGTTTGTATTTGTCAAATTTTTCCCACATTGCTTTTGCCGCACACTTTAAATAAAAATATAGTCATCTTAATAATAGTTAAATATATACATTTTAATTGGCAGAATATGAAATTTATTTGCTTTCTCTCACAATAACTTCAAGTGTATAAGAAGACACTTCTATACACTAAAAATTTAAAATAGTTTGCCATTGAAACTTGGTTTGATCCAACAACAAGTCCTGTATTTTGCTGTGGGGGGGTGTAGAAGGGGAAGGAGGAATATGTGATAGTGATTGGTTTGAATATAAATATTATGCCTGGGAAATAATGTATTTAGTGTCAGCCTCTCCCCAGAAATGGCTGTGTATCCCTGAAGGCAACTGGTTTTGCCACAAAACCTTGGATTAGTCCAAATTCAATTACAGTTTACAAAGGTTATGTGAGAAAAAAACAGTCAGTGCAACTAAATTGCTTTATATCCTCAACTGAGATAAATATAAATGTAGCAGAGGTCCAGGCTTGTAGGTGAAGTGACCTTAACATCAAGAAGTGCACATTTTGACATCAGCGTATAAACCTCAAAGTCACAGGCCCATGAGGAGGCAGGACCCACTTATTCTTCAAATTCTTTGTTTTTCTTTTGTTATAAGGTCTCACCTGTTATATAAGAAGGTCAATATTCACCTTGTTTTTAATATATGTAGGGATATGTGTTTGTTTTTAATATCTGTAGGTATAAATTATTTAATCTACAAG
Source organism: Chinchilla lanigera (assembly GCF_000276665.1). NCBI lineage: Eukaryota > Metazoa > Chordata > Mammalia > Rodentia > Chinchillidae > Chinchilla > Chinchilla lanigera. The sequence continues at coordinate 25,208,704 of NW_004955402.1, read as the reverse complement.
AACCTTTCCAATCTCAGTTCCTTAACACTTACTAGGATAAAATTATATTGAAAGTCAAGAACAGGAAGCCAACAGCAAAGAATATTTTGAGAACCTTATTCCATTTTTATACAAGAAAAAGTCATTGTTTAGTGAAAACTAAAATGCATTTGATTTTCAGTTGGAGAATTGCATACTGCCAATGTACTCTTAGCAGTCCTCTTTGGGAAGTTGCTAATTTTGATAGCAGCTGTGATAAATCCACAAAATTTAAATGATTATAATAAATTGATCTTTTAAGATAATTACATTTTTAAAGTAATTATTTTCAGAGAGTATAGATGGAGTAGTAAATTTGGAATGCTTTATGCTTCACAGACCTTAAGAAAAAAATACAAATAAATTTTGATATTGTACTCATGTACTCACTTACTTCGTACTTTTTGAGGACACGAATTGTCCTAAGGAAGTGGTCGGTGAAGACCTTCAGAAACATTTAAGGAAAATAGGCAGTTTAGTTGGCTTTTCCCTTTGATATACACATTTCAATGCCAACACAGTGCAGTACGTGTTTGTTAACTAAATAATGTGCACCACACCTTCTGAAAATCATTTTTACCGGTTTCACTGGTACATTTATTTCTTTACAGGTAAAAGTGTCAACTGTCGGAATGATAAAGTGTGAAAACTAAGAAAGGGCAGGCACCTCCCTTGAATCTCACTTGGATAGATTAACTGGAACGCAGGCACTGTCTTCACTTCAGGAGAGAACTTTCTAGACGGAAACTTCATTCTTTTGCTGCTGCCTTTCCTCTTAGAAAACAAGTTAAGAGGAAGCACTGGCCAGGTTAATTGACTTACAAGTGTGTCTTTTTAATAAGTATCATAAAGTGTGTCAGGCTGCTGAAACTTGCTTTCTGTGCATTTTTTTTTAAACTATTGTCAACCAGATTGAAGTTTATTGTTCACATGTACATTCAGTTTTCAGGTGGTAATGAAAGACACTGAGTTGATTTGCCATGCGTAAAGGGAGGAGTGTGTCCTTTGCTCTTTCTCCTTGTGCCTTCCCATCCAGCTGGGATGCGGCAAGCACTGTCCAGCTCCCTGCTCCGTTCCCACCGTCTGTGCTGCTTGCACTGACTTTTCCTGGGGTCCAAGCAGCCACTTTTTGAGGATGAAGTCAGTGACTCTCTCTGAAGAGTGTGTTCTCCAGTGCTGATCAATTTTAAAATGGAGCATTTTGAATAAAATCATTTGGAAATGAATCCCTTTTCTTCTGAGACCTAGATAAGTTTAGAAAGTCTTGTTTTCTGTTGGAAGCTGTTGCTGCCCATGTGTTTAGCCCAAGTCTCAACATGACCTTATAGCTCCAAGTTCTCCGAGGAACTGCTTTGGGAAAAGACCTAGACTGGGATTTTGACAAACTCACACTCTCCAATTTGGAAGCATTCTTTTATCTTTCAAATTTCAAGAACAGGAGAAAGTGGTAGAACTCTCTCCGTGGTCACTGATGGGACTGTTCTGCCTTTACCTGAATAGACCCTTGTAGTCCTTCTGGAATGTTAAATCTTCAAATATTGTTTCTGTGATTTGACATGTACATTTGAAATGAACAACTTTAGCCTCCCCTGCAGGGCTCAATTTGACATAGACTGCATCTACAAACAAATAACCAGCAGAAGTAGCTTAAGAACAGCATATGGGATGTCAAGTGAATTTAAGAAGGCTGAAAACGTAGATTTAGTTTCTTCTCAAGCACTGAAAACACTCATCTGTTTTTAAGTATCTCTTTTTTGGTACCAGGAAACAAACTGATGACCTCACACTTGCCAAGTAGGCTCTGTGCCACTGATCTATACACCCCACTATTTTGACATTGACTCTCGTTTTCCAAAGACTCTACCCATCCAGGTTTCCTTTCACTCCCTGGAGCTGGCACTGGCTGTGTTAAGGATGAGGGTTTGTGTGTGTGTATGTGTTTGTGTGTGTGTGCATAAAAGTGTGCGCATATGTAAGGGGACATAGTGAGAATGCATCAAGAAAACTCACTCCCTTTGTGGTGGTGATCTTCTGGGCCTGTGCAGAGGAAGATCTCATTTTACCCCTGTGATTATTGCTGAACCCATGCATTAGAAATCTACCCCATCCGCTTAGCCTTACTTTAGTCTAAAGTCGATCTGCGACTGCTAGAATATTTAAGGGACTCAACACAGCATGGAGACCCTCTTTCCTTTTCTTCTTTTACATTGTTGGTTGTGGTTGTAGGCCAAGAATTCTTAAGATTGAGCCTAAACACACTTAGTTGCTTTGTTCCTTCTTGTTCAAAACTTGTCAGAATTTTCTCCTAAAAGTTGACTACAGCTTTCTAACACCCTTAAGTCTCAGTAGCTACTTACCTCTTATGAAAAGGTAGGTCCACAGTCTATAGGATTATTAGGGCCTTCTCTGATGAGTCCGATTTTCTTGATCTCCGTGTAACTTATTTGCTATTTGTCACAGCAAGGGTTACAATTGTATAAAATGCATATAATGATTCTAGATTCTATACTCCTTTCTTCAAAGTCTATTTCATTTCCTGTCATAATAGCTTTGAGGGTGCTGGGTAGGGCTCATGTCTCCATTCACAGATTTTATTTTTGGACTCCTAGCTACTAGTTGCTGGGTCAGTCTTAGCACACTGGCCTTGTGAATCTGAGAAGTACTTCTGTTTTGCTCCTTTATATCTCTTCTATTTCAAGAAAAGGCCACACTATAAGATGACATTAACTAGGAAAGGAGTCAAGGAAGAGGTGACTTCCAAACAGGCTGTAAAGAAACCAATAATATATCATCCTAGGAAGGCAGGTAGAAGAAACTAAGAAAAAGCAGTAATTAGAAGGGTACAAGGTCTGAGGACAAGAATTCAGGGGGAAGGAAAACTTCCCAGGAGTTTAAGATTCTTGGGGAAGTAGTATAATAAAAGAGTGAAGAGCACGCAATTCTAAATGCACAGTTCTACATATGCTCAGATGAGATGTACACATGTATGTCAGGTGGGAGAGAGGCCCAGGGGGAATGACAATGGAGAGGACCCCAGGGCAACCTTCCCTTCACAAGCTCATGAGCTAAGAATAACAAGGAAAGTAGAGTTGTCCCAGGAACTGCTCTAGCCTTGGAACCAACATATCTCATTACTTCTCCAACTGCTGCTTGGGAGCTACACACCACTTGGCAGCACTACCTCCCTGAGACTCACCTTTGTGACCCACGCAATGAATGTGAAAAAATAGCTATTTCAGTAACACATGCAATTATGGGGGTTTAAGGTACACATGAGATAATATGTTTAAAAGCACACAGTAAGCCAGAAAGAGCTCCGTAAAAACAGTATTTAATTCTCATTTGCAGAAGTACCAACAGAAAACCATGACGAAAAAGTTAACACACAGGTAGCTGCTTGAATACACACCCCTACACACACGGATATGTTTTTAGGTGGGACATCCCTAATGCCCCTTCTCCTGTCCTGAACTGGTCCAGAAATTGCCTTGACCAGTAGGAGGCCTCCTGCCCTGTCTTCCCACGGGGAGCATCCTGCCTGCCTCCCCCTTAACCTTGCCCCCAACCTTCAAAGAAAACAAAGAGCCCTCCTTGTTGTTCCCTTCAGAGCACAATCAGTGTAGCCAATTGGAATCCACATGAATAATTTAACCTCCCGGCAGGGACTGGACAGGATCGGAAGATGCAGCAGCTTCCCAAAATTAATAAAGGCTTTTATAGAGCCATAAAAAGCCATAATTCAATCATTTTAAAAAGGGCACCGAACACAACGCTTATTAAAGCCTGGGTGCCGCTGAGGTGTGTTCAGGGAGGCTGAGAATGCTCACTCAGCAGCAATGGCCCCAACTCACACCCACCCCCGCTGCTCTACATGCAGATAACCTGACCCAAGCATTTAATAAGCAATATTTACTGATGATTCTTCCTTGACTGCCTCAGTCAAGGGAGAGTGCTAATAAAGAGGATGACTGAAACGAGAGGACATTTTCTTTCGCAGGAAGGCATGATTATTGGGATGGGAGAACCAGCTACTTCTGGATACAAGTTATCCTTTTTGCTTTTTCTAATACTGTTCCCTCATTTATAAAAGTAGAATGTAGTACCCAGTGTTGGCTTCCAGGTGAAATATCCAGCTTGCACACAGCATACTTTCATCGTCATCAGACCACACTGCGTCAGCTTGCCCTGCTGGATTATCAGATGGCTGTTCGAGGATTGTTAATTCTCCAGGGTAAGACCGGACCAGCACCATCATACCCAGGATAAAGGCCATGTTTGTACTCGTTGTGCATTATACATAGGTTGACCACAAGAGAGAACAAAGGAGCCTGACAGCAACCTGCCTTGTCCAGGTCTTTCGGTTAGTTTTAGTTCTTCCTTTCTAGAGGAAGAGAAGGTCTCCTCTTGTGATTCACACAATTGTCAGTCCCAGCAGTGACCTCATGTATTTCAATACAGAATTTTCTTTTCCTGTTCCTTAGCATCCTCATGTGTTAAGGAATTTCTCTCCCCAACTCAAGGTGATAAGGCTGTCTTTGGGGAGAGACTGGAAGCAAACTTAGGTAAAGGGGTAAGTGAGAATGTGCTCCCTTTACAAAAGGGAATATGATTCTCAGACATCGGGGATCTCAGCAATTTTGCCCCAAGCATGCCCCAATTCTGACTTTACTATTTTCAGGACAAATGTCTCAAGGTTGCCACAATGGATGAAATTTTAGCAAACAAAACATAAATAAATAACCAGTTGTGCAGCCCAGATGGCTCTCAGTGACATGTCTGACCCACATTGCTCCCTGTGTCCTTTGCTTTCCCAGCTTCTCTGCCAAAGCACGAGGAGGTATGTCTCTGGGCTCCCCAAGCACTAAGTGATCTGCCTGTTTGCCTAACCTCAAGTGACAAAGTGCTGGTCCTCATATATCACAGTCTTTCCCAGTCAAGGATTAGGTCACGCTGGGCCCAGGTTTTGCTAATGAGATCATGCATAATCAATAAGGGTCAGCTGACACCTTGTCGACTCCATCACTGTCACTAGGAAGGCTGAGGTAAGGCAATGAGGAGCAGAAGCCTGTCAGATACTCAGAATCTGAACAGATGGGCAGCACTGGTTGGAGCTGCTGCTCCTCAAAACAGGCACAACCCTTAGAAGCCGAGGAGATGGGCTCATGCATTCATTCATGTGTTCATCCCTCCTTTGTCCATTCCACAGATAGTTATTGATGTGTCAGGTATAATTGGTACTGCTCTGGCAGCAGAGGATGACAGAAAGGGCCTCACACATCTGGAGCTTCCCCCAGAGTATCAACACTGCTCCAGGCTTGATAAAAAGAGCAAGACAAAGGAAAGACAGAAACACAAGAAAAAGAGAAATGACTTAGAAAGGAAAGGGGGCAGGAGATGAAAGGGAAGAGAAGGAAGATGTATAGATAATATGAACACTTAAGTTTGAGAGATCAGAGATGACATGGACACTTAACCACTTGCATGCTTTCCCTAGGCTCTTATTCATTCTAGCTTAAGAGTTTGTGATTTTGAACAGAAGGAAAAGTTCAGTTTATTCACACAAAAGCTGAATTTGTCCCCGGATTCATGAAGGTTGTAATAGACATTTATACCATTGTTAATGGGGGATTTAAATCTGGTTTACATTAATTTATAGCCATGTATCACTTTCCATAAGATATAATTCTCAAGCTATTTCATAGGGTCATAAATGCATCGTAATCATGAATATACACACACATAATGTATGCACTTTCATTCACAGTTTAAGGCACAATACAAATTTACATTTCTTAGTAAATCTGAAATAATAATAGTAGATATTGATCTAGCTTATTGTAAAAGTATTCTTCTTTCCAAATCACCTTCATTTTCATTCTTATATCTAAGATAGTTTTTTCTATCCATATTGTGATGATCTGGAAAGAATTCCAATGTAGAATAGAAAAAGCAACGATGCTTGTTTACCCACAATTAGAGTCTGATTCCGACCCTGGATAGTTCCCTAGGAATTTTGGTATGATTAAGTGCCTTATAGCTATAGAACGATGTCACTGTCTTGTTGCTGCCTGGTGACTGAGAGTCGTTTTCAGATCCTAGAGGCCACCATCACATCCAAGATATGTGCTCCTCTTAGGCATACCATCTGATTCCTCAAAATCAGTGGGAGAATCTCTGAGTAGCCTGCCATAACAGAATTTCACAAAAGCAAACATAACCATGGCAGTGATCATCTGATCGCTTCCTCTTGGCAACCATCCTAATCAAGTGAACGGCTGGCCTGTTGTGTTCTCAGGCACACTTGCTCTTAAAGGTAGACAGTTCTGTGACACATAGCTAATAAAGGATTGGAATTTTAGAGACCATCCTAAAATTCTTCCTATCACAAATATATAGATTTTGTAAACTCATAAGGGCATAAATCAATATATTTTCCCAAACTAATGGCACCCATGTATCTATATTAAGATCTAAAACAAAAATATCACAGCACCCGTAAGCTCATCTGTTATTCTCTTTTCTCTGAGGCCACCATCCTGATTTCCAATAACAGAAATCAATTTTACCTGTTTCTTTGTTTTACACATTTAAATACATATTTATATGAAGCCATGTAATATGGACTGTTTTTCTAGCTTTCTTTGCTAAAAATAAGTTCATTATTATGTAGCATTATCTCATATTAATATTTTCACTCTACATGGACATCTGAGGATAAAACTTGAATTTTTTTGCAAGTGCTGTTTCTGTGAAGGTCCTAGAATACATCTCTAGGTTAACATGTGTGTATCAACATCTAAGCTACAAGTCTGTGGATTCAATTTCAACATTCTCCATGTAACTTGAGGCCAAACTGTTTGACTTCCAGGTCTTTTTTCTGTACTTGTTTAAAACAAAAAGTTGGTGAGAAGCAATATGACTTTTTCTCATTGTGAGTATTGTGTGTGATGGTACATGCAGGGGCATTAAATTCATTAATCAGTTTAAATGATTTGTATTTTTATCATCATGGGAAATATAGCAAGAGACAGTAGAAAATTTCACATCGTCATGGAGCTATATTCTAGTGGTACAGTTACATAGGAAACAATATAAAATAAAAGTAAAGCATGATTATATATATAAGAATTATATGTGGTAGTTCAGGTAAGTGCTCTGGAGAGACACAAAACAATAAAGAAGATTCTAGTGTGTTAAGAGAAAAGCAATTATTAATAAAGTTTGGCAGAGTAAACTTTGAGCAAAAAAGAACCTAAGGGAAGAAAGAAACCTTGTGCATCTCTAGGAAATAGGGTATATTAGACAAGTTTTTATAAAACACATATGTCTATGATGTTTTAAGGTTAGGAAGCCAGGTCAGATAGGATAGCAGAAGTCAGAAAGATAAAGGGACGTGAAGTAGTAGAGGTTGAGTAGGGTCTTGTGGGTCATGGGAAAAAGTCTTCCTTTCAGTAAGATGAGGAGCTGTTAGAGCTATGTTTTAACTTCAGCAGGCATTCTAATGAGAATATACTACTTCAGACATGGGGAATGAAAGGAGGGAATAATGAGGATGAAAAGAGTATAAGAAAGTAGACGTGTGTATTTATTGGACTATGTAGAGATTTTGTGTGACAAAAGCTTATTCTATGAACACAAAATGCAAGAATTAATATTGGGAAGTTTGCAGAAGTGGTAGGGGTTTGAGTGTATGACTTGAATTACAATTTGGAAAAAGGAACAGACAGGAAAGGATAGTGGACTCTCCAGGCAGGGTACAGTCTTACCATACATTTTTTCCTTTCTCGTTTGAACTGAAAGATACTCATTGCTAAGAGATTTATGCATCTTATGTTTTCATTTTATGATTCTTCCAGAAGTGACCAAATTTCTACCAACCCAGAAAATATTTAAAAAATTACCATAATCTAACTGTGAGACTATTGAAAGACAGGAATTATCTTTATCTTCTTCATCAACATGAATTAAAATTGTATGAAGATATAAAGAAATGTGATAGATGGGAGAATTATTTGGCTTCTTAAAAATGCAGTTTCACTTGATTTGTGCAAGTGTCAGCTTTCTTTCTTGTATGGGCCATCCTCACAGTTAATACATCTTTTTAAATTTTTAAAAACTTGAGAGTACACTTGAAATTGATTTCTGCAAATCTCCGTATTTTCTTGTTGAGGTCTGAATCCTGGAATTCTATTAACATGACCATGGTAAGCACGGATTCCTCACATCATCCAATTAAATGAAGTATTTCCTGGTTTTGCATAGTAGTAAGTTTCATGACTTCTGTTGATAATGCTCTTGCTTCAACTTATGGAACATTTCATATTCTTAAAACTAGATTTTTAAAATGTGCATTAACTTTTGAAATGCTACTTTCCACATATCCCCTTGAGAGCATTTCTTATCTGAATATGTTAGGATCAGTCAACCCTAAACATTTCCTGATTTATTTCTTACATGTCACATTTAGCTCCATCCCAAAACAAGGTCCAGAATAACTTCTGCCTTCTTTGGTTGCCAACAACCTGAGGTACAGAGAACTATTCTTTTACAACATGTCTGTCCTGTACCTCAGTGATTCCAGATTTGTTGTCCTGTCCTTTCTCTTTTAATTAATGCACTGTCCTTTGATTAGTCCATCTTAGCTGGGAAAAACATTAAAAGCTTTTCATCTCATCTATATCTCAGGCATGCAGGATACTCTCATGCTAGGATACTGCGATCACTTATCATTTCTCCATCTATCATTTATTTTAATCTAGGCCATCTTTGCACAGGGGGTAGAACTGCACACACTTGCTTCTTTAGACATCATGTCCTTTCTCATCCATTTAATTCTAATCAATCAGCATCCATGTGTATACTGAATATATCTTCCTTGTAGTTTCACAGCCTGTCAGGCACTTGTCATAAGCAAACTGGCCATCAACCTCAAAAGGCTCAGCCTGAATGGCTCCACTGGCAGAGACTGGGTTTCCCTTGGGGCCTTTCCTCTATAGAAATCTCAACATATCCACACTGACCCCCAACAGCCTTGTCCTACAACTTCATGTACACATTGCTTCTTTGCAACACAAGAATCGTGAATGTAGCCCAATATAATGAGCAGCAGAGGACTGATACCATGCAGTATACGGACAGCCAGTTCTTCCTTTATGTAAAGCTGGAGGTAGAACCTGTATAGCAAACAGGTTCTGGTCAGTCTTTGAATATCATTTAACTTGGTTTTAAAGAAAGCATTGTAATAATTCTGTGGAATTAACAAACAATGAATTCAAAGTTAGTTAAATTACCTCACTTTTTAATTTTAGTGATATTATCATGATGTACAGTTGATTTTTCAAGGTCAGTCTGATTAATTTCAGATGGTTCTGGAATGGTGACATCACATGTGGAGCAGAATTCAGTTTGAAGACTTAGAATATGAAGAGTAAATGGAAAATCTAAAATGAAGCTACAGGAGAGAGAGCCTGAAAGTTGCATCAGAAGCAGAATAAGGACAGAAGTGACAAGGCTGAAAAAAAACCGTAAACCTCCATCGAAATCTACAAGGTTCCCATTGAGAAAACATGGAAGCTTCTTTTAACTTATGATGAATACTTAATTCACTCATTTGTCTGAGATTCAGATTACCTAATATATATTATGCCATAATCTAGGTACCTTGACTAAGTGAAGAGTTAGTAAAGATGGTGGGAATGGGATAGATGGTATAAAATCTTCTAAGCCAATGTATAGACTTTAACCCAAATGACAGGAGATTCTGCTGCAGAGTTTTGAACAGAGGAGTCATTGTATCCGATGAATTTTCTTTGGATTAGTTTTGGTGTTAGGTTGAGACAGACTGTGTAGAAACAAGGCAGCAACAAAGGGCAGTTAGAAGCTTTGGCCTTGATCATAGGAACAGACTGTAAATACAAGAAGAGTAAAGATGACCGAATAGGTAAGGACAGCCTGAAAATCAGAAGTTTTGTAATGAGTAAAGCAAGTTTGGAAGAAAATTCAAAGCTCTCTTATCTCATTATCAAATAGTATTGCAGAAAAATATAAAATATAAGACCATTTTTAAAATGTATATATAAGAGTAAAGCATGGAACTTTTCTGAAGGAAATCTATATTTAGAGAAAGATATATAAATAGTTGCAATGCAATACAATAGTAAAATTTTTAAAAGAGTGTTGTATACACCAAAACAAGCAAACACACTATTTACTCCAGAAACATTGTTTTAAGCAAAGACTGCAAAATCTCAGTATCCTCATTTGTAAAGTGCTTGTCTGTGTGCTTGTTACAAGAACTAATACTGCAATATGTATTTAACATCTAGCTCTTGCTCTCTCTTTTGCTCTCTTGCTCCCCACTGTCTCCTTTCACAGCTGCCTTTGTTTTTTCCACTTCCTTCCCCTTCTGCTTCTTGTATCTGCCCCAAGCAGGCACACCATTCTCTGCACTTCACCTGGCCATTTCCAAGCTTTTCTTTTTGTACTGTGCACACGCTGCTGCGTAGGTTCTTTTTCTATCTCTTTGTTGCATATGAAAACTGGTTGACTCTTGATAATGACATGGCTTTAGAGCCACTTTATAAAGGGCATTGCCCCTCATTTTAGTCCTCATAATAGGACTGAGTGTGGGTCAAGTGTGTCCCGCAAGTATTTGTGTGTTGGAATTAAATCTCTGTTATGAAATATTAAGAGAGTGGAAACTTAGTAAGACTACAGTGTTCAAAGCTGGGGTTCTGGTCAGTCAATTAGAATTAGACAAGGATATTGAAATGTGGTATTGTAATTGAATACCGGTAGCTTGATAAAAAGAATAGAGACCGGAATACATAGACATGTATGTACTCTATCTTGCCATCTGATGATCTGTATGACCTGAGACTCTGCTAGAAAGAAATCCATCATCAGATGAAGCCCTTAACTCTGTATTAGATCCATAACCCATAAGGAACCTCCTTTCTTCATAAACTCTCTTAGCTACTCCTATTTTACTATAGTAGCAGCAAACTGACTAATAGAAGTATTTCAATCACCTTAGTATTTACTATGAAACTAGATTTAAACAATAACAAAACTGCTATTATTTCTTGAGAATTAACTGCAGAATGTGTGACCCATACCTGATGTTCTTTGCTATAACCAGTAACATACAGAAGATATTTTAGCACATGATTCTTTACCTCAAGAAGAGGCAACCTAGAACACTCTGAATGTATCTCTCTTTCCTGTTGTACCACAGGACTTGTCCTCAGCATGTGCTCGCTCTACGTTTCTTCAATAAACCTCTACAGTTTTTGCATTTCTCTCATGATTTTAGAGTTCATATCAAGCACTCTTTTTAAGTTCCTGGCTGCATTATTTGATTTGGCTGACTTTAAAGGGCATCATGTTGTGCTATTTCTATTTCATGTATCTTAAAGTGAACCTGCTACAACTTAAACATTCTGAATTTCACATTTTCCTGAAGTATGCAACATTTGTCTTGTAGCTTAATGAAAAATAAAAACAATAAAACTAAAATGATTGTTTATCACTACCTTATGCAACACAATTTTGAGACCTCTGTACTTATTATATCTTAGCTTCTTCTGTAAATCAGTCCCATGTGGGATCCAGCAAAAGGAATCTTTAAAGATGCAGAATGAGAAAAGCTCTGCTTTCCAACATCTTTTTTAAATTATTTACTCCTAACTGAGTAGAATGGTCTTCATAAACTGTCAGAATTCATAACAGCAACCTAAGAAGACAATAAAGAAGGGAACATTTCACTGTCAATGCTAAACATTTATGATATTAAATATTCCTTTTCATAAAGAAGTTGCCTAATTGCCCTAATGATTCTTATCTGTAAATTCCAGAATTCTATTCTGTCCTCTAAACTTCCATGCTTTGGATACTACTTTGTGCATACCAACCACTGTGTGTGTTTTACAGCCATCTGTTTCATGAAGTCACAGGGTCTGAAGAGATGAGCAAGATGGACACCTCCCTTGTTCTGACCACACACTACATCTCTTTAGAAAACTTCTGTTCTGCTATAGTGTAAATATTCAATATACCTGTCCATTAGGAGGCCACTTTCATGCTATAAAAACTGTTGATGTTTCTACTGGTTCCTCTAACTGGCCTTCTGCATAGTCTTCAATTTCTCAAAAGGAGAAGACACTGAAATTTTGTCAGTCAGACTCTCATTTTCATGATTACATCTTTAACATCCTGCTCCAAAAATGGAGGCTGTGATTGTGTTACTTCATTCCAACAGTAGGATCGAGATGCAACAAGAGACAATGTTTAATTTCAAGCTTTTAAATTTGTATCTTCTCTAAGCACATTATGCATCTTCCCTAAAATCCTGAGCTTCATTTCACAGCAAGTTTTCTTTTTGTGCAAATTAACTAGAGTTTTATTTTATTTTTTTTCTGTTTGCTTGTAACAAAAAAAGAAAAATCCTAAGTACTACAGAGCAATAAGTATGGCTTTTTAATTATGACCTCCACAGGCCTTGGGCCTAAGAGGCATTGTGTAAATGTTTATTTAATGAGTGAATGAATAAAAGTTATTTTAGTGTAAGAAGAAAGATGAGACAACATAAATGAACATTCAGACTGAGCTGAAAATGGACCCTGCTTTGTCCTTATTTTCTTTGAAAAGACTGCCTTATCTGTCATTTTTTTCCTGCTCTGGTTTCTGGTTTTCAGTTGTAATTTGCTTTAGAGATAATACTGCCATGTTTCTTTGAACTGAAGCTAACCAGCAATTTATAGCCAAATTTAAGTTTGGCATAACAGGCTTAATGTTCAGCCTTCCATCTGTAGTCTATGCTTGGCAAAAATCCAAGGAAACTTGGGATTTTATGCTCCTGAATTTTATAAACCAGTAAACACAAAGGTATTGGGATTGTATATCTTAGCATGAAACATTTTATCTTGTGCATAAGAAATATCAAATTGGACTGTAGTATATGGAGCTGGGGGATTTGCACTACTTCCTCCCTTTAGAAATGTTCTTATTTAAGAACCAATGTCTGTGGAAAGTGATGATAAAACAAAACAACCATTTACTTTTTTCACTGTGCCCAGCTTGTCAAGCTATTTTCATACGGATTGTGTCTTGCTATCTTTCCAGTACCCCCATAGATATCAGGGTTTATGCCTTTATCCTACCTTCTAGATAGGTAAATAGAGCCCCAAAGCACTAAATAATTCTAAAGGTCATGGCTACTTAGTGAAAGACATTAACAGACTGAACGTTTCCTTTGTTCTAATATGAGGCTAATGCGCTATTTTACTCATCTGTACACTTAATCAATAGAGTCATATTTCACTGTGCACTTCGTCACCTGTCGTGTACTATGTCTGTCATAGGTCCTCATGACGGCACTGTGAACCAAATAGTTTGATTCCCTGTTTTGAGTCTTAATGTAGAAGCATATGGGGATGACAGGGAGTTATTTGTAACACCTAACATCTCTGTTTAGTCTTTTGGAAATTTCAACCAGGATATGGATAACCAGGATATTCCATTCTGGATAAAGATAGCATTTACTTTAACGGTAATGCTGATGCTGACCATGATAATAAAGAGCATACTAAAGGCTAATCCCTAATTTTGTAATCTCCCTTATTGATCTTTATCCTTTGAAAGAGTGCTTTGTAGCCCACATGCTTCTAAAATGTGCTGGCACCATAAGGCTTAGTTTCAGCAACATCATCAACAATATCATTGTTTTTCATTGCCATTCATAACGTTCAGGTTGGTAGTAGGGCACAAGATCCTTCTAAGGTCTGAGAGTCAGCTTCACCCCTGCTTAACCTCTGAGGCCCAATTATAATAGAGCCCAACATGAGGTTAAGAGGCAAGTAAAAGTGGAGAAACATTGAATCAGGAGCAAGATGTAATAAATATGCAAATCTCTCTTTCCATAAGCCTTATTCCAGACCATCTAATAATATCTCCATATTTCTTCATGTTAATATTCCCTCTACTGCAGGGGAGGAGGCTGCTTCTGTAGCAGTGCTGTTCTGCCTTCCCACCTGTTTACATTTACTATATGGCTGCCTAGGGAACCTTGCAGAAAATAATGCTTGTGTGAGCCATTTAGTTGACTACATGTCAAAAAGTAATTTGAATCAAAGAGTCACTAACTTAATTGATGGTGATGGCTCCATCCAAAAACAACCAAAGAAATTGATGTTGTGCAAATTGCACATATATTGCTCTTGAATTTGTGAGCATATTCTTGTTTGCCTTGACAGGATTCAAATTATCTTTCGGACAGCTCGACACATTACTTAAGATGTGCCTGTATGTGAATTTTAGCTGCTAAAGGGGGCAATAACAACCTTCCTGTGAAATTAATTCCCATGACTTCAGCTTCATCTTGCCATTTCTTTTACTCATTCCTTGCACACACCCCTTCCATTCCCTTACAATTTGTGTTTTAACCTCTAAGTCATTTTAGTCACTATGGAATACAGACATTGTCTTTGTAAATCCTTTGGAGACCTAAGGTCTTAAGGAGTAAAGGATGGCACATCATAGTCAGTGCACAAATTTAAAATTCTTTGGTCTCATATCCTTCAGTGCCACTATGTCTTAGTTTTGAATTGTCCTTGGGGCACATTTGAGGTGTAGAGATACGGAGCAGTACCGGATGAGTCAATTTTACGATTAGCATATATCACTTAGGGAGCTAGAATTTAAATCCCAAGCTAAGGAGCCTAGCCCAGCAGCAATCCCTCCAGAGTAGTGGTACTGTAAGCCTGGAAACTGTGTTAGAGTAAAGACTGCACTTGCAGCATATCATTTGGAATCCTTGGAAATGTGGACATGATGATGTCATCAACAGGAGGTTGCCCATTGTTGTGAAACTGTGCAGTGAGGGGACCAGAGCTCTGGAAGTAGCTGTAAGAAACACAACATCCAAGCCGAGTGTGGTGGTGCACGCCTGTAATCCCAGCACTCAGGAGGCTGAGGCGGGAGAATCGTTGACAGTTCGAGGCTAGCCTGGGCTACAAAGTGAGCTTAAGGCCAGCCTGAGCTGCATAGCGAGACCCTGACTCAAAAAGAGCAAAAAAAGAAAAACAAAAGAAACACAACATCCAGGTACACTGAGAGACTGAACAACCTCCAGATAAGGTCACAGGCTCTTTGCCTTCTACAAGAGGGTTTTTAGGAAAGATTGGTAACTTTTCAGTATTATGAGGAAGGATGATTAAAAGGTCAAGAAGAGGGTACGGCATCCCACCCATTCAGCCTTTTCTGCTGCCTGTCATCCCATGGACTGCCATAAATCCATGTAACATCAGTGGGAAAAATCAAACAACTACATGACATAAAATTTTATTTCCCAAAAATATACTTGTGGCTTGTTTCATATTTATAGTAACAAAGATCATTGATACAAGATTAAGATCTGCTTATTTCTCTACATTTGAAATTAATTTGTTCTTGAGCCCCATCCATGCAAAAGTTAGAAATTTTCATTTGCTAGCTGATGCTGACTTTATCTACTATCATATTTCCTTTCTTCCAGGAGATAATCTCATTTGTGAGCATATTGATGAGTTGTTTCAGGGGCAGGGAATTCTCCAGCAATCATTGCTACATTGGTTCATACTGCTGCTGAGAACACCAGGCATAAATATTGGCCTGTTAACATGAGTAGTGTTAAGTGTTGCTCATAGGTAAGGCTTAGAGAAACCAATTTGGGCATATATACACTCTCTTGCTGTTCCGTGTAGATCTGCTTTCTCTCCAGTCCCTTCTAAAAACCTACTTCACCACACAATACAGCAGAAAATTAATTCTCTGCACTCTTTAGAGACTTCTTAGACATTGTCCATGTCTTCATTGTCAAAAAGAACTCAGATTTAGAAATCAGACCTTCCTTTCTCTCTTTCTCTCTTTTCCTGACCTCTCCTCATCTGTCCTTCTAGTCTATCTTAAATCCTTCAGTGCCTCTCTTTTTGGCTTAGACAAAATTTGTTTCCCATAGTTCCAAGTTCAAGACCAAAGTGTCAACACTTGCTTTTTGAAGAGGTTCTCTCCCTGCCTTGTAGGTAGCTACTTTCTCGGTACCTCCTTGTATGACCATAGGAGAAAGAGGTAGCTCTCTGCTGTCTCCTATTTGAAGGCACTGATCCTATCATGAAGGGCCCACTCTCATGGCCCCATCTTTGGTCTAATTATCTCCAAAATTCCTCATCTCTAAGCACCATCACATCAGTGATAAAGACTTCACAGTTAATTACTGAATATTTTTAACCTCCCCCAAATTCATATGCTGGTAAGTGTCTTCTTTTTAATACAAAGTGGTTCCCCAAGGCATTCTCCACAATATGTGTCAAAATAATGGGAGAGATAAACACTGTGAGTATTGATCCTGCGGTCCTATAATCTCTCATCTCTCCCAGTTGCGCTTAGCCTCACTCATTTTACTTCATCCCAAGAAGTATTTCAAACTCTCTTCTATTCTTTTGTTGCTTCTTATCATGTTACCATTTTAGATTTTTTTTAAAGTATAAGCTCTAAGACTTACCAGATTTTATTGCACAAATATTTAATATCATACATTCTAGCTAGAGATTTTACTTCCAGAATAAACAATTTGGTCTCCATTTTAAGTTTTTTGTAGTGTGGACTTTAGACTCTTTAGACTCTATTGTGGCTCTCATAACTGGACAATATTATTTAAGTAAACAGAATAGCTTTCCTGTTTGAGAAATAGTCAATGAAAAGTGATTTTGCAAATATTTGGTTACACTCTGGGATAACTTCTTTTCCATTGAAATCTCAACCATGTGGATTTCAAACATGTGAAAAGTGACTTAGACTGACTTGATCCACCATTATATTTATATCAATTCTATAATTCTTCTGCACTATCATCTCTCCAATAATACTACATGCATTAGTCCCTACATTTTAGCCTATGATTTGCTTAATATTAGCACTTATCAATGATCTATGCTTAGATACTCATTTTTTATCATAATAATATAAGCAGATTTCCAGATAATTCCTCTCCAAACCAGTAGTATCCTAATTCCCAGGTTGAATTGAGTCCCGGTTCATTTTTCCATTAAAAAAAGAAAATGTATCTCATTCAGCATTTCTTTGATTCTGTTGATCATTTAAACCAGTGCTTCTCATGCTTTAATGTATGTATGAATCATCAGGGATCTTGTTAAAATGCAAATCTCTACTCAGTAAATCTGGGGTGGGACCAAGTAGTTTTACAAGTTCCTAAATGATATCAATGCTGCTAGTGCATTAAAATCTCTACAAACAATCTGTCATTTATTTCCATTTTTCTTGACTGTGTTTCCATTATTTTCTACTCTCATTTTATCAGTCTCTTTAATTACCCACATATTATAAATGTGTGGAAATCTAAAATAAATTGTAGTTTTCTTTTATATGAAAATTACTTAGGCATTGTTTAGTATATTTAATAAAATGTTTGTTCCTATCCAATTGTGCCTACACAGTGGTTATAAATAATTGTCCAATTCCTTGTTTAATATTATATGCTTCATATAACATATTAAAGAAGATATTTTAAAGTCTCTTTTTAGGTAAAACCATTTTCCTTTGCATGGAGGGGTATTTAAGTATATGAAAGCAATCTAATGAAAAGTAGAACCTCTCTTCTAGGTAAAGGGCCACATCCATATGAGCATTAGGTCAATCCTACATTATTTGCACTTTTCCCATATACAGGGTGTAATGTCAACACCAATCATTTCAACACAGCCTGTGCCCTGGTATCAAGTAGCCAAATCGGACCTCTCCTGGGCATCATTTCCACAAGGTGCTTGGATTGCTCCTTGACTTATGTCTGCTCTGACCTCATGAATATGTTACTTCCTTCACCATTGTTTCAGATCTGCTCTTTTCTTCTTTCTGCCTTACTCTCTGAAATTTGTGGTCCTTATTTTGTCTACCTTCCCTCTCTCTTCAACCCCTAACCCTGGTGTGTGCCTGCTCAGAATAGGAGTGGATAATTTAGGATTGGGAAGAGATGATTGAATGGCAAAGGGGCTCAAAGAGAAAAGATTAAATATCCAAGGAGCACCTAGTCATATTCTTTACAGGAAGCTGCCTCACGGTTACACAAAACAAAATGAAAGTTTTGCCTGTGAAAGCTCCTCTTTCATTTCAAAGGAAATTATGATGGAAAAATGAAACCCATTGTGTCTTTTCTCTTCCAAGTGACATCTTCCAAGCACAGTTTGCTGTTCTGATGGTTTTTCTGGCAATGAAAAATGCCATGCACAGATTTAGTTTGTGCACTTTGGAGTCACTAGACCTTTTACTGGGCTGGGACAACAGCACCACAAAGCAAAACCCATCTTTGTCTGCTATTGTCAGCAGGCAAGGGCTGCATATAGGAAAGGTTTGCATGGGGAAATGCCCAGATGTTAATGCATTTTTGTAACTATACTTGACCCCAAACTCTTTATGAACTTCTGAAATGTTGAAATAACTCTTCATTGGCTTCTCTTTCCTTTACAAATGGAAGGTAGTCTACAGGCAGAAAATTAGATAAAGTATAATGAAAGTAATCCTCCTCTTTTCTCCGTGGGCCATCTGCAGTGCAGGAAAGTACTGGCTCAGTGGGAGGCAAACGAGTCTGTAGGCAAGAGATGTGAGTCAGTTTTCCTGTCCTTGGGGAAGCCTTTGGGATCTTGGGCTCATCACTGATGAAATTAAGGTCACACTAAGGCTCCTTTCAATGTGACAAAACTGTCCTTCTAAGAATGAGCCCTGAAAATGTGTCTTCTAGTTGGGAACACATTAATAATACAAAATAAATGCAAAAACAACTATTCTGGCAATGCTCTTTAATTATGATCACATCAATACTGAATTGCTGTTTATCATTGCTTATGTAAAAATGGAGACTTCTTTTATTTCTTGGACTCTTAAAGGTCCTTCTAAATTTCTGTATTATGGGAAAGGATTCATTTATATTAGATGCTTTCATTTATAAAAGATCATGTAATAGTTAATACATTGTGTCAGCTTGAGAAGTTTAGAATCTTAACTAAGCAATTTAGCAGTTCTAAATCCTGGGGTGTAGAGGGTATGCCTTTAGGGCTCTAGGATGTTGTTCAATATGTCAACTTGAGAAGATTAAAAGTTTAACTAAGTGACTCAGCAGGGGGTCAGGGTCCTCACTTTGTAAAGATCCTCATCCTATGCAAGAGGAGGATATGGAGACGGTGTGAGTGCTATACCACCCTGGGGTGATGGAGTAGCCTGCTTACAGTATAAGGGAGGAAAAGAGGTTTGTTTCTCCCTTTGCTCTTGTTGCTTTTGCTGTCCTCTGCCACCTTAAACTGTTGCCTCTGTGTCAAGCCACTCTAGCCTGGATCCTTCTGATTATGGGCTGAAACCTCTACAAACTGGGAGCTAAATAAACCTTTCCCTCTTTAATTTGGGTGTTGGGTATTGTGTCTCAGCAATGAGAGAACAGTAACCAAGACAGATCATCATAAACTAACGAAGGGACTATAGCTATAAAATTAAAAAGAACTTTTCATCTTACTCTAATAATTTAATACAAAACTATAAGTTTATGAAAGAAAGAAAACCAAACATACTAATTTCTTAATATATTTTAATATCTTAGTAGGTAGTTTGTGGTTTATGTGTAATGTTATTCTTATGCAAAACCAATGAACTGTTCAGAAGAGGAGTGAGAATGCACCTATGCAAATATAAGGACTTTTGCTATCCCAGGGCTTCGAGAAGGGCCTTTCAGAATATATCCCCTCTGAGGTCTGATGAGCATACCCTCCAATTCAGCCTCATAAGAATGGCAATCCACTTTTCCCAGGAGAATGAACTAAGCATGTATATTGGGTCAAGAATGAAAAGCATTGTGTGAGAGAGGAAGAGTCAGTGGATGATTATTAAAAAAGAAGACAAGAGGCGAGTCTGAGTCATGCACCAAAGTTTTTAGAGGTTGCAAATAAGAGCAAGGACAGGAGAAAGAACTGTCAAAGATTTTTACTTTTCAAATTAACTTTGTCCAGGTTCCACATACCATATCTTTTAATATCACAAATTGCATGCTGTCATAGGTTAGGAAGCTGTCTTGCTGTAAAGTGAATTCCACTGGAATCTCATTTAACCTATGAAAATGAGGTTGGGGAGCTGTTCGTGGTTATGAGTCAATGAGCAGTAGAGTGATCCTTCCACCTCTGGTGATCCAGTCAGCATCCTGTTCATTTCATTACTGAGGATAAGGGAGCTTATTTTTTCTGCACATGAGCAGGTACATACAAGTCAGGTTAAAACTTTTGTGTGCTTCCTCCTGTAGTTCCCTTTACATGGAATTAAATCTAAACAAAAAGGGAATAAAGCAGACAAAATATGGGAAGCAAAAGTGGGAAAGAAACAGAATCTAAAATTAAAATAAAAAATATAGAACAAGGGTCAGAAGATTAAGTACAGGATTGCTAAAGAAATCCCCAGTAGAAAGTCTCAGAGGATCTTGTTGAAATGTGAAGGATGTAGGGTTTTTTTGTTAACCCAGGAGAAGATTTATGTTAAAAATTCAATGGACACTAAACCCCTCCTCTGGGGACGAGAAGACAAAAAGAAAACATACTTACATTCTAGAAAGAATAACACAAATTCAGTCATGCTGGCCACTCTCTGGATTGGTAATAGATAATGTACCTTCATATGTTCTGTCCCTAACCATTTTATGTTGATATCTTGGAGGACAAAGCCACAAAAACTGATTACATCAACTTATAAACAAGTTCTGTGGAGATGAAACATGAGAATGAGTCTGGAAGGCTTTGTCTTATATTTTTAAATGTTCTACCAAAATTGACAGATCCCTTTTGTGCTGCTGAAAAAAATTCCATAAAGCATGCAAAACAGACCAGCAAGGAAACATGCTTCCCTATCAAACACACCCTAGATGGCAGTCCCTAACCACTTTATCTTAAAAAAATCTGTTTTCAAATCTTCTACCTTTGTCATTCTAAACATTGGGTAGTGTGCTCCATACTGAGTTCCTCTCAGGAATACAAGTCTTTGCAGAGTGCTTACTTGCCAGAGATGGGTCAAAATCACTCATGCAATATGATGACTCAGGGTCAAACGAAGACAGGGAGATCAATAAGTCATCCCTTTCCTTTGGGGTTCAGCCAGAGCTAACATAATGTTTTCAATTGTGAATCTAGTATTTTTGAAAGATAAACTATTATATTAAAAATTCCTCAAGCTGGAGTGTGAGAGGCTACAAAAGACAATGGACGATAATGATTTGAGGATTGGGAGAAGTAGGTAAAAATAGCTGAAACTATTGTAAAATGAACTATGCCATGAATCCTCCTTGCAATCTTCTCAGGAGTATTATCGAATTCTTTCTTTCTTCTGTTGGTAAGTGTCATAGAGCACCGTAGTGTTTCAAATTTATTTGGCTCCTCCCTTCAGAAACTATTTAGCTATTTAGTGTTGAGAAAGGACATAATGCAGATTCGTTTCATTTTTAATATACAAAGTGAAGTGTATATATATATATATATATACACAATGAATAATTGAGACCTGATAGCTTATAAAATCTCATCTGATGGCAAAAACTATTAAAAATATTGAATTTTCCCAAATAAAATAATCTTCATAAGATTGGGTGGCAAAGGTGTTAAGTCTATGACATGTACTTAAATTTAATGAAGTAGGAGTAAACAGTAAGATAATTCAAAAATACTTCTGCCAACATTCTGAAGTGCCATCTAGAGCACTGTGATGTCTACTACAGAGTTTTCTGTTTTCCCTGTTACGTGCCTGTTCTGGAATACACCTTAAGGTATCAGAACAAGATCCACATCAAGCATGAAGTAAATTGTGAGATTTCAGTACATATTCCACTTGTCCAATCCACTGATCAGACTTCTGGACTGAGTGACTGTCAACCTTCTTCTTCTAGATGTCTCTGTGTATGGTAGTAGTTGTTTATGTGATTTAAAAATGTTGCTTCCATTGCCAAGAACGTTTTCAATCCATATATTCCATTATTTCTGTGTATAAGAAACACAACTTTTTTCAACAAGTGAGGCATCATTTTTTTCAAAGGAAAATTTCAAAAGATACCCAAATATATTTGTGTTGAGAGTGGACAGTTTCATTTTGATATAAACTGAATATATATAATGTGTACAACTTGATATTGTTACTTACATATACACATTGTATCTTCTACTCTAGTTCGCATCTTTCCTTCTTTTCTTTGCTTGCATTCTCCATCCCTCTTCACTCTCCTATCATTCCCTTACTTCTTCCTTTATTCTGTTCTTTTTTATTCTTATAATTGTTTCTTTTAATGGCTTTTGCTCTATGCTCCTCTACTATTTCAATGATTTTGTTCCTTTTCTTTGTTCATCCTTTTTGTCCTTTCTTTGATTCTATTTTATTCTTTCCTTATATCTCCCTCTTTTCTCATTTCTTCTTTTCCACATTTTCTTTTCATTCTTTCCTTCATTTGTTTATTCCTTATCTTCTGTCATTTCTTTTTGTTCTTGTTTTTTTTTTTTATCTTCCTTCTTTTCCTTCTCCCCTGTCTTAGTTACTTTCTGATCCTTAAAACAAAATACCGGATGCCTACAAATTAAAGAAGGAAAGGTTGATTTTGCCTCTCAGTCAATAGATATTTCAGGCCATAATCTACTGGATCCAAGGCAGGGTGGCATAGATGAAGAGCATCGCAGAGGAAAAATATTTTTGTGGTGAGGCAGCAGGAAACAGAGAGAGATCAGGGTGGAGTGGGAGAGATATTCTTTCAGGCCCAAAGCTAGTCACTCACCTCCTCTGACCAGGAGTCTCCTGTCATTATCACATTTAATAAGCTCATCAAAGAACCAATCTACTGATGAATATCAAACTCCACAATCTAATTACCTCCACAGCTCCAATCATGAGCACATAGAGCATTAGAGGTACACCTACGTATAAATCATAACATCTTCCTTTTGTTTTCTTTTTTCTTTCATTTTAACTTTTTATTCTTCTTATTCTTATTACATCTCCCTCTTCTTTTCCATTGTATCATGTCTTTTTCCCTTTCAGATAACCGTTTCATTTTAGTGACTTACTTAATTCTTTCCTTAATTTTTTATTCTTTCCATTTAGCTGTTCTTTTTTTTCTTTTTGTTCTCCCTCTCTATTTTTGCCTCAATTTTTATGATTTTTCTTCCTTTTTTCTACTTTTTTTGGTTTGTTTTTTTTGACACATGGTTTCATTATGCAGGCTGAACTTGAACTCACTTTGTATCTCTGGCTGGGTTAAAACTCACAGTGATCCTTCTGCCTCAATCTCCTGAGTGCTGGGATTACTGGTATGAGCCACCATGTCTGGCTCTTATTTAATTTCCATACCAGCTATTAAGCAGGTATTATCATTAATTCTATTACAAAACCTCTAAAACTCATAAGTATTTGTTGATAAAGACTGACATGTAAACATCAATACAATTACACTGATGTCAAAAGTATGCATAAACTGTAAGACAAATAGAATTTATTGACAATTTGAATAGAGTTAAGATAACTATAGCCTCAACATTTATTATATTAAGTAAGTCATGAGGCATGAATAGGTGTTTATCTTGTTGTATATGAGACAGAATAGCAAAGGATATGGGTTCCTTTAGAACATTAGGTATTTGTGGAACTCTACATTTTAGTATGAATTTCAAAGAGTGTTGGTAAATGCTGAAGTGAAAAGAAGTAGAAAAGATAACTTGAAACCAGGATTTGAAAGGCCTTGCATACTATGATAAAAATCTAAAATTTATACTGTTGTTGTTGCTTTAACAGAATAGGTGTGAGATTAATAAGCCTAAATTTTAAAATATTGCTGTAAAAGCCAGGTAGAAGAAAATGGTGAAGAAATGACTAGATCCAAATTGCTCATTGCAGGATCCAAGGGCAAAGATGCCCTCAGACAGTGTTTAGTCAGCCTTTTTGGTAAATTTCCAGTCATAAATATGTTGGGTATCTTTTTTCAACTCTGCCATACACAATGTATAGATTAGTAAGCACAGCCATATTTTAATAAAACTTTATGAACACTGAAATTGGAATTTTATACCCTTTTGTATGTTATAAAATGCACAATAACAACAATCAAGATTATATATGTATCTGTCACTCTCCAAAATTTTCTCTTACCCGTCTGTTAATCTTCTTTCTTACCTCACCCAGTCTCATCATAAACTCATATACAGGAAGCCACTGATACATTTTGCACCTACTGGCATCTTATATAAATTGCACCATGACACAAATGTCTGTCTAATTTCTTCTATTCAGTGCACTTTCTTTTGATTTATTCATTGTTCTGTACATATCAGTTTTTAATTATCTTATGTTACTGAGTGGAATTCCTTTGTTCATATATAGCACAAATTGCTTCTCCATTCACCAACTAATGAGGATTTAAGGTATTTCTAGCTTTGGTTATAAAATATGGCTGCTATGGAAATGTGTTATGACTTATACTTTTTGCTTCTCTTTCTTTTAGGAAAAGAAATATTTATAGTTTAATATTCCTACTAGCAGTGAGTAAAAGTTCCAATACAAATATGACACTTTCAGGTAAGTATTTATTATTGGTTTTTCCTTTTGTTTCTGCTTTTTAAAATTGTATGCATACAACTGGGTATTTAAGGCCATTTCACTGTAGTTTTAATTCATATCCCCTCAAATCTGACAACCTGGAGTGTCCTCTGGATCATCTAATTAGAGATGGCCAATAGAGTAAGTCCCTGACTTAGGAATGAGTTCCCCTCTGGGAGAACGTTTCTGAGTCAGATTTATTGGTTGAGAATTAAATGCCTTTGACAAAAATATACAACCTATATTGCTTTGTGCTTTCTAGTAGTCCCCTCCACATCACCACTGTTTTTCCTCTTGATTTGCAGACATCCTGGGGTCTGCTTGAGTATTATACTTTGTACACTACTACACTGTACACTACTGCACTGTACACTACTGCACTGTACAGTAAGAACAGAGCAGCACACATGTGATAGTGTCTGGTGCACATGTGAGCTACTTCCATGACTTGTTGGCATCTCCCAATATTTGTAAAGCAAGGTTCATTCATATCTGTGAAAATTTTCAACTCAAGTGTTCATAAGGTGTAACCTCTCCCAATCCCCCCATGCCCTGTACCCAGTGAGCGAGTACTCCAGGAGCTGCCAGCCCCACATTTCAAGTCCGTGCTTTGCTCACACCACCATGGTTCAGAGCTGAAACTCACAGGGAAAGCCAGGTATTTCCTATCTGCTTCCTGAGGGCAGAGCAGGCAACCCAGGACCCTGCCTCCATTACAGACTGAGTCTCTCTCCTCCCTGCACCTGTGGCAGAGAGGAGGTCCTCACTCAGAAACCCCAGGGACTTCTCTGGCTGGGGCAGGGTGTGTAGCCTCTCCCAGCACCCACGTGCCCTGCACCCAGTGAGTGAGAGCTCTGGGAGCTGCTGGTCTTGTGGTTCAAGTCCATGCTTTACTTTCACCCGGATCCCCTGGTGGGTCAAAGGCATGGGCAGTCTGTGACTGCTACCCATCTGGGCTGCATCTGGTTCCTGTATGTGTTCTGAACTGTCTAGAGACACAAAATCAGGTGATTCACAAACTGTCAAACTTGCAGTTTGTGTCTGGGTTTTGCCTGTACCCTGAACTGCCTGGGGACATAGGTCCACTGGACCAGGATTGTCACACTAATGAAGCCCAAGTCTGGGACGTGAATGTGCCCTGAACTGCAAGGGGACACTGGATCAGATGGTCGGCCATCAGCTGACACCAGTACCCGTGTCTGAGAAAGGGGATATCTACATACAAATCAAAAACTGCCGGAAAACCCAAGACGAAGTAGTGCTTCTCAGAGGTCACTCAGGGGCAAACCTGACCAACAGGAAAACTAGGGACACTAGTGGTCTTGGCTGTACAGCTACTGAAGAGGGAAACTGAGCTTTCTGCATCCAGTAGAAAACACGACAAAGTGAAGGACTAAAACACAATCCCAGAACTCCACCCACCTCAGAACAAGTCCAGGAGACATCAACATAGGAGAACTTGGTAAACACATGCCTGAAATAGCTGAAATGATTGCAATGGAAGTAAGAAACAACTCCATATGGCCATAGAAGAGATGAGATGAGAAATAATCTCTCAGGCAAAAAGTGAAATGACAATAATAATGAAGGAACTGCTCAAAAAATCTGAAGAAGAAACATAAAAAATAGAAGAACAAAGGCAAGGGTCAGAAGCGTTCAGTGAAAAATACAGAAGGGACTTAGAATGCATGAACCAGTTTCAAAGAGACTTCCAGGAAAACAAAGCTGCCATTGAAAGCTGCCAAAACCACTTGAATGAAGCTGAAGATAGAATCTCAGACTTTGAAGACAGCATGCAGCTAGAGAAAGTGAAAGAAAGGATCTCATAAAATCAACAAGGATCCAGGAAAAGTCAATTCAACAGCTGCAAGATGAGGCAAAGAGGAATAATGTTTGACTTATAAGAGTCAATGAAACAGCAGGAAGCAATACAACTGACATAAAAAGATTATTTGCAGAAATAATACCAGAAAATTTCCCAAGCATGGATACAGAATGTGATATACAGTAAATGAGGCATATAGAACTCCAAACAACCACAACCAAAATAAAACTACAGCCAGACATATAATAGTCAAGTTCCCAGATCTCCAGCAAAAGAACAGAATATTAAAAGCTGCTAGCGAAAAGAAACCCATTACCTATAATGGAAAGCCCATAAGAATCACAGCAGACTTCTCAGCACAAACCATCCAATCAAGAAGAGCTTGGAGCAAAGTATTACAGGTCCTGAGACAGAAGAGCTTCCAAAGAAGACTGAAATACCCTGCCACACTATCCCTCAAATTCAACGGAGAAATAAAATATTTTCACAACAAAGAACAATTGAAGAACTTCATAAGTGCCAAGCAAGCATTACAAAGACTACTAAAAGATATTCCAGACAGAGAAAAATCTGACTGCAATTTCAAGACCAACAGTAGAAATCAAACGTCAAGAAAAGCAAGCAAGTAAATAGTTAAAAAGAATAGGACACCAACACAAGTAAATAACATGACAATGATAAATCAATACATATCGGTTATAACTATAAATGTAAATGGCCTCAACTCTCCAGTCAAAATAACAGACTGGCAGAGTGGATTAAAAAAGAAATTCCAATGATATGCTGTATACAGGAAACACATTTCACTCAAAAGGAAATCCATA
>NW_004955402.1:25105109-25177720 GCF_000276665.1 Chinchilla lanigera | reverse complement strand
CTACTGTCTTCTATTTCTTTGCTGAAAGAAACTGTGAATGAGTCCTTGATTGATCAATATTGCATGTCTCTATCTGTTTTCATGAGAAACCACTTCGAAGATATCAATGTGTAATATAACAAGCATTGTTAATTTCCTACCACTTTGTAATTCTGTATTGTCTGTACTGTTCTTTTGCTATTTTGTAAAATGTTGTCTGTCTGTTAATGTTTTCCTCCTTTTATTTTTAAAGTAAGAAAAAATCAAATGTTCATAAATTGGGAACTTACCATAGTTAATTGAGAATGTGTGATTGAGATTCCATGAAAAATTCCAACTGGAGATAGACTTTCTTGTTATTAACAAACAGTCTAATTTATATCTGATTTTTGGAAATCTGATGAACATGACCAAAGTTTAATTTTCCAAGCATACTTGATATTTATGAATTTGTGATATTATAAAAATGATTGTTGTAGTTTAGAATGTGTCAGTATTTTGCACTTATTTGTTACCCATTTCTTTCCATTATCTCTCTTCTGTTCCTGTTCTTTGATGCAGAAGCTATGAACATTGATTTGAGAGAGCTGAGAATTTTATTCTGAGCCTTCAAAGTTTTAACATAAACAGTAAGGATCAATGGAAAGCCTTTTTTTTTTCTTAGTAAAAATCTAACTGAAATATTGATAGGCAAAAAATACCAAAGTATTTCCTTTTGTGCTAAAGAATGTGTTCATATGAACACATGATTTAAGGTTCTAAAACACAAAATTGTCTAAATTAAATAGAACACTTTTGCACTGGCCTTGATGCTCACGTGTTTGAAATATGTCTACTACCATAAAGAGTGAAATTCCACTGTATTAAAAAGAGTATTTCATTCTCTATTCTTCTAATCAAATGTATGTGGAAAATGAAAGGTTCAGGTAGTGAAGTTTAGATAAAGATATATTATTAGAGGGTTGTTTAGAAAAGAGAGATAAAAACTACCCTAAAATCTTCTGATCATTTTGTTGATAGGGTCTTACTAGTCAGATATATTAATAATATCTCATACATATTCTTTACTTTGTTCTGTTACTTTACAAGTGAATGCAGAGTTGTTGAACATAAGCCCAGCAATTGATTGATTGAGCCTAGAATGAGTTTTTAAAATGAGTAATGATTTATATTTTTATCTGGATTTATTGTTTTGAATTCACTGTTATAGTGTAAAAGGACAATGAGATATAATTTTTTCAAGATTATAACATGAGATATTAATATTTTCAAGAGCTATTAAATACTAAATTGAATTTCTCCAGGAGAATACAAACCTTGCCAAATGAATGTAGACTAGAACTTATTAAATGCCTAGTGACTTCTTCCTCCTGCCAAGGTTGTAAATGTGTCTTAGTTTGTAGAACGAAGAAAATTATTATTTATTATTCATAGATACTTACTTTTTCAATTTGAAACAATTTTTAACTAATCAAAATGTGTAAGTATGGTATAAAGAACTATTAAGAAGAACCACTGCAGAATGTACAGCCCAAGTGTTGCTCTAAGAACTTTGAATGTGTGAACAGTTATTTCCTATGAGATAATTTTCCTACACATCAAAATCCAATACTTAAAATAAAAAAATAGGATTGATACAATGCTTTTATCTCATACTAAGACTCCAATAAACTTTTATCAGTTGTTCCGGTGATATCCCTTATGGTAAAACAATTCAGCACAGAATTGCATATCACATTTACTTTCCATGTTCCTCTAGTCCATTTGTGTTTGAAATAGTTCCTTAATCTCATACTGACTTTTGTGAAGTCAACACTTTTCAAGACTGTGGGATGGTTTTTTATAGAATATTCCTCCATTAAGGAATATCTGAGGCTGTCTTATGATTAGATTCAGGCTATGCCTCATTGACAGGCATATCACAGTACTGATGCTGTGTTTTCACTGCGTCCTATCAGCGAGCACACAGTTTCAATTTGTACCATTAATGATGATATTCACTTTGACCACTTCATTAAAGAGTCTGCCCAGGTTATCCACTATGAAGACATTATTTCCTCTTTGTAATTAAGAAGCATTTTGGGAGGAAGTTATTTTAAACTATTAATATTCCATTCCATAGCAACTTTTGCATTGATCATTTACTTTATTTATATTACTATAGAGTCACGATCTCTATAGTAATTTATTACTATAAATTTATTTATTTATTTGGGAAGCTGTAACCCCTTATTATCACTTACATTGATACTCAAATTATACCAGATTTTACAGTGAGAGGTCATTATACTTGATTTATGTATTTTTGTCCAGTTTCCATCACGTTTTGAGTAAATACTTAGTTTTTTTAAAGTATAGTATTTATTTGAGTCTCCTTCTATACTTTCTGTTCCCTAGTCCTAAAATCAGCCATTTGTATGAAGAACCTTTGTTTCATAGTTGAAGAATAATAGAAACAAAGATATTGGCCTTAGGTATTCCTTAATGGAATAAGATTTTACTCAATTATACATTTATAAACATATTTACACACAACACAAACTGGTGTACAAATATATGTGTATGTGTGCATATATTGGACTGATATCTACATAGATATAGATATAAAACCTTTACATATAAAAATATGGATATACATATATATATGAATAAAACTTTGTTTAGAAGATGAATATATATGAAAACAAAAAGAGTCTGAGGCAGGAGTACTGCTGCAAGATATACTTGGCCAGTATGATCTATATAGTGAATTCAAGTCCAACTTGGACTGCATAGCAAGACTCTGCCACCAAAAAAAAAAAAAAACTAAATAAATGAATAAATGTATTTCAACATTAATTTACACTAATACCACAAAATTTAGTAACCAGGGTTCATATAGTTTTCTCCATTTTCATAATTGTAACTACTTCTCCAAACAATAAGAAATTGTGTTCCTATAGATGTGTTTTATTTCTTTGTATTAAAAGCAAACAGACCGCTGGGGCATGCCGGCCACAGATTCACCATCACTGCCCAAGGATCTATACCTGGGCTCTGAGTCCTTCATCTCTGGTGCTGCCTCTGGGCTCTGGTTTTTGGCCACCATGTACTAAGCATCTCTGCTCTGCAATACCGTACTGCCTTGACTTTTTGCTTTGGAGAAATGTGAGCCAAATTAAGCCTCTCTTCCCCCAAATAGTAAGTGTTGGTTACTTGGTGACAGTGTAAGAAAAGCTGACAAATGAAGAAGAGCCTGAGGAGCAGAATCAGGGATGGCAAACTGTCGCTGAGAACAGAGGCCAAGCAGGGTGAACAGAGTGTAACACAGACGATACAGAGAGACCGGTGACCTATCATATGAGCACGTAGGACATTGGGCTTCATGTGTAATCTTCCAGATTGTTGGAAGAAAAGATAAAGGCTGCACTTTATGGAGCCTCATGTGTGAGAGAGCTGGTTTGGGACTCTCTGGTGTTCTAGTATGTGGAATCATGAGGAAAAACGATGATATTAAGGAAAATTGAAAGCGATCAGGTTTCTAGATGCTTGAGAAAGGATAATTAATCACAGAAAGACAGAGGTATTACTCAGTTGTATCAAGGACACCTCAAAAACTGAATTCCCTAATAGCTGAGGCACACTTCATGGAAAAGCACCTTTTAATCCTTTCCCTGCATAAGGAATATGACGCTGGCTTATACAAGGACAATGAATGGCGATGTTCATATAATTTATCTCTTTTCCTTCCCCATCTACAGTTTCCTCCAGAATAGAGCTGTGAGAAATGCCTTCCAGAGTCTTAGGAGAAAATGAAAGAGGACTAGAGACATTCCAGTTACAGTTCCTTCTAAGGACAGACTGGGTCCTGTAGTCCTCGAAATATAGAAGGTGTACGCTGAAGTGCTGATTCTTCTATTACTGCACTTCCTGATGTTGGACATGAGGCTGTATTTGCAGTGCAATATGGTGGTAGAAAATTCTGTTACTCAAGAGGTAACACAGAGTTTATGAGGCTTGCAGGAGCCTCTGTCCAGGAGCAATGAAGAATCACACTTAGAAAACAAAATTGATTTTCAAGGGATGATGGGTGAAATGATTAAGGTACTTGTGATAATTTCCAAACAGTCCTGCTATGTTAGCACTCATATGTTCTAGAGTGTGGGAACTGGATTCAAATTCCATCTCTAGCCTTACCACACTCTGGCCCTAAGCAAGTTATAACCTTCTGTATTAGCAGTTTGCACCTCTTACGAGTATAAAAGAAATATTAAAACAACCTTTGTAACAATATCCCACAATGCCTGTCATCAAGTGAACACTTAGCAATAATATCAGAGTTTTTAATATTATACCCGATGTGACTGAAAAATATGGTGAATATTTAAATCTTTAAAACTATTATAGTAAAAATGCAATGACATTAATCTTCATCAAAATCTGAACACATTGACCCCAATTTCCACTTTCTGAAGCAGTTCTGGAAGTGCTCTTTTTTGTCTTTGATTTCACTAGTTTGCATGCCTTGATGTTCTGAAAGGATTTAAAGCATTTGTTTTTCATGATAATTTTGACTTTGGTGGAGAGCCAGAAGTTGCACAGAGCCACATCTGGTATTCAAGGTGGCTGAGGACATACCTTGATTTTCACAAGTGTGCTTTCCTTTTAGATGATACTTGGCAGAAGCATTCACCAAACTTTTTTATCACACTTCTTAAGGAAACTCACAAAAGAGATCTTCTAAAAATTCTTAGTGTTCAGGGTCACAGTAATATATAGACTCACTTTCCACCAAGAAAGTATTTGGTTAATTCATTTAATTTGAAAGAATATTTTTCCTATCATTGAAATAATTTATGGGATTCATCCACATATTTTTAAAAGTTATGATCACTTAATATTTTCAATAAGAATATTCTCTAAAGTAATTATTCTTGACATCATCGATTGCAAAGGTATATTTGTTTGAGGCTTTGGTCTAATAATTATGAATGCATGATGCTGAAGGAAATTACATGACATGGTAAGTAGCTTTAGAATGACTTATTCTTCTCTGAAATCTCACTTAAATTTCTCAGCTGTGTTTTTGGACCAATCTACTCTGGATAAGATAAATTCACTGGGCCTTACCTCAACACTTAAGGTGCAATAATTGTGTTAAATTCATACTGGTTACTAGGCTTCATCTCAAATCCCAGTTCTAATGTTTTGTTCCTTACTCTCCACTTCGTTCTCCTGTTGTAAGTTGAAATAGTCATCAGCCACCCATTCATTCATTTACCTATCCATTCCCCTTCCCATTTCATTCCTCAAACATTGAGTAACTCTAAGTTATAAACAGATCAGCTATCAGGTTTTTCTAAAAGCTTCTTATAGTGTTCAATTATTAATCAGAAAATACCACATTGACTGGGTAACCTCTCATGAAGACCTTTATACAGACACTGTGCTATATTTTGAGTGTTGAGAAGGGAGACATTGCCTAGAGAGAAAGACAACATAAAAGTTGGTCATAAGATGCCATGAGGCCACTGCAAAAAGGAACGAGTCAGCCTGGTAAATACTCTGAGAGATTATATGGACAATAAGAAAGGCTGGGCATGGGGCAATTCAGAGAGTGGTAGGGTACAGAGAATACGTTGTATGAAAGAAAAAGACAGAACCTCAAACCTTAGGAACACATAGCTCATTCTACCCTGAAATCACTCACCAGGAGACTTGCTCCTTTTTTGTCTTGATCCCTCCTTGGACAAATATTATATTCATTATGTCAGCTTCTTGCTTTATTTGCCTCTTCAAATTTTGAAGGAGATCAGATATATTGTCCATTATGCCATTCCTCTAGCCAATTTCCAAGTGCCCCTCTACCATGATAAAACTTCCAGAACCTGCCTATAAAAGGTTCTCCTCAGGGAGCAATTCCTTGACCTCAAGTTTAGATCTTCATCATTTCTTGTCTACCTCAAAACATCACACTTAAAGAATTGGGTAGCATATTTTATTTTCAAAATCAAGTATTGGTTACCACATTTTATGTAAAGAATCAGCTATCAGATTTTGAGAAAGGCTCCTTACAGTGTTCAATTATTAATCAGAAAAACTGACATGAACTGGGAAACCTCTCATGAAGAGATCTGTGTTGAAAACAAGGAGACTGGAGAAAACTGTGACTGAGATTCAAGTGGATAGTAAGTGACACTGGAAGGTAAGTAGAGCCATCAGATGAGAGACAAAAGAAAGCAAGAAGCACAATGTGCACATCCTTGAGTTTCTATCATGCAGGTTGAACTTAGGTATCTGTCTCTTTCAGTACAATTATTTCATTCTCTTTTAAAATCTTTCAGGCCTGAATGATACCTAGTTCATCATTAGAAAGTCCTTGACAATCAAAGATAATTGAGTATATATAAATATAAGGAGATTCTGATACTTAAAAATATGTTTTTTTCAGGGCAATTCTATTATATACAGTGCATCTTATAAAGCTATTGCTCCTCTTCTGTGCTGTTGCAAAAACAAACATTTGTTACTTTCAGAAATTCTACCTAAATATTGTTTGTCTTAGTTGCTTCCCTCATGGCTTGGACACACATCCAACAAGCAAAATTTAAGGAAGGAGGGGTTTAGTTTGGCTCACATTTCAATCCATAGTTGCCTGGCCATGGCAAGATGGCATGGCAGATGGGGATCGCCAAGAGGGCTGCTTACAGCATGGAGACAGGAGGCAGAGATAGAAGGGAGAGAAAGGCAGGGAGATGAACTCTTCCAAGCTTTGTCTCCAGGGACCTGTCTTCACTTACCAGAGCCCACCTCTCAACAGCAAGCCAATTATAACCCATCCATAATTGCCTCACTCCCCCAAATCCCCACCCGTGACAGGATGAGGCTTTAGAAACACATCTAGATAAGTGCACAACAATGTTGCTTCTAAAGTATCATCCTTTGCTAACATTTCTCATCTTGGGCATCCTCTATGTTAGGTGCTCAGTAATTATGATAACAGTAACTCAATATCTAATTTTATATTACCTTATATACTTCACAAAGCATTGTTTCTTCATGTAAAATATGTCAAGGCTAGGTGTTTGCCCAGAAGATTGATATTATGTTTTCTTTAAAACTGAGGAAACTCAGGTTCAGGGATGATTAATAATTTTATCATGGTCCCTTAATAATTTGAAATCAGAACATGCATTAAATATTTAATTCCAAAACATAACTGAGCTTTCATTCCAGTTCTCTCTGAAATATATTTCATACTTCTATGTTTGCATCAGCACCTTTGTTTATTAAAAGAAACATTTCCCCCTGAATTTTTTACCCCATTCACAGTGTGTAGCAGACAGATTAAGATATAATGTGTCTAGGATATATGTTAGCCAATGAAAACATTAGCACCATAATAAAAATTATGTAATTCCTCTGAAGGTTTACTGCTATAGTAAGTAATGGGGAAAATGTCCAGCACTTTTAGCCATGTCTTTCTCCCACTCTTTCTTTATTTTCTGTAACAGAATACAAACAACAGCATACTTTCCTATCAGTGTGGAGACCACAGAGACACTCCTACATTATTCAATCTAACCACAGTGGCTTCCAAGGGGAAAATAAATACCTCGACTGAGGCTTCACTGGTCTGCATCGCATGCACAAGCATGAAGGATTTCTTTGCTGTCAAGCTTTCAGTTGGGAGCAAAATCCCCCTGCTGAGCCCTGTTGCTCACCGTAACATTTAAGATATGATTTGGCACATGGAATCTTAGGTATCTCTGAGCCAGCGCCTCTCACTCCATGTGTCTAAAGCTTAGGCAGGCAAAAGAAAGGGATTCTTGACTATCACTTGGTAACAGATGTGGTAGGTCTGAAGCGCTGATCACCAGTGCATCCAAGATAAAAATCTTTCCCCTTCCCCTTCCACCAGAGGGCCACGGTTTTGCAACTGTGCTACTGCAAGGATTAACATGTCTTAGTGAATCATGAGAAAAACAAATCAGAGAAAGAAAGAAAAAAAAATGAAAATGTTTTCTTGAGCTTGTGTTAATATAACAAACTATGCTAGGAATGGGTGTTTTAAAAAAGTTATGAAGGAGTGTTCCTAAAGCAGGAGGTTATACGTTACTTAGGGACCTATATTCAGAGTTTTAAAAATACCTGGCAGCAGAAGATAAGATGGGAAATGTGCCACATTGTCACTAACTATAAGTGCTGCAGTTCTTAGGCAAAGCGGTACACAGGGCTGGGGGTTGAAAATGGTAGAAAAAGATGTTATGAAGTAGAGGTGAATTAGAGATCCAAGGTAAAGAAAACACTGAATATGAAACAACAATGAGAAACATGTGGGCAAAATGTACCACTAATACTACCGAGTTAGAAGCGATGTGCAGATGGTTAGGATAGTTTGGGTGGAATAGAAAGTGTAGTTTACTGGGAATAGAAAGACTATCAAAAGAAGTTAAACTATATTCTGCAAACAGTAAGGAGTCATTGATGTGTATAAGAAATTGTATGAGAAGTAAAAACTTAGACTTTGTGAAGGTCAGTTTCAGAGCGAACAGTTTGAAAAGGGGAAGCAATTAATTTAGGGAAATTCTAGGCCAAATAAAAATAATAATAATGATAATAATAATAGTAATAGTAATAATAGTTTGGGTGCAGCTCAGGGTAATGAAAAGGGGAAGAGTGTATAAATTTCCACAAGTAGACTGAAGTTACTGAGACTAGGTAATATCACCTTCATCCAAAAAGCTTGTGATCTGATATAAAACTGGTGGTGGTAAAATCATAATGTAGGGCCAGTTTATCTTCACAACGTTTCACTTTTCTTTCTGGAAATTTCACTCAGCAACTTCCCTTTGAGTGCTTACTCCACTGGCCCATACTAGCAAGAAGCACTGACTTCCTTTTCTCTCTTTTGTTTTGTAAGAATCTGTTTTCTTTTACCAACTTTAACTGTGTTGCTTTCTGGATGCTGCATAGCAAATTATTTCAGAGGTTTAGCTTGACTAAGAGCTGTTATTAGCAGATGAAGTCTGTTAAAATACATTTCATAGTTTCATGTTAAAATATAACCATCTCAAGAGGTGATAAGAAGAGAAGATTCACTTTATGATTCACCAGGATCATAAGAGGTGATAAGAAGAGAAGATTCACCTGAGATTCACCAGGCAAGGTAAGGGGAAGGAGGTGTTGTGTTTCATTTTTTTTCTGCCTCTCTGTTAGCTTTCACCACAGGAAGGGCTCTGGTCATCCCTGCGTACATTTTTCACAATAGTCACATCACTGAATAACACTGATGACAGCTCTCACTGCTGCCCTGCTCCATGACTTCTGCAAACTGCTTTGTGTACAGTTCTGTAACAAAGCAGAGCACCCTAGCACTGAACAGACTATGTTATCACTCACTCCACATTATTTGTGGGATTCAAGAAGAGAAGGAACAATGCATTGTCGTTCTATATTTTTTGCAGATTGTTCATTTAGATTTGAGTTTATTATGAAAATTTCAGGCAAGCAATAACTCAGAGAAAAGAAAGTTACTCCTACAAAAGAAAGGCCCTGATGAATTGATAGGAGAGATACCCGATGCACACAATACTCCTAACAAATCCAAGAGTGGTGGAGATGACTGATAAGCCAAGGTCTCCTTCTTGATGATGTCAACATGACTTTCAGAGCCTCACACAACAGGGAGGACAGGAACACTCCAACCACCCCAATATGAACAACAGCTGTGCATCCCTCTGCATTGCAGCATGTGCTTTAAAGGGTCCTTTGCAAAGACAATGTGCTCCATTTCTCAGAATAACATGATCAGTCACTGTGCATTCTCCGTAGGGCTTTCATGGGCCAGCAGCTCTCCAGTACATCTTTTCTAGAATGCCCGGAGGAGAGGGACAGATCTGTGAACAGGAGACCTGTGACAGACAAGCTGGAGAGAGTGAGTCCAGACGATATATGTTCCAGAATGCTCAGGGTCAAGCTGCAGCAAGAATGGGGAGTTTATGAACAATTGTGGGAAGACAGAACTCTTGGAATATTATAGTAAGAATAAATATTTTGTAAAGCAAAAGCCAGGATAAAATATAAATTATTCTTTAGTGGAGATTTTGCTTTAATTCTGGGTTCAGCTTTAATACAGAATAACATTTAGAGAATTGTTAAAAGAAAGAGCAAGAACATGAATGAGGGTAGTAGAGAGCTCAGAAGAAAGAACAGAGAAAGGGAGAGAGAGGGAGAGAGAGGCAGAGAGAGAGAGAGGAGAGAGAGAGAGAGAGAGAGAGAGAGAGAGAGAGAGAGAGAGAGAGAATGGACCAAGAAGCCTGTACATCACATGGTATACTGAATGAAATGCTTCTTGTGCATGAACACACCCGATGTTCACTCCTTTCCTGTGAGGAACTGTTTCAGAAGGGGAGCTGACTTGGTGTTTGGCTCTGCCTTGAATACTCCACCACACACACTGAGAAGTTCTGATAAATACACCCTGTTTAATTCCCTGTTCCCTGTACATAGCTGTGTTTGCATTCCTCCATACATTATGGTTTCCCTGCCACCAGAGACACTGCATAAGAATGTCTATGTACCTCAGGGATGCCAGATAAAGCAAAAGAGAGTAGCTCAGTTTGAATTTGGGATATACAATGAATAACCTTTTTTTGAGTACAAGTATACCCCATGCAATATTAAAATTTAATTTGGCATCTTGTTTTTTTCATTAAACTTTTCACTTGGAGCTCACTTTAGATACATAGGAAGATAATAGATAACATGGTCAGATTCCATGTGCCATTTATTGTCCTTGGATGATAATATCTTGCAAAACTATGGTACATTATCACAATCAGATATTGGCAGTGCAGTAAAGAAACAGAGCCTTTCCACCCCAAGGGTTACTACCCTTCCCTTTTATAACCACACCCAGATTTCTCCCATCTCCCTTATTCCTAACCCTTGGACACCAGTCAGTTCTTCTTTTCTAAAATTTCATTATTTAAACAATGTTATATAAATAGAATCATCATATAGCATGTATTTTTTTGAAGTTGCTTTTTTTCCTAGAGTTCTTTAGAGATTTTTCCCAGTTATTATGTATATGAAGAGTTCATTCATTCTATTTTGCAATAGTATTCCATAATATGGATGTATGGCAAGTTGTTTCACCATTCATCCCTTGAAGGACCTTTGAGTTCTCTCCTATTTGGAACCATCACAAATAAAGCTTCTGTAAACATCTTTGTATGGATTTTTGTATAAGGTTGTATTTCTCCGGCATAAATGTCTGGGAGTGCAGTGGCAGTTGCTCAGTCTTATACTGGTCACTTATATATTTTTTCAAGAAGCAGCCGGAACAGATTTTCAGAGTGGCTGCACCATTTTATGTTCCCAGTAGGGATGTATAAGTGATCCAGTGTCTCCACGCGCTATCATTGATGTGGTCACTATATTTTAAAGTTTTTCTCATTCTGTAGGTGTGTAGTGCTATTTCACAGTGGCTTTAATTTGCAGTTGCCTAAAAATTGATAATGTTGAACTTGTTTTCATAAGCACATTTGTTATCTCATATCCCCTTCAATGACATTATGTCATTTTGTGTCATTTGCTTATCTTTGGGTTGGATTACTTATTTACCATTGATTTTTGAAAGTTCTTCATATATTCTAAGCAGTAGTTCTCAGCAACATATTCGGTTTGCATGTATTTCCTCTCCTCTATATAGAAAGGCTCACTGGTCTTTCTATACCCTTTTCTTTCACTGAACAAAAACCATTTCTGGATGATGATTTTGTTGTCAAGTCCACCAATGCTTTACCTAGCTCTAGATACTGAAGATTTTCTCCTATTTTTCTGAGTAATTCATAGTTCTTCACTTTACAATTATGTCAATGGTCCCTTTTTAGTTGATTTACACCGTGTTTGTTTTTGTTTGCCTATGGTTGTGTAGTTTCTTCAGCGCCATTTGTTTAAAAGATATTTTCTTCATTAAATTGCTTACGTATTTTGCAGAGGATATACCCGGGGTCTATTTGTGCTCCACTGACCTATAAGTTTATGCTTCCACAAAACCATATATTCCTGATTACTGTAACTGTATGATTAGTCTTGAAATGTGGTAGAATTATTCTTCCTTTGTATTCTTTTACAAAAACAGTAGCTGTTCATTTTCCAGTTTCTTTTCTCAGAAACTTTAGAATAATCTTATCTATAACATGACCATGCTTTTGTTAATAATTTGTAAAACCTACATGCCAATTTGACTACAACTGAAACTTTAGTCTTTTACTTAAAAATATTATATATCTCCCCATCTCTTCAGAACTCTGATTTGAATACAAAAATACAATATTGTATTTTTTGAGGCAGGGTCTCACAATGCAGTTCAGGCTGGCCTTGAGCTCACTATGCAGCTCAGGCTGGACTTGAATTTGCTGCAATCTTCCTGCCTCAGCCTCCCAAGTGCTGGGATTGTAGACATGTGCCACCATACCTGACTGTCTTATCATGTATGGTTTTATGTCTTGTGCACATTTCAATAGATTTATACCCAACTGTATTTCATTTTTTAACTATAATAAGAGGCATCTTGCTTTTAAATTTAGTGCTCACATATTTAATATTGGCATATAGAAATATGTTTGAATTTTCTGTATTTTTTTC
This sequence comes from Chinchilla lanigera, assembly GCF_000276665.1. Lineage (NCBI taxonomy): Eukaryota > Metazoa > Chordata > Mammalia > Rodentia > Chinchillidae > Chinchilla > Chinchilla lanigera. Next base: position 25,165,108 of record NW_004955402.1, on the reverse strand, counting down.
TATATTGCAACTTTGTTGAACTCCCTTAATAGTTCTAGGATACTTTTTGTTTTCTTCCATTTGAATTGTTTTGAACACTTGACATTTTCTGCATAGACCATTTCTGTATCCTTGTAGAGGTTTTAACTTCTTCCTTTGCTGTCTTTGGATGTATACCGTATTTACTAATCTGTCTTATTACACTGCCTAGAATTTAAAGCACTATGCCTAATGAGAATAGCAAGAGTTGACATGCTTGCACTGTTCCTGATTTAAGGCATAAGGATTCATGGTTTTGCCTTAAAGTACAGTCAATTTTTGGAATTTTGTAGCTATTCTTTATCAGGTTGTGGACAGTCCCCCTTCATGCCTAATTTCCTGTGAACTGTCGTCATGATTGTGGGTTGAATTTTGTTATATGCTTTTTATGTTTCACTTGATATGCTTGTGAGTTTTTCTTCATTAGATTTTAAACATGATGGATTACACTTACTGATTTTTGAATACTGAACCAGCCTTAAATACATGGAATAAGGCTTTCCAAGTTATGTTGGATAATTGTTTTATACACTGATAGATTTAATTTCACAATGTTTTGTTGAATGTTTTAACATTGATATTCATGAAAGATATTGATCATTTCATTTCCTCTAATATGCTTATTATCTGTTTTTTTGCTGAGGTAATTTTTTCCTTTATAGAATATTTCAGTAAGTGTTCCTTCCATTTATTTTCTGGAAGAGAAGGTGCACAGTGCATAATAGTTCACTTTAAATATTTTGTGAAGTTCTCCAGTGATATTATATGGTTGTAGGTAGTTCATTTGGGAAAAGCTTTCAAATTATCAAGTGCCTTTAATTAATAGTCGTGAAGTTATTCAAATTATTTATTTCCCACAGTGTATGTTGCGGTAATTTGTGTTTTCAAAGAACAGTTTTGTTTTAATTGTCAGGTTATACGGGGAGAGTTGTATGTAGTACTACTGTTACGATTTGATGTTTGCAATGTTTTTAAATATATGTAATTTAACATCTAATGGTAACTTTTGTCTTCGATCTTTGGTTTTTGTTTTAGTTGTGCTAGAGTCATGTCAGTTTTCTAAATTTTATTTTCAGAAACAAATCTTTGACTGATTTTCTCCATTATTTTTGTTCCAGTTTCATTTTAAATCTTATCCTCAATATTTCTGTTTTGGTTTGCTTTTATTTAGCTTGCTCTATTTTTCTAGATGTTTTGAGATAACGTAAAATTTACCAGTTTGCTACCTTTTATCTTTCCCAATACATCCACTTTGTGATAAAAATTTTCTTCTAAGGAATGCCTAAACTGCTTCTCAAAAACTTTGATGTGGCAATTTTGTTTTCAGGAAATGTTAGTTTTTATTGTACTTGGCATTATCCATAACATTTCTTCTTCAGTCTATGGATTATTGATTTTCCAACTCTTTAAAGATTTTCCAGTAATTGTTCTCATACATTTTTTCCACTCTGAGTGCACAGTGGTAATAGAATTACATTTAATTTCTTTTAAATTTAGTTTTTATAACTCAGAAAACCCACTGTCTTCATATATGTTCTATGACCACTTCAAGAATGTTTGTTGTGCTGTTGTTGTTGAATATTTGACTTTTTAACTTTATTTTTGTTTATTTTCTGAATAGTTGTTTTATCAGCTGTGTAGACAGAAATGTTGATTAAATGTTTATAAATTTAGTTTTTCAATTCTATCTTTTTCCTTCATCTTATAGTAGTTGTACTATGTGATATACACAAATATAGAATTGCTACCCTCTTTGTTATACTGAGATTTTCATCATTATATAAAGTTCATCTGTTTTTGGATAGCTTTTATTGATCTTAAATCTATTTTATCTCATGTGAAAATAACCATTCCTGTTAGTCCTTGATTACATTTTTTATGATGTATCCGTGCCCATCACTGTGTATTCAACCTATCTATATATTTATATTTGAAGGGATTTGTTTTGGTTGGGCAGCATATATTTGTCCTGTACTTTATAATTTACCCTTTCAATTTAGACATTTGGATCAGTATAGTTATTATGTATTCATTTAATGTCATTTGTACATATATATGGGTGAAGTCTCATAGTGTGTTTCTTATCTCAGTTTCTTCTTTCTTTGCTTTATTTCCTTGAGCTTTTAATTTTTGGGGTCAGTTGAACATTTGTCACTTTTATTTTGCTTTTCTGTAATCTTTGAGGATATGTCTTGGTTGCTGTTTCAGTGTTTGATTTTGATATTATATTTTATATTATATTATACTAGCACACCTTATCATAGTCTAATTTAAATGAGTATAGAGACCTTAGTTGCTTTAGGTCCCTCCATCCACCACAATTTATAATAAAATACCCTTACATTTTTTCTACTGCACATATTTAGAATACACCACAGATTATTCTATTTACTTAATTATCTAACATATTTTGTTAAAGTTAAGAAAAGACATCCTATTACATATAATCATTTCTTTAACATGACCTTTCTTCAGCTCAGACAGTCAATTCTCTTTCTTTAATCATTTTCTTTCTCTTTAGGAGTTTTCCTTTACATATTTCTTAAGCTGTATTTGTTGGAAATTAACTCTGGTTTTCCATAACCTAGGAATGCTTTGAATTTGTTTTCAATATTTTTAAATGTTTTAATATATAAAATAATCTGATTTAACTTTTTGTTATTTTTGTTATTTTTATTTTGTTTTAGTTTATTTTGCACTGTCAATGCATTTATTTCTTGTTTTATAGACAGAATGTTCATTTTTATTTGAATGCTTTCAAGAGTTTTCTTCTATTTTCACCTTTCAGAAGTTTTCTTTTTCTTTGTCTTTATTTTTTTAATTTACTCTGCCAATTTCTACATTTGATTCAGTATATTTACTATGTATTAATTTAATATAATGGATTTATTCTCCATATATTGTCCCGGGTAGAATCAAATGAGTGAACTCAAGTGATACTTCTGCCTCCGTATTCTGAGTAGCTAGGATTACAAACGCAAGCTATTCTTCTCAGATCTACTTCTGAAGCTTAATTTAAACATCTCTTTGTATGATCTTTGTCATTAAGACTTAGAAACTTTCATCTTTTTTTTATTTTCCCTCTTTTTTTTCATTCTGCTAGTGATTCCATCCACTGAACTTTATGTCTATATTTATATTCAATTCTAATTCAACTTTTATTTGGTTCTCTTTGGTAACTTTTGTATATTTGTGAGACTTTTCTTACTTAGGCCTTCTAATTTTTCATTTGTTCCAAGTGTGTTCATATTTACACATTGAAGCTCTTTTTGTAATAGCAGCTTTATAATCTTTGTTAAGTAATTCTATCCTCTCTATTGCCATCAGTGTTTGCATCTACTGATTATATTTCGTCATTCATTTCAAGATCTTACTGGTTCTTAATTTGAGGGATGGTTTTTCAATAAATTATGAGACTCTGAATCTTACTTTTAAACCTTTAATTTTCTTTGAATTTTACAGCAATGCTCCAGCACGGGAAGTTTTGTCATCTAATCATTGTTAGGTTCAGATAGAGTCCCAAGTTTTCCTCTGTCTCTTCATTGCCACGCAAAGTGGATAGAAAATTTTGGTCATTACTGCATTAAGCTGTAAATAATTGTTGAACTTGAATGTTCTTTAGTAGCTGCTTTTTGGTTAATGCTAGACATTGATTTACTTATCCTATATCCAGAGTTGTTTTCTGTTGCTATTGAGCTTTCCCTCTTTAGATTAACAGTTAAATTTACATTACATAAATTTAAAGTTGAACCAAGCTTCTTGTCTGATAACCAGCTATCATCAGGCTACATCGGTTTTTCACCTCCACTGTCAGATCTTCCCACTATTTTGCCACATTGAAGGTAAAACAGCTGTCCAGGGATAGCTCTTAAAATTCTTCTACAGCAGTTTCTGATTAATTCACTATATAAAAAGTACAATAGTTACTCTTTGCTTGTTTGTACTACAAATTTTGTCTTTCCCTATCTCCTCATTACTGCTTTATGGGGATGACCACTTTTTCTGCCCATGTGGTTTCCACTGACACACTACAGTGGGCAGAAGCCTTGTTATCCTCCAGTGATGATGGCAACCCAAACTCCAGTAGGTTTCATCTCATTATCCTCAGTGGGAAGATGGACAGGTACCTTGTTACCGCTGAGCGGAGGCAGAAGTCCACAGTCCTCACATCATCTATGCTAACACTATTGGACAATGAGGCAAGGGGAGGCATCAGAAATTGAACTCAGGAGCTCAGCTTGCAAGGCAGGTGCTGCACTGCTGAGCTATATCCCCAGCCCCAGATTACTGGTTTTATATATAATGAATAGGTATTTTAGCTTTATTAGCAGGAAGCAAAGCAAAGGAAACACACTGTGTTTCATATTTGTTAAATTTTTCTACCTTACTCTGCGTGGAATGTTTCTACTGCATCATTACCTGGATTCCATAGGTATCACTTGCTATTTCTACTAGTTTTCAGCCCCGTTATCGGTTCTTTATGTAAAATGAATTATGCTTCAATGAAATGTAATACTTTGATTGCATCATGCATTTTTGAAGCACTAAATTCAGATATAATCTGCATGGTTGATTAAATTCTTCCTCTCTTAATGAGCATTTGGATAGATTATTTTTGCCTAACATTTTATCACTGGGTCTTTTACAGTATTTATCACAGAATTGCCACTCAGTGAACACTGCTCCATCATCAATGAAATGTTTCTCACCTAAAATGTCCACAGGTGTTTTTTTTAAGTAATGAAATGATTATTAGTTATCTGGAATTTCAGAATGTTACTTAATTCAAAAAAATAATCCTTTCCATAGAAAGTGATGGGATAAGAAATATCCTACCTGGGCTGTGCTTAGCATCATGACATAGCACTTCCTATCAGAACACAATATTTTATAGTTGATATCAATCTACTTTTATTATTTCTATACTTAGTCTTGTGGTATTATAATACAATAAATATGTATTTGGTCTTTGGCCCTGGTTTCTGGTTTCTAGCTGTAAATCCTTGGGACCTCCAAAACAATGTGTATTTGTATGCTAACAAGATGACAGGTAGTTTGGCTTTTGACAAGTTCCAGAATGACAACTGGCTGACAGAAGAACCCACAAGGTGATTGAAGCATTGGGACTTTTAACTTTTGAACTCCAGGGAAAAGAGCAGGCATAGAGGTTAAGTGGCCAATGGGCAGTGATTTAATGAACTATCCCTATGTAATGAAACCTCTACAAAAGGCTTACAAGAATGGGTTTGCAAAGCTTCCAGAAGGCTGAATATACAAAAGTGCAAAGAAGGTGACATGACAGTAAACATGGAAGCTTTATACCTCACCTCATGTATTTTTCCCTATACATTGCTTCATCTGAATACTCACTGGCATATTTTATAATGTTCTTTATAATAAATCATAAACATATGTGCTTCCTGAGTGTCATGATCTGTTTTAACTCATTAACTAAGCCCCAGATGGGTGATAGGAACTCTGGTAACCACTGACTTACCTTTAACCACATGAAATAGATTTGGGGTTATATAACAACATGTAAAACAAAACCAAAAAATCGTATGCAGCCAATAAGCCCTCAATATTCCAATTTTACCCTCAGGTGAGAAAATTTAAAAGGGGTTAGGGGAACACAAAGAAATAGAAGAAGAAGAAGAGTTTAGAAATATGGCTGGAGGACAAAGGGTGATCATGCAAACTTTGGGAAACTGATGCAGAAGACAGGAGGGAAAGAGAGAAGAAAGAAATAAATAGAAGAACAGAACAGAACAGAACAACACCCACAAAAAAATAAGAAATATATAATACTCATATGAAAACAAGATCAAACAGTGAAGAAAAAGAACCCCTCCAAAGAAATCAAGAATAGAGAGAAAAAAAATGTCCACCTCAAGGTGTGTCTCTTCTGCCACTGGTAGGCAACACGGAGAACACAGAATCCAGATCTATGTTGATTTATCCCAGCAAGCCACCAGTAGCTTTATGGCAGGGTAGTGGATAATCTCAGTGAGTATGCACATTTATTTCCCCTGAAGTTCTGGTCGGTTTCTGGCCATGAGGCTGGATCCAGACCTGTTCGGCCTGCAGCAGTCAGCGCACTTTCTGTGGACTTGAATTCAATGGGGAGTCAATTAGATAAAGTCAGTAGTTGTTCCTAGTTCTGAACTCAAGTGGTCCTTCTCACACATGGCTCCTGGCAATTGCTCTCTTCTGCTTAATGGTTGAATGCACACCTCTCATTAGCTAGTGCATCCCAGGGTGTCCACTGCTCCATTGCACTGCTGTGTCTCTCGATGGAGGCCTCTGGGGTTGCCAGTTGTCACCATATTTCCACAGGTTTGAACTACTCCCTTTCCCTATTGGCTTGAATTCTTGCTCAGATGCTTCCTGAGTCCCAGGTATCAACTTCCCTCCTTCTTTTCTTCCTCCAATTGCTACACTCCGGTGTTCGGACAACAAATCTCTGAAAGGCTCTTTCTCTGTTGCTTATCACTCTACCATCTTCCTGAAAGTCCCAGCACCTCTGATTCTCAGCAAGTCAGTCAGAAACACAGGTCATAACCTGGAGTGTGTGACCAGATTTGATGCAGGGGGCATTCTTTTCTGACTGAGTGCCTAATCTGTGGGACCTAATGGTATCTCCACATACGTAGTGTTAGAGTTGGATTGGGTTGTGGGACATGATTTAGTGTCTGCTGAAGAATTGTTTGCTGTGAAAAATCCCACACTTGTCTGGTGTGATAAATGTTGTGTTGTGTGGTATGTGAAAGAAGAGAAAAATAACCTACCTATCTATGACAATATCCCACTTTGACATCAATTTTTAGCTATAAGAGGAAAAATCAAAGGGCTCCTTCTTGTTCTCACACCACTCAAAATTTCTAACCCCAGGTAAAGGAAAGGAAAGGATGTCCTCACATACCAAGGGTGTTTCCACTGTGCACAAACTTGGAGTCCAATAATTCATCTCTAACAATATATATCCTTGGGGAAGCATCAGATCCTAGAAGTTAAGGGCTCAGCCATGCAAAATTGTCCACCGATCAAGTGAGCACCAACCGTAGGTTTTGACCAGTGCTTCTGATTTACTGACTATAAATCAAACCTACCATGACTTCTTTGGGGGTTTGATAAATTTGCTAGAGTGGCTGACATAATTCAGATAAATACTTACATTTATTGGCTTCTAAAGAATGGTACAAAAGATGCAAATAAATATCCAGATGAAGAAGTGCATAAGGTAAGTTATGTGGGAAGAACTTATCGTTTTCATGATTCCTCTGAAATCCATTCCGCAGGAACAGCTCAGTGTTCACCTTCTTGGAAGCTCAGTAACTCCAGTATTTGAGCTTTTATGAAGGCCTTATGTAGGAATAATTGATTAAATCGTTAGCCATTTGTAACCAACTCAAAATTTAGCTGAAATTCCTTGAAGGCTTGTGGATGCAACACAAATGTTCAACACATTAATTGATACTTTGGTCTTTCTGGTGAAAAACCACCATCCTGAAGTCATTCACCACACTCCCACTATTCATTAGCATATAAAGAACACTCAGCACCCTGGGAATTTTAAGAGAAACAGAGATGATCACCAAGTATGCCATAATTCACAATATCAGAGCTCTTTAAATTATTCATACTAGACAACTAAATTAGTGAAATTTTGCCACTTCTACAGATGGGAAATCCATTATTAAACAAGTTTTATCATCTACATTTTTCCTGTTAGTAAGAAAGAGAAACAATGATGTTTCTCGGTATGTGGAAAAAGTATGTTTGGATAAAGGAAAGGTAGGACATGGAGAATTCTGTTCAGAGTGGAAAAAAGAAACAACAATAATAGCAGCCCATCTGCATTTCCTAAAGAGCCACTAGTCAAGTACTGCTTGGCTGACGCTGTCTGTGGACTCAGCACAGCTGCACCTCTTTAAAGCAAGGTCAGATAAATTAACCAAAGTTAATTTCTCGAAATGACTTTGTCATCAAACTTTTATGTCTTTTTTTCTGTCATGAGTAAAACTTCAGGGAGACTCTGCCTGTATCTCCCTATGTGGGCTAGAAGGGAAGATAGGCATAATGTCCATTTTCTTCTTTGTAAGTGGCACTGGCTCTAGCCTTCACAATTCTAATACAGTACATTAGAGACAGGAGTTTAATATCATAGCACAAAACAACACTTAGAATGATTGAAATCTTTAGTTATTGAGATCAGTAGTAATGCTCATTTTATAGACAAAATAATGGAATTTTAATTTATTTTCTCCAGTAGTTTTTCCATGTGTACTTATTTTTCATTCAACTTCTTCAATTCAATTTAAATAATTTAGATGCGTCGTGACCCCACATTAGAACAGGGATATTGAGGGTCCTTGCGGAGAAGTGAGCTGAAAACTGCAACCACTGGTAGTGAAAACAGGTTTTATCTATTTTCTAAAGATGTTCCATAAGGGAGAAAAACAGTCTGCAGTGAGAGAAAGTTGACAAGAATACATAGATGTATACTAGCCATAGTTTTACTCTAGGGGGAGTATACCAATCCCTGTCCATGTCCATTCATTTCTTTTCTTTCTAAATGTTTCAGTATATCTGAGATATTTGGATTTCCCTCATCAGCACTCCCCCATCTCCTTCCTGAAGTCTGCTTCTGTCATATTCCTCTCAACTTTAGTAGGATCAGGAGCAGCTGAGAGGAAGAGATGGATGGGAATACGATTTGTCAAGCTCAAGCTGCCCAAGAACATAGTGGATTTGAAGTGTAAAAGCAAAACTAAGCCTTTCAGGTTTGGAGTTTGGTTAATAATACAGAGGATTTAAATGGGATTTTTCTTCCAGACAGTTCAAAGAGTTTCATTTCTTAGTCTGCATTATTCCTAAAATCAGTGAAAGAGGAAAGAAGGAGCAGAAATTATCGGCCTCATTTCACAAGGCAGAAAACTTTGTGCCATTTCTCAAATGGCAGTAGGTTTGAAAAATGACACGAACAGTACTTTATCCATGATATTGGTGTGGCTCAGGACCCATGGTAAGATGATTCTAATTACTAAAAGCTGGGGTGCAGAGATAATAAATCTGAATGTTTCTAACTGAACATTAATAACATATCTTCTTAAGTGTAGCTACAGTTAAAGAAGAGATACAGAAGATTAAGGCTCGGTTACCTAACTAAAGGCCCATGTGACCTGTTTGTTGAACAGAATATAATTTAAACTTTTGAGTAGAATGAACTCGGGGGTTCAGAGGAGGGATTTATATTTGTCAAATAAAATATTCAGTAAAAACTTTGTAAAAGAAGAAAGGTTGAACTGAGTTTCATACAAGCAAGTTAATTTGAGTAACGCATAGAAAAGGTAATAGCTTTTGAATGTCCGTATGTTCCTCAGGTTTAGGTAATCTGAGTAGATTGTAGGAATAACAGATACCAGATGCAAGGCATTTTTATTGTAACTGAATTAAACCAGTTGTTGAGAAGTCAGATGTTCGAGCTTAGCGTTTTACCCAACCTTGTTTAAATGCCTATGTAGGATAATTGTTGATCCTTATCAGTGGTTACGACTGTCTATGGCACTGCTTGGGGAACAGGTTGCCAACTGGAGCATGTTCAGAAGAATACTGTGTTGCATCCAACTGGCAAAAGATGCTGCGTGGGAAAGAAGAAACACAAAGGACAGAAAGAAAGTTAACTGCAAGTGGTCTTACTGAACTATTGACTCCCAGACCAGAGAAAGGGAATGATTCAGCATACTCACCTGCCCCATTCCAGATTGTTTTTGGATTTAGATGAGATTGTCATGCAGAACTCCTTCTTAGGATTTATAGCTCTCCATCACCAGGACCATATTTATACTACTCTTATAAATCTCCCCAAAAGTAGCCATACTAATTTTATCTCGCTAAATGACTCCCCTTATTTTCATGTGCTGAGCTATATTCTATATATCTTTTATCAGCTTGTCTAAGACAGTTTGCCCATGAAATCCTGCACAACAGGCACAAACATATCCTTCTATTTCATGATTTATTAAACAGAAGAGAGATATGCTATTATCCAACATAACCTGTTTTCTAGGTAAATACATGCATGAATGGTGCACTTTTAATATCTGACAATCATCAACAAGACATCTAAAATAATTCTAGTCCTGATTCAGGAAAGCTCACTTCCCTTTAGAAAGACACTTAAAAATATCTGTTCATCAAACAGTCTTCCTAAGCTTAAAGCTAGTCTTTGATACTCTCCCTTAAACTGAAGTTCTTTCCTTCTTCATCACTGAATTAAATTGTTACCTTTTTGCTTGCACATAATTTAAACACATAAGTAATGTAAGGTCTCTAATGCGTTCCCTGAAGATATATTTCTGCATCATAATGTTCTACTTAGATCATAAACTACTCAAGGTCAGTGTGAGTGCCTATTTAACTCTCTTCATGTTCTTCTTACGGCAGCATGTACTAAGAGATCCTGAATAATTGTCCTCATGAAAAAGGAGTTGAAGGTGTTTCTCTCCTTAGCATTGGAAAGCAAATCAAGGTGAAATGAAAATGTTACTAGAAACAGTTGAAGTTTAATGAAAAAGCATTAATTGTACCTAGATATTTGTATTTCTTTATATCTTGACTCAAGATTAGCCCTCTTCAAAAGAAGATAAAAATGCTAATAACTAGCAAAATACAATTATGACATAAAGTTAAAGAAAACAAACTTTAACTTAGAATTAGAATTCAAGTTATTGATGTGATTGTTGATGTGAACTTCTATAGAATCAGAAAAAAGAGGAGCCTTGCTTTAGAGGCAGAATATTAGGAACCTTGTATAAAACAGCCTCTGGGTAAAAACAACCTCTGTGTAAAACAGAGTTGACACCTCACCTTGGAAGTCACAATTAGAGGGCAGAGTCTACCATAGCATGTGACCTTTTCAGGGTAAATACATAGTTTTGGCATCTCAGAGGAAGGACATCCTGACATATTCTAGGAGTTTACAACATCCCAGAAGCTGGAAGTTCAGTTGAATTTTAACATTCTGGTTAATTGATCAGCTGTGCAGTGCTTTCCTATCCAAGTCAAGTCACTTATGTTGGAAGACTGACACCCATTTGAAATAAAATACCCGGTAATATTATTAGTTCCTTACTCCTCAAACCCAGATTATTCATGAAACCAAATACTATATTTGTCCATGCTACATTCCTCTTAAGATACTCAAAAGTATGCCTAGTTAGAGCAATAGCATATTCATAGTTCAAGGAAAAGGCCTGAATCCAAAACAAATATCAAGGAGGTGTGATGAATCTTGTCTTACAAGTTGTATCCATTCTAGATTATACAGTAGTGTTGTAGGTCCTGCTTCCAAAAAGGCTTTCAGAAGCTTGAGCACTGAATCAGAGAAAAAAAAGAAAAAGAGAGAAAGAACATGCCCATGCACACACATACACACACAGACCCAGACATACTTACCACATGCAGTACAGTTTTGACATCAGCTTAGGCAACTTCTCTGAGATGTATTACACTTTAAAGTAACTCTGATCATATTGAATATATTCAATGATTCTTTGTTGACATTATCGCTTGACTGTCAAGGCTAGGGATCTCTTTTTAACTCAAGTTATTGTCACTGCCCTCTTGACTTCAGAAACATAGGCAAAGCATCACTCGCTTTTGGAAAATGCTACATTCATTTTCAGAGGCCCTGTGATTGGACACATATGCTTAACAGATCAGCTGAAAAGGGACATTTTCATAGAGGCCACAAGGAGTTCCTGAAGCATAATAACATGAAAAACTGAATTTTGAGCATAAATCATCCCTGGGGATTCTTTAAAAATAATGGAAACAATTGAGAGTCAGCTTTACTATACATCACTTAGTTATAATTAAACATCTTAAAATCATCCAGATGACATCTACAGACTGGGTGAATTTGGGAATACAGGTTCAAAGAAGTAAAATCAAAGATTCCCTTTTCCTGTCATGTGTTTGGTTCTGATACATATCTTATTTTTTTATGTCTTAATGTTTTAAGAGAAATCCAAATACAATTTACAATCTATGTCAAAACAAACTATCCAGATGTTCATTGCAGAGCAAGTTGAAGTACACACTGCCTAGGAATTTATTAACTTAGTTATGCCTAATGATATTTGTCCCTCTTTCAGGAGTTTGGCCAAGTCATTCACTCAGTGGCTACTTAAAGTTGAATGCTTACATGTCACCAGAGTGGGTACAGTTTTGAAACAACAAACTTTTGTATTATTTTGTAACCAAACAGACCACAACCTTTCACATACCAGGCAAAACAACAGAAATTGCCAAGTGTCAGAAATAAATCATAATGTTCTCATTAGATCAGGAGGGGCTGCTATGCCTGATCAATACTTTATTAGTATTGAACTATCACTTAGGACTATCACTATAGGACTATCACTTAGGGATCAAACAACCATGTGTTGTGAGACTTTGGTTAGAATTTCAGAGAACGTATTATTTCCATTCTTTTAAAATTTTATTGATGCATATCTGGCATATTAAAAAATTAAAAAGATGTCTATAAGTTTCACCAAAAGTGAACTGCAAATAAGATACTGGTTTCCTTGGGCCTGAAAATTATACCTATCCTGAAGCTCTCAAGCACAAGAAATCTAGGTACTGAGATACTACTCATCCCCATGACATTATGCGTAACTGCCACCTTCCCAAGACACTTGGTTCTCTGGATAAGAAGAGGTTCTACTCACCCTGAGAATGTGGCATGGGTATAGGATATTTTGTGGGTAGATTTATCCTAGGGAATCTTTTTAAAAGCTAAGACAAATATACTTAGTTAATAAAATTATGTTTAACTTTCCGGTACCCTCGAACAATAGCACTGTTGATAAAATACAGTAAATGTGTATGTATGCATGTATGTAGTACTTTCTATTATGTCATATGTGATTGTGAAAAATCCTGCATTTGACCTTGCGAGTTGAAGGACTGGAAGTATGTGACTATGAGGCATGCTCAGGAACACGAGCAGTGTGTTATGCAACTTCCTGTCACTGTGACCACATACTTAAGAGAAACAACTTAAATGAGAAGTTCATTTTGTTTTATTGTTTCAGAGATTTTAGTTCACAGTAATCAGATTCCATTGCTTTTAGCTTGTGACTAGGCAGAAACCTCTTGGTGAAAGCCCGGTGGAAGAAGGCTACTTGCCACATGGTAGCCAGGAAGGAGAGAGATTCTGAGTGCCTGTGCTGGCTGGTTTCTCCTTTTCCCCTTTTGTTCCTCCCAAGCCCTCAGCATAATGAATGATGGCTCCCGCATTCGGTGGTCTCTCCCTCCATTAGCTGTCCTCTGTGTCTGTTATCTCAGGAAATACCCTCACAGACACACTCAGAAGTGTGCTGTACTAATTCACTAGTCATTTTTCCATCCACTCACATTGACAGTGAAGCTAACCTGCAGATCAAGGTGAGAATGTAACCTCAGATATGGAGGCTCACATGAGATAATATCACAGAGCTCCAACTAAGCAACAAAAATCCTTGAAACTGAGGCTCAGTACAAGAACTTTCAGGAGGAGAGAGTCTTTAGGATTACAGGCCTGCCAAGGAAAAGATCAAGAAAGGTGTTGTCCTGAGACCCTCAGGAAGGAACACTTCCGGTTCTTGGATCAGAACAAAACCTGGAATCCAAGAAAATATGGAGACTGAGTTGCCAGATATTGGTGGCTCTAATGAAATTTTTCAGCTGACATAGCATAGAATTTCCCAAAACACTACCTTCTGTCTTCAAGGATCTAGAGGGACTTCATCAATTAAAACTGTCCTTTTTCTTTCAGCCGTGAGATCCTCTGCTCCTTGGAGCATGTCAATACTGTCTCTTCACCCATTTACTCTATTAATTGCTCAATTTATCCATTTATTCAGCAAATATTTACAACCCAGCTATTCGGGACGACCATGTCAATAAAATTAAATCTTTGTTTGGCTTGCAGGATCTTAGACTTTCTGAGTGAAATCAACGTGAAAATAGTACAAATAGAATATTCTTTCATAGGCTCGTCAAGCAAAAGTAGTTTTTGATTACTTAAGTTTGGGTTAGATTGTTTTTCTTAGGTTTGTGGGACTTTCTGCATTAAACTGCTTCCCCGGAGCTGGGTGAGTGCCTAAAAACATTTTTGTTCTATTTGTTTGATTTAACTGGGGCCTGGTGCAAGGAGATTGAAGATGCATGGAAAAGTGGAGGAACAAGGCCTGACAGGGATGAAGGGGTCTGGCCCAATTGATAACGCCGCAGCCTGTCATACTATGCATATGCAAAGGAAGGCTGATGAAAAATGTCTTCACAGATGTAGAAGCCAAGCTCCTGGGCCTAGGAGAATGCTTTCCTACCATCTGTCACCTGGGCTGAGAAGATAATTGCTGACTTCTGTATGAAAAGCTGCTTCTAAATGCAGCTGGAAGGCCAGATCTCTTAAATTACCAGGCCCAGGAGACTGGGACTTTCTGTTGTTTCCATGGAACCCCTAAAGTCCTGCCTTAGATTATGATTCCTGTTCGGTGAATATGCACTGGAAAAGCCATTATCCTTTTTGACAGACAGATGTCCTGGAAAGTCTAATTGCATTCCCCAAAGACAGCAATCCTTAAAAAATAATTAAATTAAAAATAAAAAGGTAGTGTTTCAGTCAGGCATCAACCTTAAGAGTTAAGACTAAAGAAAGCACCATATCCTATAAAATGTATAGAAAATAGGGAACAGTTACGAATAAATTTATATTTTTCTCCATTCTGCCTCACTTTCCACTCCAGCTATCTATACTATATATTTTCAAAGGAAAAATAGAGAAGGTAGGGCTTCCATTTCAGGTTGGGTTACTCTTTCATAATCTATGAAAAATTTGTTATTAATGAAATATTTCCTTATAATTCAAGAGCACTGCAATATACATGGAAAATACAGCCTAATTCTAAATTATACATTTCTCCTGTCTTCAGCTGGTGAAAATGGTATATATTTTAATTTAAATAAAATGATATATGAGGACATAATGTCCTTCTAAGTTAAGAAATCAAAGATGGTTTGAGTCAAGGAAGACTTTGCTGTAATGAGCCATAGGATAGGTTTTGAAAAGTAGAGTGAATCCAATGAAGAGAAGAGGAAGCAGGAGAACATTTCAGGGTAGGGGACTTGAGCTAGAGCAATGATTGAAAGAAGGAAATATTCTAAGCATCCTTAAGAGACCATACACAGATAGGCCCAGTCATGCATGGTAATGTTTCACAAAGAACCAACTGTAGTTCACAGAATATCAATTCTTCATCTGAATCTGCAGCATTAAGTTCTGTTTTACTGGAGCAAAAGGCATAAAAGCAAAGAAAAAAATGATTCCAAATACTAAAGGATACCTTTCGAGTTAAATATGCTTCCCTCCCTTTTAATAACTGTATGTCTTTAAAATGGCACATAGCAAAATACAAGCTACATAAAGGTAAAAATAATGCTTGGAATCAGTCAAGATACTTCTGATTGCTAGTGAAAGATCAAGCCCAAATCCTTTCAAGCAGAATGGAGAATGAATTGGCCATTTAACAAAACTGCACACACACACACACACACACACACACACACACACACACAATGGAAGGTGGACACTGTAAGGATCAAGTTAATATGGTATACCAATTGTGTGTGTGTGTGTGTGAAAGGAGAAGAGAGAGGGAGCGCGGGAGAGAGAGAGAGATGCAAATAAAGCAGAAGAGAGAAAGAGAAATAATATTAATCACTGGGCTCATGTTCCCATATTCTGAATATGTGTCAGCCCCATTTTTGAGGCTTTGTTCAGAGCAAGAAGCAGCTTTGAGCCACAGCATGACAGTGTACTATTCAAGAGAAGAGCACATTCTATTTTCCAGGAACTGAATACAACTCAAGAGAAGTCTGATTGACATGAGCTATTTCCATGGGCTAAACTGGCCCTTACACATATGCTTATAGCCAAGCACGCATGCTTCTATGGTTGGAAGCCTCAGCAGAATGATTTAGGGGAAAAAGTCTTTTCCAAAGCATATCATTAGGTAAGGTGGTTCATCATTAGATACAAAAAGATAAAGAATTGAGCCGGCCAAAACAAATTTCCTCCACAATCCCACGTAACACCAAAAACTGCAAACTACAGAGCAGTGTGGCAAGCCCATATTGCCACCTACAAAGCAATATCTGGTTCTCCAGAATGCACTTCTAAATGATAATGCCAGACTCATATACATGGCCTCTATTTGTCTCATCTTTATGTAAGGGCATGATTGTGTGGACTCCTTTCTAAATTATTCTCTGCTTTATTTGTGTCTTCAGTACTTTTTGTTCATTGTTGAGACAAAATACTCAATCCTCAAAGTTAAAGAGGGAAAGGTTTATGTAGCTCACAGTTTGCAGAACTTTTAGTCCATAATCAGTTGGCTTCAAGACAGGGTGGCAGAAACAGTACAGGCAAGGCAGAAGGCAGCAAATCAGGGAAGCAATAACTGACAAGCAAGCAACTAAAATAGCAACGTTCTTTCTGTCTCAAATTTTATCCAGGTTGCCTGCCCATTGGATAGGTAGTAATGACATCCCTAATGCTAGCACAGGACCATGAGTCAATCCCACCATCATATCCTTGATTCCAGCATCATACACCATAGATCCAGCCATCACTTAAAAACCTTATCTATCACCAATGAGGCTTTGGGGAACATCTAGTAACAAGGCACAGCAATTTGCTTCCTAAGTCTCCCTGATTTCATATCATGACTCCTGCCCTTACTTCACATTGGTGATTGTTAATCATAAAGTTCCCTTCAACCATCCAAGTCTCTGAAAAGTGGGCAAAGATATTTATATATTCATTTCTGTTGACCAACTTTTCTAACTTACAAGAAAAATGGGCAGTACTTAACTTTCTATTCACTGACTCTCCTGAATTTTAATATGTAAATTGTAAAAATATCTCCCAGACTTTTGTAAGTTCTGTTAGCCATAGGTTAATAGACTACACCACATAATATTTATTTTGAATTGTATCCTGTCTCAATACCATGTACCTCTAACTATCAAGATTAAAGTGTTCCTCTACCACTTCTAGTCCTTAATTTGTTAAAAATATCTTACATTTTTTTAAACCATAGCATCCACTACCAAATGTACATGGCCAATATGCATGTGGACACGTAAATGGGTATCAGTATCTATGCCTTGTATGTGTAAAATAGATTTAACTTTTGAAAAAATATAAGAGGAGTTTGTGATGCAATATTGTGTAATATAGAGATGTTTGTGGGAGCCATTACATCACAGCCTTCTCTGTGGCAAAGAGTTTGTCAAGACTTCATTTTTAGTTCTCTCTAAGTTGTCCATGTGATAGTCCTTACTCTGTCCAGTTGAGTTTATGGGTGTGGGATATGTTTAAATTGATCTAAGTAGCTCTTTTTGTCACATCAAATTAGTGACCCAAATTAGTGGATGAGTCTTCAAAACATTCTTTTTAAAGATCCCAAGTTTAGTGACCATTGAGTTATAAAATGGCAATTCTATTTTTTTGTTGAATTATTATTTCTGAATACTTACAATGTTCTTGGTCTCTGGTACTGCTGTAGTACGTACACCATAGGGGAATTTGATGAAAATTTCCACTATAGTCTGTTCCTACAGATTTCTCTAACTTTGATTTCTTCCATCCCCATCAAAATAATTTTTAATCTTTTCAAATGCTATTAAAATAACTTCCACTTTCACTGTGAGATTTCCCCAAATAGCTTAAATTTGGTTTGCTAGATTTAACAAATATAATATAGAATAACTGAGTTAAATTTGAGTTTCAGATAAACAGTAATTTTTAACTTTAAAAATTTTATGTAAAGATGTCTCAAATATTGCATGAGCTATACCTTTAGTAAAAAGAAAAATATCATTATCTAACCTCCAAAAATTTCCTTTTGATTGCACATTCTAAATTTTATGCAGCAAAACTGCCTCAGACATTCTATACATCTGCTAAAGCTGACAAACCAAATAGTACGAACTGGGTAGCTTTGAAAACAGGAAACATATTGTCAACAGTTTTTGAGACTACGAGTCTGAGGAAAAGAACTTCTGTGGCATCAAAGTTAATTTCTTCTGAGCTCTCTTAGGATTACAGTTGTCTAATGTCTTCTTGTGTGATAGAATCGCCATACCAGAAATGATGGGCCATTGAGAGTATTGTCATGATGGAGGATGAAATCATTTGCCCAGTTCTCAGGATGCTTTCTATGCACATCAATTCTGTCAAAGAAAAACATTATGATGAACCTTATTCACTATATATGGTACTGTGTGTCTTCTAGCTCTTCCCCAAAATCAAAAGGTCCATGAAAGGTAAATGTTTTGAATGAATTCTGGACATCAAGGCAGCCAAAACAGTGCAACTAAAGACACACAGAAGAAGGCTTTCAGAACTGGTTCAGAAAGTGGCAAGAACAGAAAAATTGTGTTTGAGGCCACGGAAAAGTATTTTGAGAGAGATTAATGGCAATGTGTCTTTGACTGTAATAAATTTTTTAATTTATGCATTCACTTTATGTTTTGATCAGAACACAGATGAACCCATGAAACATTATCTTCAATTGTATGTCTTTGGCAAAATATTTCAAGAGATCCAAATTTCTAATCTTACTTAGCAACCTGCTCTTTTCGGTTATTAGAATACACTTCCTCTTTTGTAAATACAGTTAAAATTGTAAAATTTTTTCAAAAATCAACTCTGACTTCTGCTTTGCATCAGGTTGAATTACTTTATATTTTCTCTTTTAGGATCTTGAAGTCTAGGTTTTCAAACAAAAAGAAAGAGCAAGTAGTAGCGAGCATTTCCAGGGGCCAGATTGTTCATAAAATACTGAAATTTTTGTTGCCAGAAATTCCTTCATGAGGTTTTTGTTTGCCTATTTGTTTGCTTTGTTTCATTTTTTTTAAATGATGACATTATTCTGACCCAAGGAAATCATGATGAGGAGAAAATACAGTTTAAATATATTGGGCTAAAACAAAAACTTCATTTGAGGAAATGAAAATAAAATTTTACATAGCAGAATTGCAAACATTGACACATATGTGGTATGTGGGGTCTAGTTATTAATGGGTGAGAGGTCAGGAGCTTTAATGAAGGAAGATTCCTCTGTATTTCTGCATCGTGTTGGAGGTATCCTGTTCACATTTATTATCAGTGAGTGGCCATTAAACATATGAGGGATTTTGTTGCTGCTATTATGATTTTCTGCTTTCCTTTAGCAGCTTTCAGTTGCCAGGAACTGGAACTGAAGTGCATTGAAAATAAAAGATATTTCTCTTAAATTCTTGCAATTTTCTTGTTCCTCAGCCCCTAGCAAATATCTTACTGTATTCAACTAATATTTACAACATTTTGCAATACAGCTAGTTTATATTGTTTTCAAGGTTATTTCCCTTGCCTTCCTTTGGAAACTCCTTAAATATATAACCAGATTATCTAGATGTATACAAACGAGGCCCTTCTTAGGTTCAAAGGCAGCCATAAATAAGTAAAATGTGGTATTTTCTTCTACTAAAGTACTCCAAATCTCATAAGCTTGAGATAAATCTGTGACCTTCTCTACATATAATGGCCCATATTTAGAAGACAAAAGATGTTTACTCACTCACCCAAAGCAGCATTATGTGTGAACCTCCCATCTTTGGCAGGAAGGGGATGGGACGGCAGTGTAGGATTTGTGAACACGAAATGGCTACAATATGCACACCATTGTGCTTGCACAACAATCTCAGTGCGGTGCGTACTGCACATAACTCAGCATTGGCTTAAGTCTCATCCGCGGAATTCTTGAGTACAGAATGGAAAATACACAAGAGGATTCTCTAAAGATTCTCTAACAGAGATTCTACTCAAACTGAACTCAGTTTATCATAATAATTTAGACAGAGGAAAATAGCAGTCTACGTCATAAGAAAGCTGTAAGAACAGTATATTGGGACAGATGAATCAGATCTATAGATGAGATAAGATGCTTGGGAGATGGCCTCATGCTTGCCGTAAGAAGGTAGGAACAAAAATATAGTGTTTTCCCAAAGGTGCCCAGAGAAATTTTTCCAGTGTGTATGGGCTGTTTGCTCTAGGACTGGCAGAAATATGAAGAGTAGGACATTTTCGTATTCTATATCAACCATCATGATATGCTGTTGTGTATTCCCTTCCTAGAGACCTGATGAGCAGCTAGATATTCTGAATTATAATTAATAAACTACAAACACTGACATGTTCTTCAAGATCCTTCAGAAACAAATGGATATACCTTTAGATTCTAGTGTTAAATGAAATAAATCAGATACACAAATTTAAATATCACATGGTTGGTCTTATAGGAGAAACCTAAACTGTAAACAAATAATGAATTATAAATAGATGATGAGACATAGGGAAATAGGTCATTCTCAAAGTGAAGAGAATCAAGAGATGGATGGAGGTAGGAGGAAGGGGAAGGAAAGAGAGTGAGAAAAGGAATTAAAATGTGTTATATACATGAACCAACTCCACATAAAGGCAGGCAAACAGTACTTACTACAAACATATCCTAATAATTAGCTACAGCTATATGGTTAGGGAGCCCTTTAAGGAAACATAAAAAGTGAGTACAAATTTGGCTGTAAAAGTAAAGAAAAACAAAACAGAAAGTGGTCGAACACTGATAACTGTGGAAAAGGAAGAGGGTAGCTGTATACTGAGTTTTGTTAAATTCTCTAGGTCAGGGTGCCTACATTTGGTCCGTGTTTTCCTTTTCTTTTTTCAGGAACCAAGGGCCAGTTTAACCCTAACTTTTTATAGAAATGAAAAATCCAGTAGGCATCTTCTGTTTTAATACCATAGAACACTAAATGAGATGTTTCATATAGATACACCATACTGGTTTTGTAGATGCCTTTGGGAAGTGTCACATGGTGTCTGATCTATGGAACCAGACAAGACAAATAGAAAATACTCACAGTCCTTCAACTTTGATGTGAGCAAAAGCCAAAGTATACTGTACAGGAAGATCAGGGAGTACCTGGAGGTCTTTTCCTCTAGGGATTCAAGCACATATTTTTGACACATGGTTTTATTTTCTGAGCTTAAAACAAAATAAAAACTCAAACAAATTAACTCATATGTCTTTGCAATTAAAATATTGTCTAAGGTAATTCTTACACAATTCAGTATATGGTTGGATCAGATACTTTTCAATCATTCTTAATTTGTTATTCACACTTGTTTTATGTTAAACTGACAGTTTTCAATCAGGGCAGAAAGAAAACATTCTGGTATATACTGGTAGTTTTTAAAAATAAAAAAGTATTTAGAAAATTTAGAAAGTTCATTGGATACACGTTATGAAAGCTCTTGCAAGGATTCCTTATTATACTTCAGATGTTCATTTTCAAACATTGGTGAGAGTATAACATTGGAACCAAATTTTATTCTACATTATTTGGTCCTTTCCAGCACTGGAAGTACAGAATGAGTTTAAGAAGAAAACAAGCTGTGAGCAGTAAATTGGTCTCTGTGACCTTTATTTTTCCCTAGGTATTTTCCTGATAGTTACAAATATTGCATTTTCCTCCCAACTAATTCATGCTGTTATGACATAGCTAAATGTTCCACCAAAGCCGCATGGACTCATAGCCAGAGCTTCAGGGAGGTGATTAGATAATACTATACTCATTGCTGGATTAGTAGGCTGCTGAGGTTATAGCTAACTGTGCTATTAAGAGTTGGGGTCTGGTCTACAGAAGTGGGTTAATGGGTGTGAATTCACAAGGACCACATCTCCTTCCCTGGTTCCTCCCTCTGCTCTCTACTTCCTGCTTGCTATGAGGTGAGCAGATTTTCCTCCCTCATGTCCCTTTGCCAGGCCATGCTGCTTTGGTTTGAGCCAACAATGGACTGCAACATGAGATACGATAAACCTCTCCTTCCCTAAGTTGCAGGGGCCACATGTGGTCTCAACCACAACAAAGTGACTAAGACACATGCCCTCCCATTCCATTTAATCTTCAGAATAACAGGTTACTTTGTTGATTCTAAAAAAAAACCATAGGGCCAAACAATCATGAATCTTCTGAAATGGAAAGGAACTTGAGTTCAACTTAAAATTGAAGGAGGGATGTTTTGTAGTTTCCCCAACATGTTTCTTTTTCACAAATTTTTAAAACTGTAAACTACTTGTGCACTCAAGAAACATGTTGATTCTTTGAAAAATGTCAAGTACAGTTATTTATGGAGAAATTGAGGAGAAAGAAGTCCCTTATTTTTTCTTAATGCACTTTACTTTTAGAACATTATTAGATTTAGGGAAATGTTAAGAAATATAGACAGTTTTCATATACCCAGTTTTCTTTATTAGTAACATGTGAAATTAGGAACCTGCATTTGTTATAACTGATCATTCTATGATGATATGTTCTTCTCTTAAGGCTGGCATATTTGCTTCCAGGATCCTTTCCAGAGTCTCACACTGCACATGGCTGTCATGTGGCATCAGTCATCATGTCATCTTAGTCTCTTGAATGTGTTTCTTAGAATTTGTTATAGATATCTTGACAAAAACTTTTCAGTCATACTTGTCAGGCACATTGTAGTATGTCTGTAAATTAGAGTTGTCTATTTTTCATGTGATTAAGGATTTGGGAGAGGAAGAAAGTTCACAAATCTATGATGCCACTTTCATCATATAAATGGAAGAATATTTATCATGAATATAATTTATTTTTGATGTAAACCATGAGTACACAGGTGAGGTAATGTCTGTCAGGTTTTCCCATTGAAAACTTACTCTGTTTTCCCTGCTGTCATGGAAACATTTGGAAGAGGATAATGGCACGGTCCAATCTTGAATGGGGAGTTAAATTCTACCTGCTTAAAAATAGGGTGGCTGAATGCATTATACAGAATTTCTTAAGTGGATATTTGTTCCTTCTCCAAAGTTAATAATGTATTTATTTATTTATTTATTTACATTTTCATTGAATTCATGGATATTCATTTTAAATTTTGCCTTATAATAAACCCAATGCTTTATTTATTTTGTTGCTTTAATTTCTCCAGCAATGGTCACTGCAAGTCCTTTCAGTTTGCTGCTGTACCCCTTGGTCATAAACCAGTCATTATGGAGTTTTATTTTCTTTTGCTCTTTTCTGGTCTTTTTTGGAGTATTTTCTTATTTTTTATTACTACAAGTTGTTCCAGACCCTTATTTTAATGGTACTGCCCCATTCCTTGAGCTCAGCTATTTCTCCAAAGATCCCTGCTTCCTTTGATTGCAATATGGTATTAGAAACCAACATCTGGGCACTAGGTATATTTGTTACTAATTAGTTTTATTGTTTTGGGGCCTTTTTATATGACAGATAATACAACATCTGGACAGGAGTGAATTCTGCAGCATATTGCCTTCAATCTTCATCTGTACCACTGACTATTTTGGATCTATAGCCATTGGCCTTTTCTCTGGAGCTAAACCATTATCTTTCCTGGGTGTCAAGTTTGTCAGTCTCCCTACAGATTAATACCTCCAAAGCCTCCATAACACATGATCCAATCCTTTATAATAAATTTAACATTTATAAATTTGTGTATGGGTAAGTGCATATATGGAGAAGTGTGGATAAAGATAAGCTTCTCTGTGTGTGTGTATGTGTGTATTTGTGTGTGTGTGTGTGTGTGTGTGTGTGTGTGTGTGTGTGCATGTATACATACAGTCTATTGATTCTGTGCCTCTAAACAACCCTAACTAACACAAGAACATTCTGGATGTTCACTATTCTGGATAGTCATTTGCTTGTTTTCTTCCAAAGACAAAATGTGATTTTACTTGGCTTTTCACCACTACAATCTCTGGTGGGGCATGTAGATGTAAAACCCATGGTAATATGGAACTCTTTTATGTCTTCTATGGAAGACTGAGGAGTTTTTCACAGTCAAGCCCCCAGAAATAATCATAGTTACCTGTCAGCTATTCCTGCTAGATTATATCTTTCCTCTGCATCAAGTTAAGGTCAACTGACCCTAACTATTGTTTTGTTTACCTACTTCTCTAGGCTCTAGTGTAGCATTTTCCCTACAACTTCAAATCACTGACAGGTCCAAGACAAGTTATCAATTTTTGGTGTTTTCAGCTTTTTTCTTATTATATGGATCAAACTGGTAACTTTGAAGCTCATTATATGTTTGTGGTGTGATAATATATGCAGCCTCAGAGTTGCCCTTGGCAGCAAAGTGTGGTTACGGGGCAAAAAGTCGGTTTTACAAATGGAGTAATGCTGATAAACAAATGTTCTCAGTTAGCCGCATGTCTTAAAAATCAATTAATAATATATAAAGAGTGAACTAATTGATTCAATCTCTATATTCATTAGTATCATGTTGGAATTTAATTTGAGTGGTTAATTTGAGTGAATATTTTTCTATAAATGTTAGCCAAAATAAGGTTAAAAATGCAGTAATAGAAATTTTGATATGGAGATTTGTATGGAGTTAATATCCTCTAAACTTGGCAGAGATCTTTAAGGAAATCAAGAATCTCATTTTGATAATGGACAAAACATGATAAAAATAGGTATAATTTTGTAATAGCCACAGTATGCTTGGAATTTCTTTTCTGATAAGTGTTTTCTTGAATAGAGAGGTTTTCTTTATTTGTACTTTTAAAACATATTCTGTCCACAGGATACAAAAAGAAATCATGGAAGTAAGAGAGTTTGATTCACTCTTTCTTGGTCTAAACTAAGTCCCAATTAGCGCTTTAATTATTGATTGTAATTTCTTAAATTATTTTTTTCCTGAAGCATCTTCATAATTTTTAAAAAGATTTGTTACTTGGCTGTTCTTCTTTATTTCCTGCTAATGCCTGAAATAAGCCTTAATAATTACTTACTGTTGTTTGTCAATAATCTCATTCTATTCAATTAATGTATTGATGCAAAGAGGCTGCCTCTGTACCAATAGCTACAAATAATCTGTGTCTTTTTTGCAGCTAACTATTCAGCATAGCCACCCTCTTGGCAATGAATGCATCATGTTTGGTATCTCCTGAAATTTTGTTCAGTCACATCTCTCTATGTGTTCTATTATATTTGATAAAAGATAATATTCCTCTTTCTTGGAAACTGAATTTTGCATATTGAATGTCTCAATATTTTAGTGCTGCTATAAAATATGCCACATACTGTGTGGTTTAAAAGACAAATACTTAGTTCCCTCACTTCTGGAGGCTGGAAAATCTAAGACCAAGGTGCTGGCAGATGTGGTAGCTGGTGAGGGACTACTTTCAAGTTTGCAGACAGCTTCCTTCTAACTTTATTCTCACATACCAGAGAGAGACCTGTCTTCTAACTCTTCTCCTAAAAACACTAATCTTGCATGAGAGTTTGAACTTTGTGTCGGAATTACTTCCTAGAATCCTCTCATCCAAATGCTGTCACATGGAGGGTTAGGATGTCAACACATGGATTTTGAGGGGACATAAATATTCAGTGCATAGTAGTGAAATAAGAGTAGAATGAGTAAGAATTCTCCCAAATACCTTCTTGGGACATCAAATTAATCAAAACTGTCTTCAAGGAAAGTTCAGACAACCAAAGACAAAGAATTGCCATGTGAAGACCACACCATCCAATTTCTTTCTCTACCACATGGAGAAATTTCTCCTTTGCTTATGTTTTATAATATCTGAGCTTAGTTTTATTAGCAGAGGGGGAGTTTATTTTGATATATGTAGGTGGGCAGCAGAATAGAAGTAAAAATTTAAAGTTTCATGCTGCACAAATTTCAAACAGAACATGAATACCTACTATGCAAGTGTTGCCATGTAGAACAGTTGTCTCCTTTACTCATCAAGTCTTTCTGAAAGTATTTAAGCAAACAATTACACTGCTGGCCCTGTACCAGCAAATCTTATGATTGTAAAACTTGCAAGATGCAAGTAAATGATCAGAGTTGTTGGTGCCTGTATCTCTTATCATCATCAGAACCATCTTTTGTGGCCTTGACAGAGTAACATATGTAAACAACTGCATATCCTGTGCCTACAAGGTATTACATGGATTACATGGATACAACACCACTCATGTGTAGCATGCATATTGCAGTTTTCCAGGAACAATCTAGGCTCATCCTCAAATACAAGGCCAAAGATACAGTAAATTGGGCAACTAAAGTTAATATAGACAGATGACAAGTAAAGGGCAAAGGCATCTAAATGTATGCTTGACTCTCTGAAAGACTATTGAGGCACCCTACAGGCACAGGGCATGGAAGAACATACAAAGACAGAAAGAATAGAACTTCATGGCCTGGATAGATCCCTCAGACTATTGCTTTTGCCTTCATAGCTACTCCATAACTTAGCTGCTATACCAATATTCTTATTTGAGAGGTGAGAAAGAGGAGACATAAGTTTAAAGCAATTGTTTAGTTTGCTACAGGGACTGACCACAGGATCTCTAGTTCAGTGTTCTTTCTGCCTATGAAAAGGTAAAATAGAAATTTCAGCGTTCTCTGTCTTCTTATAATTGTAAAAATTTATGGAGTATTATGTGTTAAGTGAAATAAGCTAGGACTAGAAAAACAAATATGGCATGATCTTATTAAAAATCTAAAAAAAAAAAAAAAACAAGTCTTGTACAGGAGAGAATTAGAATAGAGGTTTACAGAGACTGGAAAGGTTAGAAGCGAGAGAAGTAAGTTTGTCACCTGGAGCAAAGTTATAATTAGAAGGAATCAGAGCTGGAGTTCTACAGCACAAATGTTTTACTGTACTGAATAGCAGAGTGTATTTATGTGTACTTTACCTGGAAGAGAGGATTTTTGTATGCTGTATTACAAAGAAATTATAAATGAAGTGATAGATACGCTAAATACGCTAACTTGATCATGTCTGTATACATTCATTGGAACATCGCATTGTGCCCCAATAACTTATGTGATTATTATGTGTCATATAACAATGATAAAACTAAATAAAAGATGTTCCCAATGGAATAGTGATGGCCAGATGTGATATTATTGTCTTTGTTGATTGCCTACTAGTTTTCAACCTCACCTTTTGCTTCCTCCCAGAAATTCAAGGGTGTTTAGAAACCTTCCTTCTTCTACTTTGATTCCTTTCCACTGAGGAGTATGTTGATTATATTCTGCACTAGCGGGGTAGAGTTTCAGTGCTTCTTTATTTTTAGTGCAAAAATAGACAAATGAAATACAGTATCTGAAAAAGTTTTCTGGATGTCTCCAAGAAAGTACTTCCTTTTATTTGGAGAGCCAGTTGAGAAGTAAGGTTCCCTTTTGCAGCATGTTCTTTTGGCATAAATCTCAAGAACATGAAAGGCAACTAGCTGCATATACAAATTGGTGTACTGCTGAGACCAATTCTCAGAGAAACAGAGCCAGGGTCCTGGTTGTATCAGATTTGGAGATGTTCTACTTCTGGATATGTGTTGTCTCAGAAATCCTTTTATGTTACACCAATTTCAAAAAGGTCCCTATAACTTTACCTTAAAAACATTTTCTGACATAATTATAGGTTATTGTATTTGTAGGAGTGTATATCCAACTTTACAAAGCAATGTTAGATTCAATGCAAGCGTACTTTATCAGTCAGCATAATTACTCTAAACGTTCAGCTTTTATCCTGCGTTTTAATATGTATGTACCACAGTTTTCCTGCTCAAGGAATTTATCCCCTTCCTTTTGACACTTTACAGATTTCACCTTGAGGAAAATTCTCCATACCAACCCATTTATATTATTTTGCATATTTAACACCTATCAGTATATATTCATACCATGAAACAGAATTTTACACTACCACATAGCTGTTACCAATTACATACTTATCTGACAGTGTTTCTAATCTGCAGCTAGTTCTGCCTCTTCTACTATATTGTGAACTCCTATCAAAAGTTAGTTTCAAAGTTTCCTTTTCACTTTCAATATTACCTAGCACTTGACTCTAAATGCAAGGGGCATTTAATCGATTTATCCTGATAATAAATGAAATAATATATCTCTTTAGTTACCTGGGTGAAGTAATTATGAAGTTCTTTGGTTTTCTGCTTCAAAGATTTAATTCACTTCTTATCATAAAATCTGAAGCAGTTTTTACCCAAAAGAAATGTTGGACTGATATGGCAAAAACATGAACTATACGGCAGGCAAGGACTAACAGGTGTGGCTGTTTGTCACAAATCTCTACGTCACTTTAATTTTATATCCCTTGTAATTTTTTCCCTGGTACAATTCATATTTTTGTGAAGGTTGGTCCAGCCTCCATTTTTGTGTCCTTGGGCCCGATGTCCCTCCTCACAGACAGTTCACTTTCGCTATTCAATTTGAGATCTTCATCTCCTGACATAGTGCTGTCCTACGATGTCTCACCTTGCTCCCTCTGAGACCACATCCTGTTAATCATCACCAACCTAATAACAGTGATGTTAATGCTGCAGCCATAATACTCATCTCCCTCCCCAAGTCTTCTAGGCTGTTCAGATGGCTAATGTCTTGTTAAAACTTTTTTACTTATTAATTTTATCTGTGACAGAGTCTGATTAGCTTCTGAATTACTCCATGCCTATTTTTAGTCTGACATGCTTCTATCCTTCACAGACAGTTTAATCCCAAAGTATTAATTCGTCTCTATATAATGCTGACTTGTCTTCCTACAGGTATCCTAAATCTTCCTATTTTCACTGACGGTCCATCCGCCTTCCTTTAACTCACATTCCTTGTCCATTGCTTTCCCTGGTTCACTTCTTTGCAGGCAAGGAGCTCCTTAGTTGAAACTCTGAAGAATGCCAACAGCCACTCTCCAACTATGATAAGCATGTACAAGGGAGAATATGGGAGTGCAAATATCTGTAATCAACAAGGACTCTGTAAGCAAGTAGCCTTACTGCCACAAGAGACACTGTTGAGATATTGTTTTTCTGCAAATTAGGTGTTCATAAATCCTGTTCTTGTGGAAAGGTAATAATATTAATTCAACCAAAATCAGTGTAAGATGGTTCACAATTAACAGACTTCAAATTAAAATGACTATGACCAAGTGTAAAATGTGTGGCTCAAATGCTAAGTGCTATGAGTAGGTAAAGATAAGAAAAGAAGAGTAATCGATGGAAAGGAGTCATACAATGTAAGTTCTGAAGCACACTGAATTTTAATTTGGAGGCTTGAATGTATTTACAATAGGGCACAGAGAACTGTAATTTGCATTCAGTATAGTCCTGGACTTAAGATGATTGCATTCAATGGTTTTGACTTTACAGTGGTGCCAAAGTAATACACATTCAGAAGAAATGATACTGTGAATTTTGATCTTTTCCCAGGATTGTGATAGGAGGTAAATGCACGTGGTATGCACAATTCCGAGTCAAAGCAACTGATTTTCCATATTGTGATGTGTAGAAAAACTATGATTTTCTGTAGGTTAGTTACACTCAATACATTTTTAAACTATAACTTTTAAAATTTGCATTGGATTTAATCAAGGTAAAATCTCATTATAAGATGGAGAGCATCCATAAATATCAAACATCAAAACCATTCAGGCACTATTATGAAGCTCCATGGGATCTTCCTATCCAGAATATATACATGAGAAAATATATATGAGAGAATGTATACAGAGAAAATATATACTATATATTGATAATATATGGAGAATATATACATATGAGAAAAATATATGAGAAATTTGAGAATATATATATATGAAAGAATCAGAAAAATATCTCATTTTGCAATATCAGTTTCATAAAGTTTTGTTTTATGATGTACTATCTCCACAGATAAAGAAAACTGAAAACCTAACTGAAATAAACCATTTCTTATTATTTCAAAATAAATAGCAGCCATCAATAATCAGATATAAAAATAAATTTAATGATAAGAAAAATTAACAATGTCATAATACAGTAAAAAATTTTCACTAAAGTCAAGCTATCATTTTATATATGTATCCTAATTTAGAATGGAATTTAAGTGAATAAACATAACATAAAATATCTTAAGAGAAAGACAACGTGCAATGAGGAAAAAAGCTAAAAATCAAGAAAAATGAAGACTTGCCTTCATCATGATGGAATAAGAAGATAAAATCCTGACCCTTCCACTGACTGCAGCTATAAAATCTAGGCAAAATAAATGGCACACCTGTGAAGGCTTTAAAAGTAAATAGTATCATGTGAATCAAGACAACTGAAATTCAGAGTGCCAGTGGACTGGTGCTAAATTGTCTGGTTTAATTTATGTTATATTTTGGCTGTAGGATGACCTGGTCTAATCTCACAGGCAACCTCAAACCTACAAGTGGCCATCAGGTACAGATAAAAAGAACATCAAGAATATGCTCCCTTCTAGTCTGAAGACCATGGAAAGTGCACCTCAGTGCTTAGTGATAGTGAGAAAAGTACTATGTTTGTTGCTTTAATTCTCTGGTATTGTGCGTTCTATTTCCAATATGTTCTTATAGCAACAATAATGGACCATGCTAAAGCGGTGGCCATAGTACTAGCTCTAGGTAAGCGTGCAAGGCTTTGAGAAGGGATTTCTCCTCAAGAACCTGTGGCACATATGTGAGAGTAAAGATCAATTGCTTCCAATGTCCTTCTAACACTTGGTCCTTACTTTTAAGATACGTGGGAGAAGAGACCCTCTGGCCATATAGTTCTCACAAGTCCTCTCTAAAGGGTGATCCAGGAGATCAAGAGGCATCTGAGAGATCACAGACAATACACATTTTGCAATATCAATTTCATAAAGTTTTGTTTTATGATGTACTTCAGACTGTTGTGTAGAAAGAGTTTTATTCACACAAGCACAAAGCTTTTAGAATTACGATAGTGATTGGAAAACTTTACAGGTTTCAGAAGAGTTACTGAATAGACAAGGACCAGACACATCCTTTATCGGTTCTGAAAACTGAGTTGCCACTAAATGCACAGCTAGCAGAAGAGAAGCTGGGCTCTGTCCTATAAAACTAATGACATATTGCTTACTTTAAGAAAATGAAATCAGTAACACTCCTCCTCATGATTTTTAAAAAATTCACAATTCCATTGTATACAAAATGACAAGGATATAATCTACAATCACTTGATATAAGATAAACAGGGAAACATCAACTTTGAAGGGGCTAGACAGTTATGAGAAATCAACCTTAATATGAATAGGTGTTACAGTAATCCATGTCAGCTCTTATAGACATGTTCCAAGAACTAAGGCTTGACATTTTGAAATGAATGGAAAGACAGAACCTTTCTGTAAAGAAATAAAGTAAGTGTGAATAAATGTTAGTAGTTAAAAAATGACAGTAGCACCAATTAACAAAGAAATAGTGAAAGGACTCAATAATGTTATGGAGATAGTAAATTAACCAGTAAACAAACTTGAGGATTGATCAATAAAAATCCATTATTTCCAACAGAGAGAAGAAAACATTGAGGAAAACAATGAACAGATATGTGCAGAAATCTGTGATCAAGTAACATAAAAATCTAATCCTTGAGTTAGCAGGAGAAAAATGATAAAAATAGGAGTAACAAAGAGATGTTCCACAATGTGAATTACAGAACAAGGAAAGTTACCAGGGATAAGCATGCATGTTGTGTACTGCAAAAGGGTGATCTCATCAAGCAAACATAAGAATTTGAGAGTTCTGGCAATAGAGCTTTAAAAGTACAAAAGAAAAGCTTACAAAATTGAAAGGAGAAAGGGACTAATCCAGAGCTGTAAGACTTCAACATTCTCTTCTTAGTAATAATAGAAAAACTAAATAAAAATGAAATCAAATATTCCATTAATTAAATAAGACATTTCAAAGGTACTTGCGAATTATTTTGAACTGAATAGAAATGAAAAAATAACCTTCCAAATTTTAAATGATACTTAAAATGGAGCTTAATGGAACTTTAAAATTGATATATTAGAAAAACCTGAAAAATAAAATGTATAATAGTCTACCATAAGAACTTAGAAAAGGGGCTGGGGATATGGCTCAACAGCATAAGCATCTGCCTAGCAAACACAAGGTCCTGAGTTCGATCCCCAGTCCCAAAAAAAAAAAAGAAAAAGAACTTAGGAAAAAAAGGGAAATTAAAGCAAATAAGTTCAAATAAAGATCAAGAACAACATAATTAAGAATTGAATAGCAATATAAAAGATTAATAAAATAAGAAGCTACCTTAAAAATCAGCCAAATTGATAATTCTTATAAATAGTGACAAAGAAAATGTAAGAAGTGAAGAATTATTGATCTCATTAGTGAAAGAGTAGATGCCATCAAATAATTATGGATATTTAAGACATAACAAGAAACACTATAAAAAAAAAGTGTCTATGCATTTGATAATTTACAATGGACCAATCTGTTTAAAAATAAAAAGTAAACATAGTCACCCACAAAAACATATAACCAGAATATATAACCTATATGTAAAAATAAGTAGTTTTACAACTTCACCAAAAAAAAACAAAAACAAAAAACAAAAACCACACACACACATAGGTGTAGATTATTTTTCTGGTGAATATTGCCAAAATATTTAAGGAATAAATATTATCAGTTCTTCACAATTTCTTTCAAAAAAAAAAGAAAATAGAATTTGCCCAACTCATTTTATATTGTTAGTATTACACTAATACCAAATTCAAAATAAGGAAATTTGAAGGGATGAAAATTTTAAGTCAATGTCCCCCATAAATATGGCTACAAAACTTCTCAAAAAATTTATAAATTCTATCTATCTATCTGTCTATCTGTCTATCTATCTATTTATGCATTTATCTATTTTTATAGCCAATGTGTCAGTGCTAGGGTATTTCCTTCGTGTTCAGCTTGTGGTCTTACTGAATGCTCCACCAACCTGGGGCTACAAATATACACAAGCCTTTTATTGTTTGTAGTACTAAGTAGCAGTGAAAGTGTCAAAAACTACTAGGCTTATGTCAAAATGACCCAGTTACTTAGAAAGCTAATGTAGTAATTCTGAAAATCGGCATTGTCTAAACACGGAATAGTGCACACTTCAATAATTATACTATTCACAATGGAAGGAAACATCAAATATGCTTAAATACATGATCTCTTAATGATACTTTAAACATTTATCACCTTAAAAGAATGAAATGGAACCAATTTATTACATTAAAAACTAAAAATTCAACTTTTATAGTCAAAGGCAAAAATTTATTAACCCTTTCTTGTATGAACTTATATTGCTGCAAAAATCGATTAATATCTGAGAGAAAACATCTCAAAATGTATTGCAATCTCTAAACAAAAGCAAATGATAAAATTAGAATACTTCCATTTTGCAGCTTCCATTTAAGAAATGAATAGTCATTAATGTTTGCTAAGATCATAAAAAGAGAGACAACCAGACATCATATGTCTTATAGATTGCCAAGCCCTGCCTATGGTCTTGCCAAGGGGATTGAAACTCATTATGATCCAATATCTACATCCAGATGCCAGTTTGCAATAACTATAGAAGACTTGTTAAACTTGATGAACTACACCATGTGTGCAGTCAGCAACACCCAGACTTGGGAAAACTCCAGAGGTCCAGTGTTCCGGGTTCTTCAGTAATTTAAACAGATACAAGGGAAGTATATGGAATCTATATAATAAAATACACTTTAAAAGAAAATTATTTAAACACATAGTCAAAATGAATTATAGTATGTGTTAAAGCACATTTGATGCATACATCCATAAAAATATATGGAAAATATTATTATACCTGTCAGAAAACTAATTCCTCATGAATCAGAGAGAATTGTAATTGAAACCAGACTCACTGAAGATAATTCTGGGGTCACTGATAAGGTTATAATTATAAAGATTGTGTTATAATAATTCATTAAGTCGTACTTCAAGTATATTTATATTAAAAAAAATTCCAAAGTGTTTATTCTCAGAGGGAAAAGTAAAATTTCTGGTTACATGCACTGAACACACAAAGATTTAGTACTCATTTTAAAGTGAGTATCTTGACTGTAGAGATAAAAGATATTTTATTAATGACATGCAAATTTGTGAGTACTTACTGTGTTCCAGGGACTGTACTACCCCCTGCCTTGGAGACAAACAGGACTGACTTAGCTGGAATATAGAATCAGGAGAAGAATAGCAGAAGAGTCCAATTAGCCGCCAGTAATAAGTGTTTGGTACTACTGTGCATAGACAATGTTGCCCGTCTCATTAACGTCTCTTCAAATTTCAACTCTTCGTATGTAAAGGACTACTTCTTATTTTATCTTTAAAGGAGAAGAGTACCGCTACCTATCCCTACAGAAACCCTAGAAAATAAAACACACCAACAAAATGAATTTTAAATCACAAAGCACAAGAAATATCCCTGGATTATTTTACTCAAAGAATTAATAACTTTTTCCCAAGTCCATGATTCAGGAAATTGTTATATTTGTGTTAGTTTGGCAGAACTGTAGATATTTCACCTGATCTATCATCAAGTTTGGACCAGAGAAAAAAACCCCAAACATTTTATCAAAGTGACAAGACAATGATCCACCATGTATCTTGGCTGCAAAAATATGTTATTAGATTCAATTTATCATGAAAAATTGCTAGATTGTGAGAAGGCTGAAATGGCAGGATGGCAAGAGTGCAGCTCTTTGGTACTAATTATCTTAAGAGTTGACCTTCCAGGTCACCCCAAACCCTGTATTAATTCAGGAGGAGAGCATAGATGGCCAACTCAGAGATGTCAGAAAATTCCAGCAGAAAACTGTTCAGCTTAACTCTTGCAAGCCTGAATGAACAGACTCACAGTACAGTGATATTTAAAGCTTCGACAAGCTTATCCACAGCTATCTTTGCAAACTTGCCTGTCACTTTCCTCAGCAGACACTCCCATCTCAAAAATGACATAATCACTGTTATTGCTAGAAGTTTTGATTTCTTTCTACCCCTTTCCCCTGATCTTCTTCCAGACCCATAGAAAGCACTCTTCTTTCTGAAAGAAAGCACTTGGTAATTTAATCATCATTTCTGCTCAACTTTAACCAGTGGTCTGTCTCTGTAGGATATCCCTAAAGTATTTCTCTTACATTCAACTGAAAATTTTCCTTCTCTATATTATAGCATTCACTGTCCATGTCACATTGAAACACTTAATATATATACACCTTGTATCCATATCATGTGAACTTGGCCAACTTATCTAAACAACTAATTAACATTTGTAGTTATCTCTGAAGGGTAGAATTTTTTACATAGAAAAGTTTAGAATAATTGCTTTTTTTCACTGATTTGTGCCTCAAATCCCTTTTTACCATCCTTTATTTGCTAGCTACATATCACATTCCTTCTAACTTCAAACATAAGGTGTGTCACAGTCAGAAATGGGCACAGGTAAATTGGGTTATGGGCAGAATTGCATTCCTCTAAAATTTATGTACTTTAGGGGCTGGGGATTTAGCTCAGTGGCAAAGCGCCTGCCTGGCAAGCACAAGGTCGTGAGTTCGGTTCCCGGTACTGGAGAAAAACCAAAAAAAAAAAAAAAAAAAATTATGTACTTTAACTCTGAACCATAGTACCTGAAAGTATGAGTGTAGTTGGAAATAATGCTTTTAAAGAGGTGATTCAAAAATGACAGCCAGATGCCTCACCATGTGTGTTATGCCCTAGAATAAATTTGTCTACATTTTCCTCAAAAAAAGACCCCATTAAATTGGACCCAAATCCAATCGAAGTAGTATCTTTTAAGAAATGAGAATTGGCACAATCAGAGACATGAAAGAATTATGCACAAAAGAAAGACCATGTGAGGACACAGTGAGAAGACAGACATTGTCTAGCCAAGAAAGAAGTTCCACAAGAAACAAATCCTTCTGACAGCTTAATCTTGGACTTCTAGCCTCTCTAGTACTGTGAGAAGATAAATTTCTATTGTCTAAGCCATTTAGTCTACAATACTCTTAGAGTAGACCTAAAAAACTAAGACACCTGGAGTTTTATTCCGTAAACTTAAAGTGACAGTCTTTGGTTTTGATTGCTAAAATGATGCATAAGCTATTCAGAAACAAACTACTTTCATCTCTTTTGTTTAGCTTACTTTAGTTTAGTTTACTTTAGCTTTGTTTTGTTCTGGTTTGGCTTTAAACTACTGTGAGATAGGTGAAGAAAATTTGTGAAGCAAGAAAGGAAAGAAAAAGAAGGTGCTTAGAGCAGCAGAAATGGGAGCTCTTTGGTCAAAGGGAAATTAGGTCCTGTGTTCCAAGCTCAGTGAACTCTGGTCAAATTGTTTCCCTTGGAACAAAGGACAGATATGGCAGGCTCTTGAAACAGTCTTTTGGTGATAGTTTGAATGTTGTTTCTACTTACAGTCAGTGACCGAGACCAAGACATTTAATGAAACAGAGGTGGTGAAGCAGTTAACAGTGGTGTGTGTATAAACTGTCAGTACTTGCTTAATTTATCTTTTTAACGATAACAGAATGAAAACATATTAACAAACACACATACATTTAGGAAATAACACAAAAACAATACAAGCAATACAGAATTTCAGACAAGATGATAGGAAATTAACAATGGTTGTTGTATTACATACTGATATCTTCAAACTGGATACTCAGATACATACATATAGACCCTAAGTATTTCTTAAAAGTGTAGTGTTCTACTAGTCTCTTCATTCCCTCCTGGGAAGAGAAATCTCTGTTTACTGTGATTGAATTATGTAGATTTGTTGCTTTCATTTTTGTCTTGGTTACTTTTCTCTCATTGCTGGGACAAAATACCTGATGCCCAAAATTAGGGAAGGAAAGGTTTATTTCACTTATAGTTTGTGGAGGTTTCAGTCCATACTTGGCAGGTTACAAGGCAGAGTGGCACATGGCAGAGGGCTACAGTTCATGGCAGCAGAACACAGCAAAAGCAACAAGCACAAAAGGGAGGAATGGCTGCAAGCAGCCTCTTCCTCTCCCTTACATATGCAAGCTATCCACACCCAGAGCAGGTGTAGCTTTCACACCCATAATCAATCAAACTCTAAAAGCCTGCCCCGTGACCGCATGAGGCTTTGGGGGGACACACAGACACAAACCATAACAATTTTATATAAAGTGAAGAGCGAGGTAGCTGTTGGGATAAGTTGGGCAGCTTACTGTCAGGGTGGGTTTGACACTATATTTCTCATATCCATTCATGGTTGCAACATTATTAGCCTCTGTATCTAATAGCATGTCCATGTCCAAAGAAAGAGAAGGTAAACCCATGCCAGCCTCATGCAGAGCTGTCCCTGTTTATGCCTTGCAGGTCAGAACTAGATCATGGTGCTGTCATCATGTTCAAGACTGGAGGGAAAAGTTTCTAGCCTTTACAGTGGATGGAAAAGAGAGATGGGTAGTGAGCATAGATTTCAGGTAGCCCAATCAGTGGAAGTTTTATTATAAATTTTAGTACTCTCGGCACTTCTAAAATAATATACACCTTTAATTGTGTATGAGGCTGTACATGTTTCCAACTTTAGAAAAAACAGTTACCAAAATCTTCTAGCACTTAATGAGTATATACTATAGTCTCTATTCCTCTTGGGAAAATTATTTATCTAGAACAGTTTTTTTTCCTTTCCCCTGATTTCTAGTTTGAGTCCTTCTCATAGATACTTTCTCTGTCTCTCTGCCTCTCTCTTTCTCTCTGAATCTCATTGAAAGCTACAAAATGAAGACATCTTAGCTAGGTGCTCACTCCAACCAAAAAAAGAAAACATTACCCTTTCCAGACTATGTTAATATGAGTTATGAAGCTCATGTTGTTTTACTCTTTTCTTTTTTCTCTTTTCGCTCAAAAAGCAATATAGACTTAAATCCTATATTAGAATGCTACACGCAGTGATGATCTTTGCAATCGGCAATGAAGTTGTTATTGTCACCTGTTTACTCCAAATGCTTCCTGTAGCAGAGTAGTTTCCTTAGACCTTACACCACTGAACCTTGTCTGTGGTGGGATGAGTCTGAGGCACAGCAGGTCCTGCTTTCTGTGCAGCTGCCAGTAGGCTCCATGCTCTCTGTTTCTGCACATATTGTTTCTTATTGAAAAACCCCTCCCCCCTCTTTCTCTCCCTCCTCTTCTTCCTCTTCTTCCTCCTCCTCTTCCTTCCTCTACTTCTTGCCTCAGATTACAGCCATGTATCACTGTGCCAGGATTCTCTTTCATCTTTATATGGACGGCTCATTTATTGTTCCAACACCCTCAAAATTTTCTGTAGCCCCCCAAAGTGTGATGAAGTTAGTCTATATTTATTCACAAGAGTCAACTTCTAAATTATGAGGAATTTTCTGGGACTATTAAGCTATTGTTAAGCAAACCCATTAGTAAAAAAAAAAAAATAAATGAACTCCACATTAAACCACAGTAAAACGATACCCAAAACACATAATCATAACTTCCTAGGTATTTGAACACATTTTACCACCATCTCTGCTTTTATGGTTATTGTATCTATTACCTGTGTAGGCTGTAAATACCTCAAGACACTCTGCCTATTTCTATCTCCTCCAACTCCAGATTCAGAGATGTCAGACGGGAAAGTACCAGACAAGCTGAAAGGCAAGGCTGGAAGTTATTAGTGAAGCATTGGCAAATACTACAAATTAGGGCTTGATGTTTTTTGACAGTATCCAGCCTGCAACCCATCTTTATTTTTTGCCACCCCTCCCCCACTATTTGAAAGGTTATAATGAAACCATCAATAAGACGTATCATTACTTACATGCATTAACTATGTTATATATTTTGTACGTGGCCCAATATAATTCCTCTTCACAAAAAAGAAAACAAAGAAAAAAAGTGGGCTACAAGTTTGGCATGGTTTATAAAGTTAGAAAGAAACACCCAACTGAGTAAAAAAACTACTTAGAGAGAATAAAGTTAAAACTGTGTCAATTCTGTGCCTAAAGGTTGATATGGAGGTTGTACAAAAGAAATAAATTATTTTAATGTTGGGTTGTTAAGGTTATGCTTATGTTATTATTGTTGTTATGGATTTTATATGGGATATCCCTCAAATGTTTCTGGATTTAAGGGTGAACCTTTAGAAATGATTGAATAATGAAGGCTCTGACTTTGACAGTGGACTAATCTATGGATGGATTTATAATTTGATAGTATTATAGGGAAGTGATAGTCTCAGAAAGTGGGACCTGCTTAGAAGGAATGTGCTCTTGGGGACTATACATGTTTCCTGGACCCTTCCCCTCTCCTCATTCTTGCTTATCATGAGATGATCAGCTTCCCTTCACAACACACTCTCACCATATTTCTGCCTTGCCACAAACAATGGGGCGAACTGACCATGGACTGAAACTTTTAAACTGCAAGCCAAAATAAACCCTGTCTTTATAAAGTTGTATATATCAAGTATTTTATCCCAGCAATAGAAATCTGACTAACACAGACGTGGCTAGCAAAGGTGTTACTCTTCACTAAGAAGATAGTCAGTACCTGTATTCACTGTCCAAGACATACTTTGATAAACAATGAAATTCAAAGAAGAAACCCAAGGAAACAAAGGTAGAAGAGCTACATATTTTTCTACTATGATAATCAATTCATTTTTGTAACCTGAAAGACTGATTTTGTTTATAGTAGAATTCATTATATATATATTTTTAATCCATCCTTCCCTTCACTTATCTACTTTTCACTTTCTGTCACATTTTAAATTCCTTTATAATTCAAATGGAAGCCAACTGTTCTCAAAGGCTGATTAAGAAAAGGAGAGTTTTAGTTTTTTAAAAACATGCTTTCACCCTCAATTCCTGCTACTTACACACAAACACTCATGTGCATTTTAGTCTGGATCTCAAGTAGGCACTTTCCTCTGGACATTAATTCTGAAGGAGTCGGCTTATTACATGTGCATCACCGGATCAGATGAACTCTCTGTTGCCCTTCTCTAATTAATTACTGTTTATAAAGGGCTCAGACGAGGAATAGTGTTATAGAAGTGCTAAGTATCATGATTTCATTGTCTTATTTCAGTTCATACTGGAATGAAGTATCATCATAATAATCAGCTTGTTGCATTTGTAACTCAGGAGGGGAAGAACCATACTAATAGTACAATTACTAGTTACAATTCTTCATTTTTGGAGCATCGACTGAATTTTACCATGATCTTCTGGGAACTTTCTCTGGCTTTATACAGTAAGGATCTCTTGGAAAACCAACTTCTTGGAGATAAATCAGGTACAATGGGAACATTTTCAATAGTAGATTAAAACGCTTTTAAGAATTCTAATTCAAGTAGTTTAAGTTTCACCTTTAATCCAATGATTATATGCATTGTAATCAGTTGATTTAACTACATCACAGTATCTCCATCTATAAAATGAATGAAAAATTTCACTCATAGAATCATAAGGATCAGGTTAGGTAGCATACTTAAAAACACTTTGTAACATCAAAAGATTTTTGTTTTTGTGTAAGTTGAATGAATAGATGAAATTCCTAGAATGGGAATGTGTATGAGAAGCAGTACACATTTTAAAGGATCTTACCTGAGACGTATGCTACTTGCAGTGATAAAAGTGACACTGGTACATCATTTACATGAAGACCAGAAGTCCTGACTGGCTTGACATTATATTGAAGAAATTGATAGTAAGTCCTCTGAATCATAAATAAACAAGAAAGTTACATGAGACATGAAATATTAATTCAAAATCCAGAATTATGAAAAAATAGAGAAGGTAAACCACACAGAAAACCACACAGAAAAGAATAGGGAAGGTGAGAGAAGTGACAATTTTGGAAAAAAGATAATAAATATTATGTCAATATCTTAGAGCCAGTGTTGACAGTGGTCCTCCTCCTCTCCCTACTCAATATGGTATTACATATATATATTTGGTTGTCTCTTGCTGAAAAACAGACCTAATGCTACTACAGTTGTAAGTGTGAACTTTGAACACATTTCTTTTGTACAAACCTTAGTATTTGTCAGATGTGAGAGTATCATGTTTTCTCAATGTCTCATTTTCCTATTTTCAGTATTGTATGAGACCCCCGTTTTCATCCCTGTGAAAATGATTCGTTCTTTCTCTCTCTCTCTCTCTGTCTCTCTCTCTCTCTCTCTCTCTCTCTCTCTCTCTCTCTCTCTCTCTCACACACACACACACACACACACACACTTTCTTTTTGTCTTTATGTTCTGCAAATTTATTATGAAGTATCTGGGAAAGGGTTTCTTAGAATTTCTTATTACTTGTTATTGTTGAGCTTATTTTGGAATAGCACTCGTTCATAAACAGTTATCTTTAATGATTCTTCAAAAACCCTTGCTTATGTCTCATCTCATAAATAAATCTATTAAAGACATAAATGGATAGATTGTTGGATGGTTGGATGGATGGATGGTTAGGCAGACAGTAGCTATTTGGAGTCCAAGAGTTTCAGCTGTTTGGAGTGGGCTGGATTATTACTCTAAGCTTTGAAGCCAGTCAATCCCATATCCAAGCTGAATGTCATTGCTACTTTTTCATGTCATAACAAGGAATTCCAAGTAACTCAGATGGTTGTGATGATTGCAGTTCTGTGATTTTATGTTTTCATCTTTCTATCATATCTTTCTTACAGACACTAATTTAGAAAACTTGGAAAAAAGCAAAAGTAGTTTTGTTTTAAGGAAAAAAGCACATATTCAACCATTAACGAAATAAGAGTAATCATCACCTCCTGGAGAGACTGGGAGAGCAATTATTCAATCTGATGAGTAGACTGTCACAAAAAAATTATGTGACATTTCCTATGCATTTCACCTCTTTGAATTTTCAATTTCCTATTTATGAAATAAAAAGATACAGTACAATAACAATCTTCACTATGCTTCACTATACTTTTTAATTATAGGAATTCTAATTATTAAAATAATATCTTTAAAGCAATATCAGGCAGGCAAATCTACTTACAAGATACTCTACTGCTTGGAAGGCCTTGCGTAGAAGTATAAATCGAGTGGGAACTATCAGAGCAGCTACTGTTCTCCCTTTGGGATCCCAGGATGTGTGTTCCAAACTCATCTCTGCATCAGCGGTGTGCTCATGTGTCCTTAAGCCCAGAAGGAATAAGTTATGGTACAGAGGGTACCAGTGTTCAGGTGAGAGACCTCACCCTAAAGATTATCACATCGGATATTGTTTCAGGGAGAATTCTAGATTCAGTGTTTAATTTGCAACTATGTACTCTATGAATGGACATTGTTCTTCAACAGTGTGCACTGATAAATGTCAATAAGTAGCAATTTTATATGATTGACACGGTAAGGCTAGGTCCATCTCAGAAGTGATTATGAGAGGTAAACAGATTGAAGGTTGGTAGCTACATGCAGGTAAAATGCCATATTGATCTCTAATAAGTTTACAATCTCAAACACTCAACAACCTAAAATTCTTGAATCTCCTATTAATGAAAATATAACCCTATAGAATCTTTCATATTGACTACTATTTCACATTTCAATAACAGTTCACATTTGGATATTTTCAAGTCTGTAATATTTCTCTCCTATCATCCTTATTTTCTAGACTCTTTGAGTAGACTGAATGTTGAACATTTCAAATTTTAATACTATGCTGTGTCTTCTCAAGTGAGTCACACACTGAAATTTTCTTGTTGGACTTTGTGAAGAAACACATCCACAATGTACCATCTAATAAACAATGCCTCACAACCCACAGGAAATCTGCAGCAAGCAGGATGTCTCTACAGTCTCTTCTAGGAAAACAGACATATGATAATCACAGGGCCACTTAGAGCCTGTCACTTCAAAGCATACACCAAGAAAGCTTGGTGAGATTTCTTCAACTTCAGAATTCCAGTAGCAAACTCAAATTTGAAGAGTGGTCAATCTTTCATTCACATGTTACAATAGTAAAAGCAAAAAGCTAAAACCAGACAAAGTACTAATTCACCTCATTCTACTTTCCCCATGGGACAGCTCACTTGTTAAGAGTCAGATGGATCAACAGAGAACAGGGTCATCTCACTGTGGAAGGAAACCTAAATAGATGGCTCTTGCAATTTTATGGTTTCTGCCCAGGGTAAGAAAATAGGGAGTTTGTAGCAGTGGGAAAGTAGTAAATATTGATGCTGAACAAAAATATCTCCATGTTTTCCTTCTAAGAAAATGTCTATGACTGCTAGGCATAAGATAATGGCCTGCCAAATGTATTTGCATCCTTTAACAAAACTCCTTTGAGGGGCTGGGAATTTAGCTCAGCTGCAAAGCGCCTGCCTGGCAAATGAAAAGTCCTGAGTTCGATTCTTGGTATCAGAAGAAAAAAAACAAAAAACAAACAAACAAACAAAACTCCTTTGAAGTCTTCTGGGTAATGGCTGTGTACTGACTCTGGTTTGAGAAAGATGACTTTCTCCATGAGACTGCCAGATATGTCAAATATGAAGTATTTAACAAATATACTGGTAAGTTTCAGCAGTCAGTGAACTGTGTGTGCCTCCACCTTGGGAAAGGTCTGAGACAGAAATACATGTTTCATCCTCTTAACATATGGATGATAGTTGAAGATATAGTGGCCAAAAATATAATCCAAGAAACCTGGCAGAATAAGGAGAGAGAAATGTGATCCATGTGATTTCCATATGATAATGAGTGAGCCCTCCAAGTGCTCTGAGGCATGGCCAGAGACGTGGATGAGAAGAACTAAGGTTACTGGCACTGAGTGAAGTATGCTTCAAAGAGGAGGAACAAATTCCACCTGAAATAAGCGCTGAGAAAAGAGCCTCTGATTAACAATACATTTATCACTGCTTACACTTGAACGATGAGTTTAAGCATGGGAAAAATAGTTGAAACAACTCTCAGAATTATATAGTAGGGCTAATCATGAGGTGAATGTTAGAGCCTTAGAGCAATGGGTGGTATGGTACAGTAGAGTTGAGCACTAAGTTTCCAGACCCAGAAGGAAATCAAGATGTGATTATAGAACAGCCTTAGCTGTTAGCTCACAGTATGCACTGAGTGAATCACCAATAGTCAGCAGGACTTTGAGGGGTCCTCAGGTACAGCAAGCCATGACCAACCAGATGCATGCCAGTAACTACTGTACTGTGTTCATGTGAGTAAGTAAAGCAGGCTAAGACAATGCAGGAACACAGGAATAAAGCTGGGAATAAAGCTGACAAGAATCTAGGAGACTAGATGTATAGAAGCCAGCATTTTATGAGAATATGCTAACCAGAATCCAGGGGATGAAGGAAGGGTCAGGGAATAGGGGAAAAAGAATCATGGTATATCATGAACAGGTACAAATTCCCTATAGCAAGTGTGACCATTACATACACCAGTGTATACGTAAATTGTAGCAATAGACTTAATTAAATTCTGAAAAATGAGAAAATAAAAAAGAAACAGAAAACTGTAAAATCAGTGGGAACAGGAGTTAAATGAGAGAGAGTACAGATACACTACACTTAGAAGGGACTCTGTGTGTGTGTGTGTGTGTGTGTGTGTGTGTGTGTGTGTGTGTGACCACCTATTTAGCTAGTTTAGGAATATTAGCAATGTCATGAATTGGCTATATTATGGGGCATCAGTGAAAACCCAGAGAACACAAATAGCTTTCTAAAAAATTTATTTAAAATTTATTTT
The DNA here is from genome assembly GCF_000276665.1 of Chinchilla lanigera. Taxonomy (NCBI): domain Eukaryota; kingdom Metazoa; phylum Chordata; class Mammalia; order Rodentia; family Chinchillidae; genus Chinchilla; species Chinchilla lanigera. The sequence goes on along the minus strand of NW_004955402.1, from coordinate 25,120,393 downwards.
AAAAATAAAAGAAGGAAAACATATCAACAAACAGACATCCATTTACAAAATAGCATAAGAACAATACAAGCAATACCGAATTACAGACAAAGTGGTAGGAAGTTAACAATTGCTGTTATATTACATATCGATATCTTCAATGTGGTTTCTCATGAAAATAGAGACATGCAAGATAGATCAAATAAGTAATCATTAACTGTTCTTTTCCATAAAGTGATGGAAGTTTGTAGTACAACTATATACCTTTGGAAATGAACACTAAAATTTCTCTTTTCACATGTATTATCTGTGTGACTTTGGAAAACCTTAACATCACCAAATCAGAGTTCTCTCATTTACAAAAGTGGAGAAAATAATACTTCAATGGACTGCTATGATATGTGTATATGGAAAATAAATATAGAAAAAATTAAAATATTTAATTCTCATATGCATTATATAGCTATTTGCTCACAAATACATATATTCTTAAATGTACTAAGTGATTTATCAAAAGTCATAAGTAAATTGAATTAATTATCACTGATATAACTTCTATGATCTTGAGCCACTCATTTAAAAGTAATGTTTCAGTTTTTACATTTTAAAATATATTGTATAATAAGAATAGTAAGAGATACACACAAGTGCATATGCACAAGTTAAATTGCCAAGTATACCATACATATTTAATAGCATTAACTGACATTTGTAATAGTCATCATTGCATAGTAAAAAATATTGAGAGCAGTAGGAGAACTTGAAAAATTGGAAAAAGGAAGAAAGCTAGAGAAGAATTAGGAATAATCCACAAATAACAGTGATAGAAAGGAAGAATATAGGCTTGACTAATCTTTTGCACAAGAGGCTAAAAGGAAGAAAAGTTTATCAATGTTTATGTGCATTTACCACAGCGAGTGGAATCATTTTATGGGAAGATTTGAGGCAAACAGCATCACCAGAGATGACAGCAGAGACCTTGCAAGAGACCACATTTTAGGGATCCTGATTATTTATTCTATCGCCTGTACCAAAGGACATATTTTCTGTAATTCAAAGTCCAGAATGCAAGAAATTTGTTATGAGTGTCAGATGAGAAGATAAATTGAATTTATTATGAAGACAGTACCAAAAGTAAAATGGACTGCTAGTATTTAGAGAGCTTTGCCATGAGCCATGAACAGGCCAGGGTAAAGATGTTCTTCATTCACATGAGGATGAAGCAGAGCCTATGAACTTTTGCTGTTTAAGAACTGAGATAAATTAGAGTTACACAAAGCACGTCTAAAGATCAGCTACTGATGAAGCTAAGGAAGTCATCTGAGAAAAAGGTACAATCAGATAAAAGGTTTTAATCGAGAGAATAAGTGCTATTTGTAACAGGGACTTCAGGGGGCTTCTGGGGACAAAAAGGATGTATCTTTCCAAGCTATGCAAGAAAGTGAAATAGTAAAGAAAGATCAAGACAATAGACAGACTCTGATAATGTGGAGAAGATAAGAAAAGAAAAAGAAAGGAAAAGGAAAGGAAAGGAAAGGAAAGGAAAGGAAAGGAAAGGAAAGAAAAAAGAAGAGAAAAAGGAGCCTGTCTTGGCAGCTTCTGCTTAAATTAAAGGAGAAGCAAAAGCTCAAGGTGTTATTAAAATATCCACTGATGTGTCTATTTAATTGAGCATCTATCAGTTTCTGGGGTCTGCTATATTTTCTAGGCGTGTACTCTACTTTATGCCCTTCAAATAAAGACAATCAAGAGAGTAAATATGATACTTTCTGCATTGGTAGTCCCCACAGTTTTCTAATGATGTGCTACTAAAGGTAGCGCTGTAGTATTTTAGAAAATACTAGGAAGGGTAATGAGGACGAAGTTCAGGTGATGAAGTAAAGACAGGAGGGAAAAGCAGATTTATCAGAGATACCACTATTTTTTTAAAAAAGAACTGAAGGTAGACAGAGCCCTCTCCTCCTTTCATCCTAGAGATAGTTTATCTGAACTGTATCAATGAGGAAATAATAGGGAACACTCACACAAATGAATAGGCAGCAGGTATGAGGTAAATAGACACAAGTGAAATGGTGTTTGAAAATAGGTGCCTAAAAGAATACCAAAGAAATAGGTGAACAGCAGAAGGCAGGCACAAAAAATGGAGGCAGGAACGGAAGAGTGAAGAGGCCTCACCTATACAATATATGCAGTCAATATTAGGGACACCTGTATCATCCTGAAGTACAAGTGAATCAATATCTTTTCCTTAGCAAGAAAAGAATGTTAGATTATCTTGTTTTACGTAACTGGGGCACAATTATCTCGCAAACCACAGAGTCTGGAGTAGGTGACCCGCAGGGTGGTTTGAAAGACTCAATGACAAGAATGTAAATGGTGGAGTCAATCCTTCAGAGGTCAAATTCAACCAGGGACACTGGCTGTGTACCCAGAGGAAAGCTTTTTAACCCTGTTGTCCTTTATTGTTTTCAGAGGAAAATAGTTGCAAAATACCATGTGGAGCTATGTTTGAAGAAGACCATATATGTGCAAAGAGCATAACAGTCATATCATGGAGTAAATTCTCCAAATATTAGTCATTGCTAGCATCATAATTATAACCATAAAGCATTGACTTGGAGGTGGAACGATGCTCCCAACAACTCAATATTTCTCTGCTTGCCCTGCTGATCTTAGGTGTGATTAAATCTCTCCAATCAAAGAAGCTTTAGTGCCAAACATCCTTTCCTCACAAGACAATATCCTGAACTAGGAAAACAAAAGAGATGGATTCTCCTCACGACCTGTCTTGGTATCAGAGAGGATGGTCTTTTCCAGAAACTTCTCAAATGATACTCCTATGTGTCTCTTAATCTAAAAGTAACTTATAAACCATCCTTAGCTGTAAGACAGAATGCACATTTGACATTTTCAGAGACAAATTCTGTTCTTAAGGATAAAAAAGAAGAGGGGTGGTTTTATGAGTTGACATCCATGTCTATAACATTTAGAATTATAGAATAAAAGCTACAGTCTTATAACTTGGATTTTATATCAATTTTTTTAGTACACATTTTCAATATACAATGTTTGCATTCTTCATGGGGAGTTGGTATATGTATATAACACTTCTTAATTCTTGTCAATTTTTAAGAATGTATTAAGATTTTTAAATGAATTCACGTTGCATCTGAAAGAAATATACTTTCAAATTTCAGAGGCAAAATTGGGTTTCTTGAATAAAGTAAATATTTTGATCAACAGAATTAAGATAAAATATAATGTATATGATAAATTAGATCTCTGGGACACACTTTTGAAGAAAATTCAAACAGAAAAGCTAAAAATAAATGAAGAACAGAAAGAAAATCATATAGGAATGTTAGATAATATTCTGTATGGTAAGCAAGGAATTTAGCTTTTGAGTAGTTTAATCACTATTGTCCCTGCTACCATTTGGTTCCAAGGTTTTAAGGAGAAAATTTAGTGTGTGTGCCTGCATGCAACCCAGGGATAAATTTTGAGAACACCTTATGAATCACCTAGAGGAGAAAAAATGAAAAAGCATGATATTTCAAGTCTTTTTAACAATTACTATTTTAACATAAAGACACAAGAAGGTAGTGAATAGGATTCTCTTTATCATTGATAAGATGAACATGTTCCTGTCAGAGAAATGGTGGTGGAATCTTTCAGTTTTTTTTTTTTTTTTTTTTTTAAGTGGTGGAAGGCATAGTGGAGATGACTAAAGCAGAACTACCACATGTAGTATTGTACACAGCCACAGGTGGATCTTGGTAATGGGACTTTTTGAGGTAGGAAAGACTGCCTGTCTTTTGGAAAATAAATTCTAATTTAGTCTCTTACTGATCCTTTGTTTAATAGGCTAGGCCTAAAGTCAAGTATCAAAAGTCATAAAGAAAAGAGTAAGTGGCCAAATTTCCAGCAAGAAGACTTCATGCTTCTTCCTAGAAGGTGAGAGACAGCAGCAGTTTTGGAAGACAAGGTCCAGAAACCACTGCGGCATACACATGGGGAAGAGCCAGAGGAAGGAGTTGGAATTGTGAGCTGTTATTGCAAAAGTGTAGATGAGCCTGGTGAGCAGAAGCCATGATTTTGACAGTATTGGGTTATTAGGAATTGATATGCAATGCCTGTGGAAGTTTTGTTGGTTTCATTTGATGAGAGCAGAAATGTAAATATGAATAATATGCAAATATACTTTATGACAAAAATAAACTTATGAGGATCAAATGAGAAAGGCTGTGGAAGTGTGCTGAGTAAGTTAACTGTGATTCAGAAAAGAGATGTAGCATGATGAGACCCTAAACTCTCTTTTTTGAACCAGTTATACTTTCTTTTCCACATCAGTAAGACAGGCAAGGCACACAAGTGTTCTTTGAGGCCGGTAAGCACAAGTAGAATGAGGCCCAGAAATGTCCAATAAAACCTTGTTGACAAAACTACAAAAAAGAAATGTGTGAAAATGTCTCACTGATAAATCTCATATGAAGAAGTGCTATAAATTATAATTATTATTATTATTGTTTTTTAAATTTTAAAGATAAAAGAATGAAACCATCTTATCAAACACACATATATTTATAAAATAACACAAAATCAATGCAAGCAATACAGAATCTCAGACACAGTGATAGAAAATTAACAATGGTTGTTTTATTCTCAGTTTGGATACTCAGCTAAAAAAATACAGACTTATAAGATTGATCATGCACTTCAATGGTAACTGTTCTGTTCAATAGAGTAATCATGTTATTATAAATAGGGTCTCATTATGTAGTTAATGCTGGCCTCCAACTCGCTGCAATCTTCCTGCCTCAGCCTACCAAGTGCTGGGATTGCAGGCATGCATAGTCACGGCCAATATAAAAGTGCCATTACTATCATTAACAATATTTAAGCTAATCTCATGATCCTTCATGAAGCATATAAAATGACTTCTGGAGTTCACAACTTGGTTTCCTGAAATTATTGTCTTGTGTTCCTCGGGCTAACACTTACATAGAACTTGCCTATGTACCTAGATTTCAAGGCTCCCAGTAACAGAAGTCATAAATTTTCCCTTAGCAATACTACTCAGTGTATTCAGTGCTACACCCAGCATTCCATAAGTATTGAAAAAAGTACTGAACTGAAATAAGTAGAATTAAACCAAGGAGTAGACATACACATGATGGGAGCTTAAACTATATATGGGGTCACAGAAGCACAGGTTTACATTGGCAGTGTGTTAAAAATAACTAAGCATGGCTGTGATTGTTTTAAGGAATGTAAATGAAGTGATTAGAAGACAACTACAGCAAAATAGTTCATTGAACTCCTTTCTCTGTTTATTCAATGTCTTACAATGAGATTACAAGTTTTTCTTCAATCTGAGTATTCTCTCTTCATTAAAGTTCATTCTCCATGGAGTTTTGTTCATATATCACTTTCTTATAAAATCTTTCTAGGGGCTGGGGATTTACCTCAGTGGCACAGCACCTACCTGGCAAGTGCAAGGTTGTGAGTTTGATTCCTGGTACTGGAACCCCCCGCTCCCCCGAAAAAATCTTTCTAAATACTTGTGTGCAGATCTACTTGTCTTTCTAGGAAAATATAACACTATCCACATTCAAGATTTCTAACTTCCTCCAGTTCTCAGATGTGTAAAGCATGCATGGGGCCATATCTACTGGTCAAATATCATGTTCCCTTTAACATTTCCTCTGCTGTAATGTAGCTTTTCTACTTGATTTTAGAATGTTGAGGGACAATATACTTTTTCTCTATAGCATGAGAGTACAAACTGCTTAATAAAATTATATTATTGATGTATTGTTAGGTCCAATTGCTTTTACAACATTCAGTAAATGGTAAAAACTTGTTCTTCAAATTAAATATATACTTCAGTATTATGGTTTGAATTTGAAACATCCCTCCAAAGCTCAGAGTTGAGAGTTCAGTCTCCAGTACAACAGCACTCTGAGGTGGGGCCTTTGAAAGATGATAGGACGTGAGGGCTCTGACCTCATCAATGTATCCATCCACTCACTTACAGGGTAATTGGAAGGGGCTGGAAATTTGAGGAGGTGAAGCATAGTTGAAAGAAGTAGGGTGGTGGGGCACTGGCTTTGAAAGTTTCTTGTCCCCAGCCCTTGTTTCTTATGTAGCATCCATAAACTGAGAAAGTTTGTTTTACTATGCTTTCTACCTTACCACAGGCCCACCTAGATGTGGATAAGTGATCACTGACTGTACCTTCTGAAACTAATACCCAACATAAATCTGTCCTCCTTTAAATTGATTTGTATCAGGATTTTGTCACAGTGACAGAAAGTTAAAACATTATCTAGAAAATGTAATCTCAGGATATATATGTGTGGAAACTGGTTCAAATTTTGATCATGAATGTTTTCAGAATATTTTATTCTCTTAACATAATGAAAAGAAAGTATGGCCATTCAAATGGTATTTTGAGACATCTCTGTTTTTGGCACATACAAATATTTGGTCAAAAGTTCTTGGTAATCTAGAATCTGAGTGTGATGTGAATGCATTTTCATGCCCACCTGAAGGATTCTTGTTTCAAGAGAGGCAATATGATGCTTCCATAGCCATCTGTGAGCTACTGATGGAGTCAGTTCCCTGCAGGAACTGATCAGACATTGTGTGTGATACTGTGATAAGCCAAAACATTTGAAACAGGTAGACAAACAAAGAATAACAAACAAATGTACAGTAGAGTTGTACTTACATTTATCAGTGTTGGTGAATGTATCAGTCAGTGTCCCAATTGATGCAAAGCAGATCCATCTATCCGTCTGTTTTTATTTCTATCATCTCTCTACCATTTATTTATCCATTGATCTATTAAATTTTAGAAGTAATATGTGGAAATAATGGAGTAAAGATGCCTCAGATTTGAACTTGGAAATGTAATTCCAGTCTTGCCAAGGACTTGGAATGCAGGTGAACTCTACTGAGACATTTTATTCATGGGAAAGGTCATAGAAGGAAGTAATGTGCTTATATTTTCCTATTTCTTGTTTCAATTTACTAGCTCACTTCTAGACTTCAAATAAGTTTGTATCAGACTTATTTGTAATGCTCAATCCTAGCGTTAACATTCTTTTTGTCCCTACTTCCTGGAAAAATGCTAAAAAGAAATTTAGCTCTGTAACAGTAATATAGCATCTTGTCACATTGTTACCTTCATCTTACTCCGGATTCTGCATTTTGTGTCTCCAAACTATATAGAACAAACTTCTTAGCACACTGTCCTCTGCTTGCAGTGCATGATACATACTGATCATGACAAAATTGAAATTTTATTTGTTGCATTATTGGTAGTTTTAAAATATGCTCTGGACAGAGCAGAGAATACCTGCCTGTCTTCAACACACTGGGTAATCAAACCATTGCTCAGTAGGCTAAATTATTTTAAACCTTTCAAAAAATAGCTTCTCTCCCTTCTGCAGATTTTCCCAGGAACAATCTCCATGAAAACGACTCCTAATTTAAAGAAAAGTAAGGCATTCCTCACCACTGACAAGGAAAATGGCTCTTTTTGGCCAAATCATAGAAATGAGCTTCTTTAAGTACATTGCACCTTTAAAAGCTGACATTATTGCCGCAGAGCTTGAATGGTAACTTGTCAGCATGGAATAACCAGACTGGGCCAAGTTGTCATTTCTGACAGGTCAGTGTAATGAGCAAAAGAACGCTGAGTTTGTCTAAAAGTTTTCATTCGCATCAGCAGGGTAGAGCTGTTTGGGGCGATAACAGCTCTACGTATGTGACTCATTAAATGTGTCACATTATCAAAGTTGTGGCCCACACTATCCCAGCCACCACATTTATGCTTTGTTTCTTGCTCTGTGTACACCCCAGAAGCCTTTATTTCTCTAATTTTGGAAGAGTACAGATTGCAGAGCTTTGAGGCATTGGGCATTAGCCGTGCGTGATTAGATGAGTACCAAACTTTCAGTTCTTTTCAAAACGTATCACAGAGATAAATACTAATGTAACTCCACATGGATTCTCTCTGGGAATCTCCCTTCCCATTCCCTGAGATTTCTCTGGTTACATCTTTGCTGTCATAAAAACAGAGATGGAGAGAAAATAAGACGGAAAAGTAGGAGTTGTATAAAATTGCTACCCAAGGATTCTGAATTAGAAGGTAAAAGGAGGTAAAATGGGCAATGTGATGTAAAGGTTTACCTGTCCTGAGGGCCCTGCACAGATTTTCCATTTGTATATGAAGCATTAATGCAGTGATTTGACACCACCTGGATCCAGATCTCTTTGTTAATAGATGGCAAAGCTTGAGGTGGAGCCCCTTTCAGTTTGCTACCCACATGTGGTAGCCCCTTTTTAATCAGATGCACCAACCAACAGGAAACATTTTTTCCTTGCTTCAGAAAAATTCACTTAATGTTCGTACCTAATTAAATTCTTACTCTAGCCATGATTAATGTAACAAATAATTACAGCTTAGATCTAATATAGATACAACTAATTGTTCTGCCCACAGTGCATCGTGACTAACAATTAAACACAGCTTTTAAAGCCAAAGCAAAGAGATCTAAGGAATGACCTTCACCTGGCGTGGCTCTTGATCGTCTTAGAGTTTCTGTTTTCCTCTTCATTGCTTCAATGGAGGTAAATGGTTTTATCCACTTCTTTGTTTACATTTCTTTTTTATTGAGTATTAGATAGGCTGTGCTTCCTTATATTTCTGGCCATTCCCATTTGTCGTATGTTGGAGGTCGGGAGTAGATCAACAGCAGAAACAGAGGAGATTCTGATTTATTTCACTTATGGCTATGGCCTCTAGTTGCATCCAATTACCTATAAAAGCCTTGAGTTTATCTTTCTTTATACCTGAGTAATACTCCACTATATAAAAATACCACATCTTTTTATCCATTTCTCAGTTGATGAACATTTTGGTTGTTTCCAAGATTTAGTTATTACAATTTGTGCTGCTATAAACATGGGTGCAAATATATCGCTGTGGTATGATGTGTTCAGTTCTTCAGGAAAAATACCCAGGAGAGCAATAGCTGGGTTGAATGGGAGCTCTAATCCTAGTTTACTGAGGAATCTCCAGACTGATTTCCACAGTAATTTCCAGTGTTGCAACACTCTACACTTCCACCAGCAGTGGAAATGTGTTCTTTTTTCCCCACAACATCTCCAACATTTGTCATTGGTTGATTTCTTGATGATAGCCAGTACATGTGCAAACATCATATTGCCTCCCTAGTATAAGAATCTGAAAGAGTAAATAAAGTCTGAAGGATATAATAGATATTGTAAAGGGAAAGAAAGTACTCAAATAGGAAGGAGCAACTGGGATGAAGGAAGGGCGAGGAAAAAGAAAGAAGAAAAAGAAATAAATATGTATATGCATACGCAGGATAGCTAGGATAATGGTAGTACTCTATTGGTTTATTGAAAGGAACAGTTCATGTGTAATTATTTGATCAATCTTAATCTGATTGTCTGAGCAACCACTTTGAAGATAACATTATGCAATATAACAACCATTGTTAGTATCCTATCACATTGTTTTGAAATTCTGTATCATTTTTATTGTTTTCTATGCTGTTTTATTTATGTATTTATTTTTTTCCTTTCTTTTCTCTTTAAAGTGAAAAATAAAATGTATGTGTATATATACGGATAGCTGGGATAGATGTATTGCTGACCTCTGTGGTTTATTGAAAGGAACAGTCAATGTTTAAAATTTTCTTTTTTCTTGACCAAGTTTGCATGCTTGTATCTAATAATCAGAATGACTGATTTGAAGACAGTATGCAGTATAGCAACCACTGTTGAATTCCTACTATCTCTTGTAGTGAAGCTCTGTATCAGTTCCAATTTTTTTTTATTACTTGTTACTGTCTTTGATTGTTTGATCAATCTTACATTGTTATATCTGGAGGATTGAGTAACTTCACTGAAGACAACAATATGTAATGTAGCAGCCATTGTTAATTCCTATCATTTTGTTTTGAGGTCAAGTTTTTTGTTGTTGTTGTTTTGTGTTGTTTTTGTTTTTGTCTTCATTGTTGTTGTTTTGTTAGTTTTTTTGTCTTTAAAATATAAAAAAAGAAATAGAGGAGGTTGCATCAATTGAATTTCTTCAAGGGTAGAAGTTCCAAATAAAGATAGCAGGAAATCGTCAAACTCTGACTGCCAAGTTACAAACTGGGCCACATGTCTGTCTGCTTTAGTACTTGGCCGCTCCATACTGGGATAAGTTGCGCTTTGGTTCTGCAATTCTAAAAAAGCCACTGTTGCAAGTTGGGGAAAAATGCTGAGATAGTCTCTGGAAAGGCAATGCAAACCAACACACTCTCATGGACCGTCTTGGGGATACTCATGGTTGTGAAAGAAATATGTTTCCAGTTTTATGAAAAACCTGATGAGATAGTGAATTGATAATTTCCCCACATGGCTCATGTGTCTTAGCAAACAGGAGATACATTGAATGCTACACTAAAGAATTAACTTACATAATTAGAACTTAAAATCATGTCTCTATCAACTACTTTGCCTTTTCCTACAATAAAAACAAATTCTGTTTACCTCTATTTCAAGGTATTATTAAATAAAGTTACCTATATGAATTAAAACTCTAATAATTAAAATCCCCAAGGAATGAAACTTCTGATTAATTAATCTAACATTCCAGTACCATTATATATCAAACAAATATTTTACTTGCTGTGACAACTATTTTTTAAATATCCATGGCTATTTTCATGATTTAGTAGACTCTAGTAGACAAACAGAATATTATTTTACTGCTTAAGAAGCTCATCACATTTTTAATAGATTTGATGCCCAGAACTGGAAGATTTTGTTTGCAGAGCTTATATACTTAATCTGATACAATTCTTCTAAATAAATTCACCATCATGTGATAACAATCTACATTTATTGAAAGTTCAACATGTGTCTGGTTTGGAACTAATGACAGTGATTCAATCTTTTCTTATTTTTCTATATTTAATGGATAAAGTACATGAAGTTCCAGAAAGCTTTTAGTTAAACTAAATCCCATCTCAGGTCACATAGCTAAAATTACTTTTTGTACATCACAAAGCTGACACTGTAGATGTTTCTCCACTCCAGCCTCACATGTTTTATTACTCACATTAGACTGTGATGGCACAGGTTTTGGTTTCAAAATTTTAAACCTAGTCCCATCCAAAGTTTCAGATGAATTTTGTTCATAATGAGTAGTGTTGGAGCAACAAAAAAATTAATTGGCAATAGTGAGACTGACAGTCAAATTGAGATATATGACTTCCAGGACCTGAAATATCTTTATATTTTCTGGTGAATCCAAACTTTTTGACTCCATGAATGAATTCCAAGTCTGATTGCTTCCTCAGTCTCTCATTTCATTTAGCAGTCCACACTGGCCTTGCTATAGCCAATTGTCCTATCCTTAAACTCCAATGTTTCATGTAAGTAAGACTTGAACAGTGTGATGTGTAAACTAAAGGGAGGCTTCTGGGAGGCTCTGGATCAGAAAGCCAACATCTCTTCCCATTTTTGTACCCACCAGGACAGACCAGAGTACTAATGACCTAGGAGGAGCTGAATGTGTTAATAATGAATGAGAGGATGGATGATTAAGTTAGAAGGGAAAAGGACCTGTTTCTCTTCTTCTTAACTTGATTAAAGTCACATCTTAAACAGAAAAAATACTATAAAAGACCAATGAGATCATGCATGCTTCTGCATTCTTGTGATAGACTCTACCAAGATTACATTGTATTTAAATGAAAAACAAGCATAAATTTAGACATTATTCAACAGTTCATGTAAATATGTTTGATTGATAAAACATTTCTATGATGAAAAAACAAAATAGTGTTTCAGAAGGCCCCAGAGGCTCATGGCTATCCTCTATGGTGAATATCCCATGGCTTCATCATGCCATAACCATCACATGATTACTCCAAAGCCTTTATTTTTCCATGCTCCTGAGTGCACATTTGACAGCGTCTTTGGGTGGTAGCAAAGCTACCTCCAATTTCCAAAGATGACTGAATTTCAAAGTAAAAATCAATGTTTAATCTTTATAATTCACCATTTTCCATAAAAAATTAAAAGGAAATATATATATTTACAGCCTTTTCACAAACTTTTTAGGTACTAATGACTTTTTTTATTTGATTTCCATAAACCCTATATATCTGTCATGTTATCATCTATTAATCAGAACTTCTAATTTACCTGGAAGACTCAAAGGATGGCCTAATGCTCTGTTTGGATGTTGTATAGACTCTGCTTGGTTTTCCAGAAAAAACTAAATAACTGACATTTATGTATCTTTTACAGCTCCATCATGAGTGAACATGTAATTTCAGTTAGAATTGTTGAAATATTGAAAATAACTCATTAATATGATCGTCCTGTTTCCACTGTGATCCTGAAAGAGTTTAAAAAGTTCAGGGGCTCTAGTTTAGAAAGAAAATCTATAAATGCATGAAATAATATAAAGGTAAATTTTTCTCTGTAAAATATTTCATATTTTAGAGTGCATACAGAAAAATGTGCGTTTATATACACACACATATGAAATATTGCTAGGCTTCCCAAAGTTTTCTGATTCCCTGTCACCTCTTCCCTTTCATCCTATGCGTGCTCCTGTAGATGACTGAAACTCATAATAAAGAGAAATTAGCTTTACTCTAATTTTGGAAATTACTGAAGAAATTCTGTATCTTCATTTCAATGAAAGCCAAGAAATAATGTTTGTGTCTTGACATATTTTTCCTTTGTATGCTCCTTTCAAGCCAGTTTTCAGAAAGTTTAATTTATAGCTGCTATTAGTTTGTTTTTCTTTTTACATCTCAAAATGAATGTCATGCTCACAAAAATAATGCCAGACAGAAAACTAAAGGCTTGTGCTCATTCCAAGTCTCTAAATCACTGTAAGTACCAGAGTAAAGTCATCTGCATGAGCCTGGCTCTTTCTTAAACACAGTATCAAAGTGGAAATCAGAGTCCCCAACATAGAGCAGTTCCTCCACTCACTTCAAATCCAAGGCTTCAGAAGACGGTGGTGTCACAGCTGAAATTGCAAAAGGCTGTTTAACCAGCTAGTTCTATCTACGTACTCTATGTTTCTCCCCTGTATCATTGTCCCACTGTGGTCATACACTCAAGGGAATCTCATGTGTTGCCAGATCATTATCTTTGTTGTGAAGGCATTTGGGGGCGGGGGGGGGGCATCTTCTTTTCATTTCCCTGTCTTTTCTGCATCCTTCTAGGCCTTGGAGTTGAGCTGCTTCCCTCAGATCTGAGAAGATTTCTCCAACCACAGCTGCTCGGTCTCCTGATCATGCAATCATTTCTGCTAGGGGTTCCTTTCCATGGCTGCATCTGAGAATTAGCTGAGGAATGTGGAAAACCTAACTACGTCTAGACATAACCCAGACCAAGTATCTTAGCTTGGAATATAAAGTTCTTGTATGCTTTACATGTTCTACAAGGGATAGAAAGTGTGGCTGAGGTTAAAACTTACTGGTCTGTAATAATTTTTTACACTCACATGTAAATTAAGGTAATTGCAATAATATGTGTATATGTATATAATGTATATTTATTTTTATAATGTATAATTAAAGTGTGTATGCATTCATAAATATATTTAAACTTTCTTTTGGTTGGCAAAGAAACAATACTTTAAGCAGATATCAGCAAGCATGCCCTCTACTAGGCAAATTGTAAGTGGGAACTGGCCATTCACTCTCTTGCTTGTCTTCCTCACTTCTACTCTTTTTGTCTTCTACATCCTTTCCTCTTTTCCAGCTGCACTTATGTACCAACAAGTCCTCTGCTCCTACCCAAGAGTACAACAGAACACTCCTTTTAAATCCAGTAGTGTATAAAACAATTTCCAATTTTGATATCCTGTAATTTGCTTACAAACTCCTGTTGAGGTCACCATATATGAAAAACTCACCAACCAATCAAAGGATAAAAACTGCCTGGGAGGTATGCTGACCCTCTTTCCAGCAAGGTCGGCAATCTGGTCCATTCTAATGCCTTACAATTTAGCACCCCATGTCAATTTTCTAAATGCATTCAAGAGATTGTAACCTTGCAGGCCAGAGACTATACAAATCTTCATTCTACATGTTAATCCAAAATATGAGCACATTATTTAAGGGGGTTCTCAACACTGATCCAAATACTGATTACAAAATTCTAGAGACAAGAGCTGAAAGTCCTCACCAATTGTCAACAACTGATTAACTGTGCTATTATCATCTTAGTCTTTGTTTCTCAGACTAGACTGGTAGTTTTAAAACTTGGCTGCATATAGAAATACCTGGGGAGTTATTTTTAAAATACTCTACTTGAAACCCTAATTTGAAATGTAGAAACTCAGGTTCTGTCTTACAAGTTGTAAATTTGCATTAGAACTTTAAAGAGAGTACCAGACAATTGCATGACCATGAAAGATAATGCAAAGTTAGATTATAGAATGACCAGGAGTTCTCAAATTAGAGGATGCATCAGTATCATTTGTGCAAAGACCATGTTAAAACACCAGTTTACTTAGCTCCTCCTTAAGTTTCTGATTTAGAAACTTACAATTAAATATGAAATTGGGGACTGTGTTCTCTAATTCTCATTTAACATGCCATTGGAATTTTGATAAAGATATTGTTGAATCTAAGAATTGCTTTGGTTACTTTTGACATTGTAATATGAAATCTTCCAATCCATGAGCACAATGCATCTTTGCATTAATGTAGGCTTCCTGTAATTATAGACAGCACTTTTCTTTGTACTTTTTGTTTTGTAGCTTTCATTGTATAAATATATGACCACCTTGGTTCAATTTATTCTTTGGTGTATTATTCTCTTTGTATGCTCTTATAAATGCAATTGTTTTCCTAAATTCTGTTCTGGCATATACACTGCTTATGTATAGCATCATAACTGATTTTAGTGTGTTGATTTTGTATACTACAATGTAGCTGAATTAATGTATTAGAACTAATATATTGTTTGAATATAGTCATTGGAATTTTTAATACAGAATCATATTATCTGGGAGTAGAGAGAATTTCACTTCCTTCTTACTAATTTAGATGCTTTTTACTTCTTCCTGTGCCCTAATTTCACTAAACTTTCAGTTCAGTTTTGCTTTGTTTTTATTTTAAAAATAAAAGGAGGAAAACATTAACAGACAGACAACCTTTTACAAAATAGCAAAAGAACAGTACAGACAATACAGAGTTACAAACAAAGTGGTAGGAAATTAACAATGCTTCTTATATTACATA
>NW_004955402.1:25037494-25101044 GCF_000276665.1 Chinchilla lanigera | reverse complement strand
AGTTATAACTGATATGTATTGATTTATCATTGTCATGTTATTTACTTGTGTTGGTGTCCTACTTTTTTTACCTGTTTACTTGCTTGCTCTTCTTGACGTTTCCTTTCTACTTTTGTTCTTGAAATTGTGGTCAGATTTTTCTCTGTCCAGAATATCTTTTGTAGTCTTTGTAATGCTAGGTTGGCACTCATGAAGTTCTTCAATTGTTCTTTGTTGTGAAAATATTTTATTTCTCCTTTGAATTTGAGGGATAGTTTGTCAGGGTACTTCAGTCTTGTTGGAAGCTCTTCTGTCTTAGGAAGTGTAATACTTCGCTCCAAGCTCTTCTCCATTGGATGGTTTGTGCTGAGAAGTCTGCCATGAGTCTGATGGACTTTCTTTTTAGGTAATCTGTTTCTTTTCTCTAGCAGCTTTTAATATTCTATTCTTTTGCTGGAGAGCTGGGAACTTGACTATTATATATGGGTGTAGTTTTATTTTGGTTGTGGTTGTTTGGAGTTCTGTATGCCTCATTTACCTGTGTATCAGGTTCTCTTTCCATACTTCAGAAATTTTCTGCTATTATTTCTGCAAATATTCTTTTTATGTCAGTTGTGTCGCCTCCTGCTGTTTCATTGACTCCTATAAGTAGTACATTATTCCTCTTTGTCTCATCTTGCAGCTGTTGAATTGACTTCCTGGATCCTTGTTGATATTACAAGATCCTTTCTGTCACAGTCACTAGCTGCCATGCTGTCTTCATAGTCTGAGATTCTATCTTCAGCTTCATTCAAGCAGTTCCTATAACTTTCAATGGAAGCTTTGTTTTTCTGGAAGTCTCTTTGAATCTGCTTCATGTGTTCTAAGTCCTTTCTATATTTTTCATGTATTGCTTCTGCTCATTGCCTTTGTGCTTCTATTTTCTTATATGTTTCCTCTTCAGAATTTTTGGGCAGTTCTTTCATTATTATTGTCATTTCATTTTTTGCTTGAGAGATTATTTCTGATCTCATCTCTTCTATGGCCTTATGGAGTTGTTTCTTTACTTCCATTTGCAATCATTTCAGCTATTTCAGGCATGTGTTTACCAAGTTCTCCTATGTCTATATCTCGTGGACTTGTTCTGAGTGGGGTGGAGTTCTGGGATTGTGTTTTAGTCCTTCGTTTTGTCATGTTTGCTACAGGATGAAGAAAGCTCAGTTGCCATCTTCAGTGGCTTCACACCAAGGGCCAGTCGTATTCTTAGTTTTCCAGTTGGTCAAGTTTGCCCCTCAGTGACCCCTGAGAAGCACTACTTAGTCTCAGATTTTCTGGCAGTTGTTGATTTGTATCCAGTTATCCCATGTCTCAGACATGGACATTGGTGTCAGCTGAGGATAGACCATCTGATCTTGCATCCCCTTGAAGTTCAAGGCACATACACAGCCCAGACTTGGGTTGCACTGGTGTGATAATCCTGGTCCAGTGGACCTATGTCCCCAGGCAGTTCAGGGTACAGGCAAAACCCAGACACAAACTGCAAGGTTGACAGTTTGTGAACCACCTGATTCTGTGTCTCCAGTCAGTTCAGGACACGTACAGGAACCAGATGCAGGCCGGATGGGCAGCAATCACAGATTGCTCGTGCCTGTGACCCCCTCAGGGGTCTGGGTGCAAGTAAAGCACAGACTCGAACCGCTGGACCAGCAGCTGTTGGAGCACTTGCTCACTGGGCACAGGGCACATGCAGGGTGGGGCCACATGCACTCCCCATCTAGAGCAGTCCCTGAGGCTTCTGAGTGAGGACCTCCTGTCTGCCATGGGTGCATGGGGGGCAGAGACTCAGTCTGTAATGGCAGCAAGGTCCTGGGTTGCCTGCTCTGCCCCCAGGAAGTACATGGGAAATACCTGGTTCTCTCTGCGAATTTCAGCTGGGAACTGTGGCACTGGAAGTAAAGCATGGTCTAGAACCACTGGACCAGCAGCTCTTGGAGCACTTGCTCACTTGGCACAGGTCGCATGCAGGGAGGGGCCACACATGACCCCCAACTTGAGCAGTCCCCATGGCTTCTGAGTGAGGACCTCCTGTCTGCCATGGTTGCATGGAGGGCAGAGACTCAATCTGTAATCGCGGCAGAGTCCTGGGTCATCAGTTCAGTTTTGAATAGAAGTTTTGAAATGGACACCATTGTCTTGTCCTGGATCTTAGTTGAAAATATTTCTCAATTTTCACAACTGAGAATATCGTTACCTGTGTATTTTTCACAGTGCAGTTTATTTGGCTGTAGGAGTTCTTTTGGTTTTTCCTTACCTTTTTAAATAGTTAAAAAATGATCACAAGAAAACAAAATTTTGAACATAATAGCATTTATATAACATTAAATTTCAGTGTTCATAATGTTCAATTTTGGGGGCTGGGGATTTAGCTCAGTGGCAAAGCGCCTGCCTGGCAAGTGCAAGGTCGTGAGTTCAGTTCCCGGTACCGGAGAAAAACCAAAGAAAAACCAAAAATAATGTTCAATTTTTGTTATACAATCCAGATATATTCTTTTCCACATTATCAAAGCCTGCTCAGAGTTGAATGGCAGTGACAGAGATCGTATACCCACATGCCAAAATATATTTGAATGTGGTTTTATTGGATAATGTTTACCAACTCCTGTTCTAGCCCTTCTAGATGATAAACTATACAAAGGCTGGTAGTTTAATTTCCTTTTCATCTTCGAATTTCTGAGATTCCATACTATTTACTTCCAGTGAAATGTAGGCACTTCATAAGAATCAGTGGATTTATGTGAATAAATAATTCTGAAATCAACCAATCTGGGAAATCTTAATCCTTTGTTTGCCTACTAATTTGAATGGATAATTAAGAAAGGAACAAATAAGCAAAACATTTCTCTAATTATCTCTACAATAATATGCTAGAGGAGTTTGAAGTGTAAAGATAAGTGGTGTTACATATATTTAATGAAGTCACATTTGTATATGAAGAGATATATCTGTATATGAAGAGATACACACAAATACATAGTTTTTGGTACAAAAAGAGGTTGTATTTTTTTTCTTTATTTATAAGAATTTAGCACAAACTCTAACGTGTACTACAGCACAAACTCTGACTTATACTACATCGTATCAAGTGATCTCACCATTTTGATTCTTGGTTTCTATGTAAAAATAATCATAATCATGTCTCTCTCATGGTTTGTTTGTGACTATAACTTAAATAGCAAATATATGCATTCTAGAGTACAAAGACTAGATAGAACAGCACAGAAATTAAGCCATATTCTGAGTGTAGTAGCTCATGCCTGTAATTCGAGCACTCAGGAGGCTGAGGCAGGAGAAGCACCATGAGTTTGAGGTCACTCTGGTCTACATAGTGAGTTCAAGGCCAGTTTGAAACGTATAGTGAGGCCTGTGGGATATAGATCAGCAGCACAAGCTCCTGCCTCACATGTACCAGGTCCTGAGTTTGATTCTTGGTAACAATAAAAAACGTTTTCTAATATAGAGTGAGAACCTGTCTCAAAAGAAAATTGAAAAGTAGAGCTTCACAATTTAGATATTTTGATGGTATTACTGAATTTCCAATCTGAAAAAGAAAGTCTTCTTATTTTTGATCAATAAGACCTAAGATTCTGTCCAAGAGATGTCTATAACATTCAGGACTACGGGGGATTTTGTAACTCTTCGGGTGCAGGGGATCATGTGACAATATAGGAAGCTGGTGTTCTGATATTTATAGTAGAAAAACCTTTGACTGTCAAATTCAGGATGACACATAGCACTGGATTAGAAAATGTGAAAGTCTTTTGTAAATAGTTACAAAATACCTCCTAGCCCTGAATATCATAGGCATTTTTTGGACAGTATTTTCAGTAATATCACACCTCACTGATTAACCCTATTTTTCCAACACAGTGGGGAGAAATGATTCTGACTTGATTTTCCTACTTGCTTCTTCTACTATGACAGCAAACTCCTTCATTTCAAACATTCAAAATTAGATTTACCTATTTTTTCTTTGCAATTGTTACTGAAATTTGACATATGTTTTTTTTCTTTTACTTTTCTTCTTTGTTTTTCACTTTCTCAATTAGGTTTTCTATATTTTGAAGGAAAATGACAAATAACTTTTTGGTATTCTTCAGGGCACATTTTTTCCAGAGAGATGAAATATGAATGATATCTATCTGATCATTATTTTCTTCAAAAATAACAAACATGTCTGATTTTACATTATAAATTGTGGTTTGACAAGAATAACTTAGAAATAAAGAGAAAGACCTATGAATGGGGACAGCTGACAAAGCATGACACTAGCGCTTGTGCAGCGGCCTTGCTTACAAAGGAACAGCATAGAAGGGATGAGATCTTCTTTCTACTTACGTATAGACTGCAGATTTTCTACAAAGCCAAGGGTGAAAACCATGTTCATTCACTTCATCGCACAGATGTCTGCAAATGGAATTTTTTTCTCACCCAACTTTCTATGCTGCAAGACTTTTGAGACTTGCATGAGAGCGTTATTATACTCTCTCTAAGATCATTCAGTACTCATCCCTCCTTTATCAGCTCTATGTGGCCTGTTAGTTAAAACCATGATTCCCAAATCATGCTCTAAAGATCTATGCTAGGCAATGTTCTGATACTTCCCACTGCATAGTGAAACTCAGAAAGGTAGGAAAATAAGCCAGACTGTATACAAAGGTAAACATATTGTACTTGCCTGCTCTTTAACCTTGCTATTCTCTCCGTATTAAAACATACTGTTTGTTCCTTTCACAGTGGCAATTAGAAATTTGGCAACAGTGTATTTCTACCTAATCTGTTTCCTCAATTTGCTTTTCTCTTTCAACATTTTACTGGCCTGAGAAAGAATAATCTGGCAAAATCTGGTTTAGACATAAGAAGCCTTTGCCTTACAGAGTCATGCTAGTGATGGAACTTAGTATTTTTCCTTGAAAATGTACAGAGTGTAAGTACGTAAAGCAGAAGGGTCATGTGAAGCTAACATATACAACGGATGGCGTCATGAGGGATAAATTTCTAATGGATTATGTGAGAAGGAGGTATATTTAATGAAATTAAAGTTTTGTGAAGAGTGCAGAGAAAAGCAGTACAGTCATGGTGGAGTCTATTATGAAAAAATATGACTTCAGATTTTTGCTCAGTGCATGACAAAGTTGATAAAGTTCTCACAATATCATTCATCAGGTGGGGGAAGAGGGACTAGTTTTTAAAACTTATAGTGAAAGAATGGAACAGCAGGGAGACAAGCTCAAACTCTGGAAAAGAAATCCTAATGAAAATAGTAATTGCAAAGAGTACAATAATCCAAGGTGTAGGCAAGCTAGACTTGGAGAAAAACACTATAAACCATATCCAGAGAATATTTTGAGTTGGTTATACTTGTTTTTAAGTACACTAGTTCTGTAGGCCCTCTAGACACAAGAATTAAAATTAACCGTTTTCTCTGTGGTTATTTAAGAAAATCTGTCCCTCCCTTGAATCCTGGGGCCATATTTGTAGGAATTATTTCCCAGCTAGTATACATAAAAGCCTCAGGAATTCATGTAGTGAAGTGGGGAGTGGGTTGGAGGGAGTAAGAGAAAGGAAGGGATGGAGGGAAGCAGGGGGAGAGAGAAAGAGAGTTAGAGAGAGATCTGGTTCTTGAATTAAAGGAAAGTGTCTAGTAGAACAATGTTTTTGGCATGACATGTTTAATGAAAAAATGATGTACATTTTCTCTCCATTTGGACTGCACTTCCAGGTAGGGATTGTGTTCATGAGAGTCAAGTTTAAAGTGTTTCTGTGGTCCCATTTAAAAGGTTATACATAATGAGATTTCTGTTGTGGAGGGAAAGTTAAGAATTCTGTGTGACTTGCCAAATCTCTTGACTTCAAGGAGTGCTTTCCATACACACTGCAAAGTGTTTGTCTTGCACAGTGTAAAATGCCAGAGCCCAGCTTCTTTTTTCAAGATCTGATACTCTCCATACCATCATTTATCTTCAATTCCCTGGGAGTGCTAATTCTTTAGGCTCAGAATCACTAGAGTGAGTACGGATAGTATGACCAGAAATGGGCTCAGTGTGGTCCCCTGTGCAAATTTTACCGAATTTGGGGTTCCACATTTCTGACAAGTACTGAAACAATCTGTCTTCTTAATTAATGAAAACACATTTGTTTAACTTATGTATGTGCCAGGACCCTTTCAAGGAATATGTCATATTAACTGTGTCCTCAGTGGAGGTGGTAAGGTCAACATTTTGGAGGGGTATGCAAGGAAGTGATTATAGTAGACACTGCTATAGAGGAAAAGAGGATGAAGTGAAGCATTAATTTTCAGTATTTGTTTTTTGATATCTCATGAACTCATACAATGTGTATGATTTACCTAAACATTAAATTTAAAATAAAATCTTACAATATGGTTTGAGAAGTTTTACAAGTAGGACACAACTGAAATACAATATTATAGGATATGCCGAATGTCACCTAGAGTGATATAGATTCTAGGCAATGATCAAGGGAGAGAAGATTGAGGACTGGAATAATTGAGAACAATTTGTCAAGGTCTCTTACACTGTCTGTGGATTACAAATGAGTTCATGGATACATGGCCCACTGCAGTTATTTTGGGGAGTTCACACAGTTGACTTCAAATACTGACAAACATCCTTCTGAAATTCTCCCCTTGCCTGGTGAACATATACTCTACTTGCTTATAGTAGAGACAGGGCCTCAGCAGTGCTACTTTCCACTTGATATGTGTCTCTGTCTCCAACATGGAAAACGCTTAAACTCAGTCAACATTGCTGCAATTCATCTACTACTCATTGTACAGGCACAACAGAACAGGACAATTTAGCTTTCCAAATCTCAGTTCCACGTTCAACTTTGTCATATGAAGTTCTTTTGATCTCACAAGGCTTAACATGAAAATAATTCTTTAAATGACTATGTATTGTTGAAAATAGTTGGCTTGTTAGCTTGTTCTATGTATAAGACTGTCATGGATGGGTAGCAGCATTTTTCCAATGCTGTTCACTCTTTCCTGGTTATCCCCAGATAGTTTACTGTCATGCATATGGATCCATGCAAAGTGATGATTACATTGAAAACTCCATCATATTGTACTGTATATATGTGATAGTACCTCAAAGTATTCACATGTTTTCATTCCCCTATGAACTATGTAAGGTTACATGCTTTTTGAACTTGCAGTGATTACATTTTAGTGGTCAACTTTCATAATAAGCACAGCTCTGAAGAGACTGTCTCTGGAACAAAAGTATATTCCGGCAAGTTTATTGAATGAACTTAATTTTCTCCTATTTATAAAGATATGAAAATAAATCCATTTAAGGATACCAGATAACACTTTTCAGTACATATGCTCTTTATTAGCACATCATTGATTCTGAACCTACGATCAATAAGAACAGTTGAACAGTGTGCAATGGTTCCCTTTTCTCCACAGTCTTGCCAGTACTAGTAATCTTCTCTCTTTTTTACGATAGTCATTCTAAAACGAATGATGTGATGTCTTTCCGTGGCTATAAGTTTTCATTTCTCTGACTTTTTCATGAAGCTGAGCATTATTTCACACATGTGTTGGCCACTTTATGTCTATCTTTGATAAAGATTATAGCAGTCTCTGGTACATTTTAAAGCTTTGTTATTTATACTTTGCTAGGGAGTTGTTTGAAATACTTTCGTAATTTTTAAATTAACCCCTTTTAGATGTACAGCTTGTAAATATTTTTTCCCTTTCCATAGATTGTCTTTTCACTCTTGATTATTTTCTTTGCTACCCAAGGACTCTTTAGTCTGATGTAATCATGTATGTGTACTATTGTTCTTGTGGACTATACCTCTTTGGTCATAGCCCAAAGTATTTCACCAAGTGCCATCATGATCAATTCCCCTTGTTCTTTCTTCTAGCAGTTTCATGATGCTCACTGTTCTGGATAACTCTTTGGTATGCTTTAAATTGAATTTTGTGTATCATGTGAAATAAAGACCTAGTTTCTTTCTTCTGAATATAAAAATCCAGTTTTCCCAATACTACCTATTGAAAAAAACTTGTACAATCTTGGTAAAAATGTAAATGCATAGTCTTTGTAGAAAACATAAAATAGAAATTCTTTAAAAAGTTAAAAATAGGAGTACCATGTGGTTGAGGAATTCCACTACTGACTATATATACAAATGAAATGAAAATGGTACATAAAACATTACACTCCCATGTACATTGAAGCTTTATTTATCATAGATAAAGAACAGAATCAGCACATGTCTGCTTCAGTCAATTGATGGATAATGAAAATATAATACACACAATGGAACACTACTTAGCCTTAAAAAGAAGGAAACATGTCATTTGTGAATCAATTAACACTGAAGAAATTACTTTGCGTGAAATAAGCCACAAAATGACAAATACTGAATGGCCTCACTCACAAGTGGAATGTAGAAAAGTCTGATATAAAAGAGTAAAGTGGTAGTTACCAGAGGTGGATATTTGAGGAGATATTTTTCAGTGAATGTAAAATTTCAGGAGTGCAGGAGGAATAAAGTCAGAAGATCTATCATGTAGCATAGTAACTATAATTAATTATAATGTATGCTATATTTGAAAATTGCTGATAGAGTATATTTTAAGTGTGCTCAATATGTATAAAAGATGAGTGCATGAGGTAGTGCCTCTGTTCATTAGCTTGATTTAGTCACTTTACAACGTAGCATCTTTAGAAACTTCATGTTATACATCATATAAACAAAAATTGTATCTGTGAGCTAAAAACAAGAAAATGTGATAAAGAAGAAGAAGGCAAGGGAAGAAAAAGAAGGATCAGCAGGAGGAGGAAGGAAAAAGGATTAAAATAAGGAGGAGGAGTAGAGGAAGAGGAGGAATGGACATTAGATTTTGTCATCTCCTAGTTAAATAATAGGTGAAATATTTATTTTCCACCTCTAGATCTCCATGGCAGATCTAAGTCCAGAGTGGCTCTGTAAATTATGAAGTAAATGCTCTTTGCTGAAGTCTGTACAAGGACTGAGTCAGAGTGTTGGTTATGAATGGGCAGAAGTTGGCATGAGAGATGTAAGCTGAAGATTTACAGAGAGAATAAAAATTTACATCCTAAGCGGGTCTTTTGTTGATGGTTTGTAATAGTCTTCTAGGAGGTTTACCTTGCACATCTGGTATCCACAGAACAAATAGCCTCAGCTTTCACTGACCTTGATATCATTATGAATTATTTTAATGGGCCAAAACTTGGGAAGGCATCTCTAATGTATTAGATACCACCCTGCTAAATGCAGCACCTGGAATAAAGGTCTTCTCTGTCTGTCTGTTTATTCTGTGCTGGAGACATGCCAGGCTATCAAAGGCAGCATGAATATGTAGATCACTTTGCCTTAGATCAAGTTTGTATCCACATTTGGAGTTCTTTCCATTAATATTTGCAATAGCCTATAAATTTCAGAAGGATGAGAAGCAGAAAGTTATTCAAATATTCAAGATAATGTGATATATGGAATCATTAAAGGCAACTGCTTGAGGAAGACATACTTCAAAAGTTAATAACATCCAGTAATTGTACTGGACCCAGTACTGGTTTCACCAGCTTTTACCTGATGCTGTTATTTGAATATCAGGTGATATTTTTGAAACAAAACAAAATAGTTTCTCCTACTGTATGAAAGGAAGAGGTTGAAATCTATGGTCCATAGGTCCTTTCAAGCTTTAAAACTCCCTAACTCAATGTGTGGAAATAGAGGAAAGGCACATATCATATTAGAAGGACACAAATTAGAAATCACAGTTTTAGTATTAATTTGTGAATGCAGGAATAGTAGTTTATGCTAATAGATATAGCCCAGAGAAGAGAACAGAGATGACTAACTTGCAGAGCAAGACAAATTCACGTTTATAAATAACCCTTTTAAAGGCATTCACAAAACAATGAACAGATATGTTTGTTTTCTCTGTACAGACACAGATTGTCCCCACTGTACTGATGTGGTTCACCTAGATTTGGCAGAACTGGAGTTCTCCTTTTATTCTATCATGCGACAGAACCATGGACTATTGGCTGAGGTAGCACCCAAGAGGCAAAAAAGAATTAACCCCTCACCCAAAGTGATTCTCTCTGAGTCTCATGCTTAGACACAGGAGTGCATGGAAGGGTTCTGTAATGCATCTCATGTGTCACTGCACATCATTCCTAGGATTGTGCTTGCTATATGAGCCAGCCACAGATGCAGAAAGGCTGAGGATAGAGGGCAGTGTCACACTGATTAGTGATTAAGAGCAAAACAAGTTTTCAATTTCTAAGTATTCCCTGGCACATGCCCATTTAAACTGATAAACAGAAATCTCATGAGAGGTTCCGAAAATAGCAGATACAGCAGGAGAGTTAAGGGGAGGAAGCACTGGTTTGGTATGGGGGAAGGGCTACCAGGAAAAGGGTTCCAAACATGTGACACGAACTGCTTGAACTCCCCACACCCAATTTTCTCATGGGAGATGTCTGTCTTCATTTCAAATCCTAGACTCCACATTTATTTATAATTTGCTTATTAAATATAGATAGCTTTATTTCATCCTAGAGGACCTCAGAGAAAATATTAAGCTAGAAAAAGATTTTTAAAAAATACCAAAAGGGGCCACACAAAGATACTGAAAGAAAAAAACTTCAAACTTTTCAGACTAAAGGTGAAACCATGGAGAACCAGGTATTGTTCTGGATGCTTTGAGGGGCTAAAAAGAAATGAACCACTTTATAAATGTTCCAGACAGCTTATTGCCCCCTTTAAATAATGTGCTTAGAGGCAATGTTGTGAACCCTTGCGTCTCCGGTTTCACTGCTTTTCTGTGGTAGGCGCTGAGGAGCCAACACATTCCCTCTGCACCCAGCACTCTTGGGATTGGAGTCTGGTGAAACCACCTGAAAGGAAGATATGCTTTACCTTCCAATGGAGAGGGGTCTGACAGCATTGCTACTAAGCTTACGATTTCTGCTTATTTGTGAAAAGCCAAATATATGGTGAGACCACAAGAAGCACTGATTGTTTTAAAAAGTAATTTCTATGACTTCTTCACAGAATTTAGAAACAAATTCAGTAGAAATGAATTTGTTTTCTACAATTTCAGTAGAAAAAGAGCTATGCCATTGTATAAGAAAAACATTTTTTTTCAATTTCAGTGACAAAAATTCATTGGCAGTTTTGATTGCATGTAGACAAGTAAGGGATATTTATTGAATGCCTATTATAATTGTGTGAAAGGGCTTGAAACTACAAAAAAATCATAACACCTTTATTCTAAAGTTGATTTTTGAATAAAAAGAAACATAGCTTGTTTGAATTGGCAGCACATACAAATGCCATGTAAGAAATGAACAAACAAATGTGATTGGATTTTTAAAGTGAAAGCAGTCATTTTCTGGTGAGCCAAATAAAAAATACTTCATGAATATGCTGACACTTGACCTTGGCCTTCCAAGGGTGGTAGTTGTGGAGATGAGGATGTAATGTATGTTTTCAGTGCATCATACAAGCTTTTGGATTTAGGAATTTATTGTTATCAAATTCTACATGTAGGTCCCTGTTGAAAATGTACTGTTAACTCAGCAAACATATGTCTGTCTCCTCTCAGGTACAGAAAGATACACTAAAGTTGATTCAATATTTAAACATCAATTATATTTTAAAACTGGAGAAACTAGTACATTCATCAATGATATATAGAGAGGGACATTAAAAGGAAAGATGAGAGTGGTAAAAATTTAAATGGTTAAGGCTATTTGCCTAAGGAATGGGTGACATATAGATGATTTTTTTTGCTGTGTGACCCTATCAGTTACCTAAATTCTACACTGTTTGGTTAATTACTCACTGTACATTCATGTAAAGAAAGAGAGAGAGAGGGAGAGGGAGAGGGAGAGGGATAAGGAAGAAGAAGAGAGAGACAGAGAGGGAGGGGAGAGAGAAAGAGTTCAGTTAGTATAGATTATATAAAACAAATATAAAACATGTTTAATTAGATATTGATTAAGTTAGACACACATATATTAAGATTATTGTGTTTATATGATTTTAATATTCTGTATTAAGATTACTGTTTGCATGTTTGTTAGGGAACGTGGGTGCTTGTATTTTCACTTCACACCAATTTGCCTTGTGAACATGCATGTCTTATATCAGTAAATAAAAGAAAGAGATCTCACCACGAAGATGAAGAATGGGTTAGATGGAAAGCCAAGGTAAAAGATGTCAAGGCTCCGCCAAATGACAAAATAAAGTAGGGAAGATTTAACTTTCCTTGAAATAGAGATAGTTACACAATAAATATGGTGACTTTTTCATCCTAGAGCAGGAAAGGCTTGGCAGGGCCACACTGTGATAAAATGTCTGGAGGTCCTGCCTAATAATGAGCCTCTCCTGGGCTGAGAGAGGAGAAAGGGGATGACACATTAGGGTGAGAAAAAGTGTGAACCACAGGGCATGTAGTCTAATGTCTGTTTTCAAATGGAAAGCAGCCTGATTTCTTGGCTATCACTTTTGCTGGTTTTCTGTAATCATTTGTAATTGGCCCTCCGTCGATCTGGAGTTATATGAAGTGAGATTGAAATGCACAGGGAATATTTAAATTTTTAAAAATTATTACATAAAAGACGCATTGCTGTTAATTGACCTCAGAATAATTACCCGCACCTCAAACACTTTTATCTCATGATCCTTCCCACTTTCTGAAGCAGTTCTGGAAATCCTCCCTCATGACTGTTTCTATGAGGTATAACCAAATCTTTACAGTGAATTCAGCTGTCATTTGTCACTGATAGAAGAGCAGGCTTTTAAAAACATTACAGTCTGTCCTCATCTCTGTTATTCACCAGATCTGCAAATGTGTGACCTCTGACACTTCTCTAAAGTCAAAATGACCATGAACACTAAATATGTTAAATAGGATCAGGACAGTAAGGCAGTTAGAACACCACAACTGAAGGTCCTCACCAAGGACAGCTTCGAAAATACCTTCAAAAAGTGGTAAGAAAGATGGGATAAGTGTGTTTGAAGAGAGAGAGAGAGTTTTGAGAGGGACTGGGGCAATATGTCTTTTACTCCAGTATTTTTTTTAAACATTCACCATTTTGTTAGATCACATTGTATATGTGAAATGAATCCACTCTCAGTTGAATCCACAGATGTTTTAAGGTACACTATTGGAAACCTACCTACCTTGCCCCTTGTGTACTATTCTGTCTTGTGTCATTTTAGTGATATTTTCTTGTATTGTTATTTAAATCATTAACACAACAGGAGCTTATAGCCAGGGAGGATGTAACAGACCCCTAAAAAACAGAATAAATGATATTTAATATTCTATTGTCCACAGGAAACAAAGAAAACAGTAGTTCCTTAAACATTTTTCAGAGAGTGAACAAAGGAATAAACTAAAACATGTCATTCTTGTCTGTGTTACCAGAGTGGTAAACCTCAGAGTGTGACCATCTCCTGCGAGAAATCCCACAGAAACTCAAAGAGGTTGTGATTTTTGGCTCTGGGCAGTCTGTTTCTAGACACTGATTGAGCAGTTCTTGCTTCAAGTCTTTTAGTTAAAGCTTCATAAAGATGCTGCCAAAGTTTAAGCAGCCTTTGTATTTACTCTCACGAATACTTACTGCAAATTTGTTTCCTTGATATTATAATGCCCAAAACATGTTCAGAAACAGAGGTCTGTTTGATTTTACTGATGATGTGTTTATTTGTATTGAATTTATCTTCACATTGACTGTTTAAAAATAGCTCTCATTGTGTAGGTTTTGTTTTTGCTTGTATAAAAGAACATGTGTGTACAAGCATATGTGATATATACAATGATATCTCCTTTCACTAACTTGATTTTTTTTGTGACTTTGAAGATTACTGTTTGTGTGTGTGTGGGGGGAAGATCGCAAGGTTGTGTTTGTCACTAGATGAGGCATTTGTGAACAGAAGCAAAATTCTACCAGGTGCTTTTGTTTGTGAACTGAACTGTTTGGAAACAGAAGCATTCATATCCCTGAATAGATGTAAGTATACATATATATACTGTATACACATATATGCACATATATATTTATATAATACACATACAAACATATCTACATCTGTTCTTGTAGAGAGAGAGACTACATTGTGTTTTCACCTGAGTGCTGTGATAGATACTGGAGGAAAGGGAAGGTTAAGGAATACCTCACTCTTTCATACTTCAGAAAACAACTTACAGCAAAGAACCAGTATTCCTTTTTTTGTTTATTTTTGGTTTTTCTCTGGTACCGCAAGTTGAACTCATGACCTTGTGCTTGCCAGGCAAGCACTGTGCCAATGAGCTAAATCCCCAGGCCCTATGACCAATATTCCTGATGTGACTTAAGTAAGACTCATTGGCAGTACACATATGTGCACACATGTATATACATGCACATATGTGTACATATGACATATATGCACATACATACAAGTGAAGTCATATGTAGATATGTACATATATAGATATATAATATAAAATTTATATATTACCCCAAATGACTTTTTTTAATTTTTAAATTGTATATTTTTTCTACTTTAATTTCAACCATAATTTTTTTTAATTTTAAAGAGAGAAAAAAACAGTAAAATGACACAGAATTTCAAAACAAGATGCTAGTAAGTTAATAATGGTTATTAGATTGCATATTGTTATCTGCCTGTATTTGGTAATCTAAGCAACTAATTTGAGGACTTTTTAAAAAATAACAAATGCCCTAAAAATAATCACTTTACATTTAAACACTTAAGACTTTTTCATTGTACAGAAGTGGGGGTAGGAAGCAAGCAGAGAGGGAAACAGTGAAGAAAAAAAGAAACAGAGAGAATGAATGAAAGGTAGCTGAATTTTAATGATTTTTTAAATTGTGAATCATGTATGCATGCAATCTCACAAATGAAAAGTGGTCAAACTCACTTTACCACAACCTTGCCAAAGAAAAGATGTACACTTAAAATTGCAAGGATAGCTGAGTTAAAAGAACAAAAAACAAAACCTTCATAAAAATGAGTCTTTCTAAAAGATTATGTTAAAGTTTAGAAAAAGCAGAGATTTTTAAATTTCATGTTTCAAGTTATCGTAGTAATTTGCTCCATGCCCAGAGAGAAAAGGGCACTAACATTCTCACTTATGACACCATCTTCACTTCCACACAGAAATACAGTATTTTTATTTTAATTATTACATTTTTATTAAGACATAGCATTATTAGTTTATTTTTTATCATGCATCTTATTGTGTTTGAATTTGATTAATCCTCTAATTTGCTGGAATTTAATTTTGTGGTATTTTATTGCTATGATGGTGCTGTTTTGTTTTCAAGAAGAGCTCTTGAGTATTAGACCCTCCAGGTTTCCACAGTTTTGAAATGTTTCCTGTTGCTTTGCTTCTGAAACTAGGTCCTAGAATATATTATTTTCTTTCCTTCAAAATTTAGCAGCATCATGTTACTGACTTTTCACCTCTACGGCTTGAATTTGGAGATCCATGAGTCGAGTCCATCATTCACTTCTTGACCTGAAATTTGTTCTTTCTTTGTGGACAGCTAAAAGGTTTTTGCTTATATCCTGGAATATAAAAAAAATCTAAAATATTGCTGGGTGTGGGATAATTGCTTTAATTTTGTGTAGTTATTTTAATAATTTGCTTTAATTCTTAATATTCATAGTCAGTGCATATTTTGTTTAAAGATTCATTTATTGTTTAGTGAGGAAGTGATTTTTTTGTGATGTGAAATGTTTTGTCACTTGTTTTGAGAGCCCTACTTCCAGGACTTCAACCTTTCCCATATTTATCTGCTATAATATTCTTTGTTTTTATTTTTATTTTGATTGTTTTTCATTGTTATCCTTTGGAATCTCTCAAATTTTTTTCTATGAATTTAATTTGAACTTTTAAATATATGTTCCTGCTTCATTCCTCTTTAGTACTTCTTCATTTCCCCATCTCCTATCACTTTTCCCTTTGTTTCTTTATGGTCCTGTTTGGGCATTTCCTTCTAGACTCTGTTTGCTCTTTTATGGGTTATGCATGTGTGTTACATTTCCTGAGTTTGTTCGTGTTTGAAAACTACCTGCTGTTTTCCAGTTTGAACTAGATCTTGGCAGATAACATGACTATAATGTCACGTAATAATATAATATTAATATACTATTGTTATGCCTTACATCTAGATGTGCCCCCAAAGCCTCGTGTGCTCATGGAGTTTTGAGAGGTGACTGAGTAATGGGTCTGTGATAGTGGATCATGTAATACTCATCACTGGAGTAATCCCCTGATAGGCCTATAGGTGTGCGTGATGGCAGGAGTGAGAGCTGGTGGAAAGTGGGGGTCATTGTGAGCATGGCCTAGAAGGTATTCTTCAGGGCAGTTTTACCAGGCTCCTCTCATTAAGAAAAAAGAAAAAGTGGGAAAGGAAAAGGAGAATATCCTAACTCTAAGAAGGAGTGATCTATCTAAAACTATTTTCAGTGATTTTTCTAGCATTCTCCCCATGCCAGGCAACTGTTCCCAGTTCTTTTACCAGAAATATATAGTACTATAGTATATAACACTATAGAGGAATAAAGCTATGAATATACATTTAAAAGTACAAATTAAATTCATAGAAAAATTTGAGAGATCTTAAATGTTAACCACCAAAAATAATGGTATAAAATTTCCTACCCCCGCTGATGTCTTGCTTCTTCCTGCCCGCTATGCCATGTTCTATTTCTTCTCTGTCATGATCCTCTACCACACCACCCTGCCTTGAAGCCAGATGAACATGGACTGAAACTTCTAAAAGCTAAAAGGAATCTTTCCTCCTTTTACTTTTAAGTGTCCGGTATTGTGCCTCATCAATGAAAAAATAAATGAGACAACTGCCGTGTGTGTCTTTTGTATAGGTAAACATCTTTGTATTTTCTCATGATCTCTGAAACATAGGCATTTTCCTCTCTGAGCTGTAATTTAAGATCTGAGCATTTATTTTCTTACTTGTCTTTTTTATGCCTGAAGGGCATGTCTGGGTAAGGCACAAGTTTAGATAAAGTGATCATCATTATATTCTTCAGGGCAGTATTACCAGGCTCCTCTCATTAAGAGAAAAGAAAAAGTGGGAAAAGAAAAGGAAAATCTCCTAAGTTTAAGAAGGAGTGATCTGTCTAAAACTCTTTTCAGTGTTTTTCCTAGCATCTGCCCTATTCCAGGCAATTGTAACCAGTTATTTTACCAGAAGCCCCCCACACAACCTCCTCTCTTGAGCTGTTGCCATGCATGATTAACCTGACTTGTCCTCAAGACAGATTCTTTCACCTACTTAGTGGCTGTTCGCTATGTCTGCCAACTATGAGTTGATTTTTCTACTGAATGTGTGGACCTAAAACTTCATTTTCCATCGGAGATTACCAGTCACTTCCCTTTTTGTGAGCTGTAGTTATTTCTAAAACATATTAATTAAAGGGCAGAAATATTAGAGTATCATTAGTTTGCTCCATACTTGAGAACATTCAAGAGAATTCCAGAATATCCTGCTTCTATTCCTGAATCTATCATTTCTTTCATAGGCATTATGAGCATGTAACTCTTATGTGCCATGTAACTCTTCTCCTTGTTTGTGGGTAGATGTAGGAGAATTTCTTTGCGGAATTTGACTGTGTTTTTGGTCAGTGTGTTTATGATCAAGAGTGTTTCTTGTTTTCTTTGGATTCCTACGGGTGTTTTGCGTGTCCATATGCTTTTGTGTCAGCCTGCAGAGATGCTTGTGGCTTGTGAGATCCACAGGGGCAATGTCTTTTGCTGCTACTGTTCCCATCTTTTTTTGCTTGGATGCTGCTCTTCTGAGGAATTAAACACTTCTATTTGTTTCGTGGTTTTTTATCCTTCTTCCTTTTTTTCTTCTTTTTGAGATAGGGTCTCACTATTCAGTTCAGGCTGGCCTTGAGCTCACTTTGTAGCCCAGGCTGGTCTCAAACTTGCAATGATTCTCCTGCCTCAGCCTCCCAAGTGCTGGAATTGCTGTCATGTGCCACCGTGCCCAGCTGGAATTCAACATTATGAAAACCTCAAGTATCTCAAAACACCCCTCTGTGGTACTCACATGTTTGATGCATTTTGTCACAGGGCACCTTCAGCAGTACCATTAGTCCAGAACTCACAACATTCTTCAAACTAACATCTTGAGCTCTCTTTGCAGTCTGCCGGTTTCCAGCACTCAGACCAGGTCAATGGGCCTGGATAAGGGGATAGATCATTTTCTATAGCTACCTATTTCTCCTGAAAAAGCAGGCAGGAAGTGTCAGTTCAACAATTCTCTGGAAAAAGACCTAAAAAACAGTTTAAATTTCTCTGGACTTTTCTGAGATCAATGTATAAATTATTTATATGTTGATATGTGTGCATGCTAAATTCAATACATTTGAATAGATCTTTTCATAAACCTATATTTATCTAGGTACAGTGAATTTCTTGAAATAGTGAACAGGGTGCAAAATTCCAAGACCTTTTCTTCTAAATATCCTAAAGCATCATAATGGTAAAAAAAGTTGTTGTATCATCACAGCTTTTCTATGAATGTATGTCTTTTTCTATTATTTTATCATTAGTCAATCAATAGACTAAAAATCACCATACTTAATATTTTTTGTCTAATAATGAGGTTAAGTACCATTCTATATGTTTATTGGACATTTGTATGTCTTACCATATCCTTTGTGAATTTATTTTCTTGATATGGTTTTCTTTTTCTTTTCTTTTTTATTTTAAAGAGAGTAAAAAATAATTTAAAAAAACATTAGAAATGATACAGAATTTGAAAAAAACAAGGCGGTACCAATCCAACAATGGTTGTTATATTGCATAGTGTTGTCTTCAAAGTAGTTGTTCAGATTTCCAGATATAAGCATGCAAAATTTGTCAGAAAAATTAGTCATTAACTGTTCCTTTCAACAAACCAATACAAATTAATAGTATAATTATCTTAGCTATCATGTGTGTATGTGTGTATGTGTGTGTGTGTGTGTGTATACATTCTCTTCCTCCTTTCTTTCTTTTTTCCTTTCCCACATCCCACTTGTTCTTTCCTCTTGAGCAGTTTCTTTTTTTTTTTTTTTCTGGGACCAGGAATCAAACTTATGACCTTGCGCTTGCCAGGCAGGCACTGTGTCACTGAGCTAAATCCCTAGCACCCTCTTGAGCAGTTTCTTTCCCTTTTACAATATCAATTGTACCTTTCAGATTTTATCTACTCTTTCAGGTTCTTACACTTGAGAGACATTTCTGATTTTCAATCCTTTGCTCGTAAAATCTAAGCATTCATGTGTGGGTAACATTTGATGTAGATTAATATTTATATTTTTCTTGCATAATGTCTATCCCACTCATCTTCTTTTGTTTGAGCTTTTTTTTATTATTTGCTTATACTTTGTCTTGTTCTCCATTCTTAATTGTATAGTACGTTGTTCTGAAGCTTTGTCTTGCCTCTTGTCCAATACTTTCTTTGTCATCTCCCTCCATTTCCATATTTTGTCTGAAGTCTGTGTATTTGTCTTAATGTGCCTGTCCTAAAGGATGGGTCTAGGTTTTCTCTGGGTCATTCTTGTGTGTGTGTGTGTGTGTGTGTGTGTGTGTGTATGCGCACGTAAGATAACCTATCTATTCTGTTTCCTCTTCTGTAATTTATCCAGTATTGAACCCCACACCACAGACCATCGCCTCCTTTATTCTCGTTTTTAGAAATAACCTGAAATAATATTTACATAAACAAGTGAATCAGTTTAATGTATTGTTTTCCCTCCTTGTGTGTATAAAGATTGCAGAGATCATGAATATGCCCTCTAGGAAATTTAGAAATTATAGAATTATGGATATATATGAAACAGTATTTGTAAACTTTTAATATAAAGATTTTTAAGAAGTGAATTAAAGGTTGTCTAAGATAAATTGGCAGATCCTCCTGCTGTGGTCACCGCTGACAATTCATGTGTTCTAGGAAGCCAGCACTCACCCCTTAAAAATATTAGTCAGGGGAGACACACTGTCTTCTATTGAGTGTAATTACAATGAATTATTTCATTTAATAACTTTGGAACATGATAAAAATGTTGTGTGGGCCCTGTCGGTGCACTGCCCTGTCCACATCCTTACTGCCTTATAATAAAATGGCAAATGGCTTATTTGCTTTTTGGTTTGTGTAGGTGCTGGCTGAGTTGACACACTCTTGAATTTCATCTATTTTCAATCAAATGCTCTACATAAACTTGGCTTCTCTCAGCTGCCTGAGCCCATTACTAAGTTATATGTTCCCCTTTCATTGCTCCATCACAGCGCTATAGATTTGAATGACACGAGTCATCTGTAGTTTTGCTTATGAAAGATTCTATAGCAACTTAAGATATTGTTTTCAGATTGGACTGCATTGTGCAACTCATATCCTAAGTCTACCCTGAATCCCAGCAGGACTTCTTAGGGAGATAATGATATATTTGAATAGGAAGCATCCGATCCAAAATATTTGCACACAAAGTAATTGAATGACTGCAAGTAGAAGATAATTTTCTTATTATTAATCCTGAATAGTTTAGCTCTGCAGAATACCTGTACATTTCCAACATACATTCAGTTTCATTGAAATTTTTTTCTCTCTGACATCTGGTTATTTAATCTTCTGCTAGCATTGTATCTGGAAAGCATATTTTTCCAGCTATGCCCACTCAGCTTTCAGACTGTTGATGTTTTCATAGAGAATGGTGTGTGTGTATGTGTGTGTGTGTCAAATTATAACTATTTATCTCTTTTTGTTAGTGCATATAGTTGTTTACATAAGGTAATGGCTTGTCTGATTGTGTATGTATAAATAAAAGGAGAAAAAGACAAAAATATACTTCTTTTATATAAATTTCATTGTTGAGTGAAGGCTATTTGAATTGAAAATATATTATAATATATGTTTCTTTAGATATGAGTTATCTTTTTCCATTTTTCAGTATCAAATGCAAATAATAGGATGTGGAGCTACAATATAGAGAGAATTATATTTTTCAAGGAAAATAAATCTTTCTAAACTATATTGTGTCAAATTTCCTTTGTCTTTAAAAATGACTTTTTTGTATATTCTAACATTTCTCCCTATTAAACAAATACTGTCAAAACAAGACTTAAATTTTTTAGTTCCCACCTATTAAAGATTCATTGTTAACCAGTTTACAAATAAAATATCTTGACTGACTAATTTTATTTCTTGCCATTTTCTACTATTGATTGTCTTCACCTACTCTGTGCAATATTTAGAATGAATATGTAACTGAAATAGCTTTAATAGTACTAAAACTAGCCTTTTTTGTTCATCAAAACTGTGAATTGATGCATAGACATCATGTTGTTTTTGTACACTTTTATTGTGAAGCAAGATATAGTTATATAGTTGACACAAATACACTGCTCAAGAGAATGTAAGCATGAAGGCCCATATTTAATAAAATCCATTGCTAAACATGCACACATTTTGCATAGTTAGTTAAAACGTATTGCCCCTTATCTGGCCCTGTGGATGTTCTCCAGTCCTTCCAAACTGCTCACTTCGAGCAACATGTTACTGACAAGGCCTGAGCTTATGTTGAGAAATGCACCTTTTGGGCCCAGGGTGGAGACTTATAAAGAGCAACAATAATATACTAAAAACCATAAACCTGGCTATTGTTCACATTAGATCTTGGTCTGAGGTATCCCATGTCCAGATTTCCATAGGAAAAGCACAACTCAAGCATCTACTTCTTCTCTTTGCACAGTGTCAAAGAGACACAAGGGTCATAGAGACCTGAATTTGAATCTGACCCTACAACTTACAAGTCATTTATTGGGTGTGAAAGAATCCTTATCAAAGTTGTTTTAAATATTAAATAAGGGACCATTAGGAGCTTAAACAGTATGCCAAGAACTGGGAATATATCATTACATAAACTGTCACTCATACTGGTCAGGAGGTTCAGGATATCACATTCTTTTGGAAGAGAAGGAAATTTAAACCAATGCCAGGAGAGGGTGTTCATCCTTCAAGAAGCAGTGGAGGAGTCAGGGAACCTGGGGAGGCACACCTCACACACCAGGCTGGTGAAACTGAGGGTGTTAGAGGGTTCCTGGGGAAATAACCCTTGCTTCGGTCTTCACAGATACACCAATGCCATTCAGGAAGGGAAAGACCACTCTAGGCACAGGGACCAACATGTGCAAGGCAAGGAGACAAAGAAGCAGTGGTGATTTTCAAGAGCTGCATATTCTCTGGATGAGGAGATGAGAACAAAAGGTAAGCCACAAACTCCCATAATTATAAATCATTTCTTAAAAAATCACATTGTAGAGTTTGCATTGTGTTTGTTATGGTTTGGATTTGGGCAGCCACCCAAAGGCCCTTGTGCTAAAGGCTTGGTCCTTATCTTGGCACTGTTGGGAGATGTTAGAAACTTTAGGAGATAGGCCTGTTAGGAGGTCTTCAAATCACTGTGAGATCTCAGGGCTTTCACTTCTCTCTTCACCTCCCAGCCAAGAGGTGAGTTATTTTGCTCTATCACGCACCCACACACACACACACCATGATAGGCCTCTAGAAGCTCAAAGCAATGGGGCCAACTGATTATGCACTGATAGTTCTAAAGTTGTGAGCCCAAACAAACCTTTTCCCAGTGTAAGCTGATTACCTAAGATATTTATTATAATATTGGAGAACTGGTACAATCCCAAGGCAAAAGCAGGACCCTGAAGGATTTCAAATGAGGAGTATTTTAAAAGCCCATATAACGGCACTGTGAGGTATTTATCATGGTAAAATAACATTAAGGTATTGTAGGATAAATATATTTTCCTTCTTTCATAATTTTTAATAATTCTTGAAACCACAAATGCCTATTTGTAATAATCTGCATATCTCCTTCTTCATATTTATCTCCACTTTGGATAGGTACAAACTCCAACTGCTTCTTGAGGAGGACTGCATGCAAAATAAATCACTTGAGATCTTCAACATCTAAGCCTTCAGAGCTGGGGATATAGCTCAGTGGTAAAGCACCTGCCTGGCAAGTGCAAGGTCCTGAGTTCGATTGTCAGTACAAATAAAAAGAATAATTTAACATCTAAGCCTTCATTCAACCCTCCATTTTGATTTCTTTCTTGTGCAGGAATAAATTCTAATTTGAAATTTTTTTCTCTCAGACTTTTGAAAACAAATAAATTTTTCTTCTAGATCCTGGTTCTCTTGATGTGAAGTCTTTTCTGCAATATTTTGAATAGGACAAGTGCTTGCCTGTTCATGGAATCTCACCTTCATCATCAATTCTCAGGAAAGTCCCTCAGTCCTGGCTCCAAATTTAAGGGTCCTTTCCATCTGAAAACGTGTATCTTTCAGTTTCCGGTCATTTCAATTTATTTTCACTTTGATAGCTCATCCCTTCCTGCTATTTTTCCTATTTTCTGTTCTTTCACCCATGTTCCTTAAGTAACACTGGATTTTCTATTTTGACTTTTTAATTATATTATATATTATTTCCTGTTTTCTGTCTTTATAATTTTGTTCTAGTTCCTGAGATTTTTCTCAATTTCAATTCCAGTTCTTCCATTTATTTTTATTGTATAATTACTTGAAACACTTTTTTTTTTTTTTTTTCCTTTGGTGCTGGGAATTGAACTTGGGAATCGAACTTTGTGCTTGCCAGGCAAGTATCATACCACTGAGCTATATCCCTGGCCCCATTGAAACATTTTCAAAGACTCTCACTCATTTTTCTAAACACTCCTGTCTATAGCATCCTATTCTGCTTAAGAGATGCAGTATTGTCTCACAACTATCACACGTAAGTTCCAAAATGCTGGGGCCTATTTTAATAACACATCTCAAATAATAAGAACAGTGGCTGGAATATGTGCTTTAAACTCCAACTTAATTAATATTCATTGAATGAAAGAATGAATAACTAACGTTGCTCAAAGTTTCCAATTATAGTTTCATTGAAATTTTCTTCTGACTCTTAGAGTGCCTCTGTTTCACATGATTTTTCATGTTGCTGGATTATTTTCTCTTTTATTTTTGCTCCTTTTCATATAAGAAATTTTATATGAAAATAAACAGTGAACCTTTGATATCTCTATACTTAAAAGTGAGATCCCGATCAGCTGATTCAGACTGCATGCATGGAAGAGGCAGAGCTTGTGGCCTGGGAGTTTTGCCACATGGTGAGATGATGGGGAGCTGCTGTCTCACTCTTTATGTCTTAGTCATGTCTTTAAATCTTTCTTTGTTGGCTGAGAAGTTTCCTTGTAGAATAATAGTCCAGTATTCTGATCAGGAGCTATTATCTTTGTTACCAGAAATTTTAGAATTTGTTAAGATCAAGCTGTAGAAGTACAAAATCCAAATCTATATGTGTTTTGTTTTGCCTTCCTTTCCTTTTCTCTGTTATGTTGCTAATTCATCTATAGCATGGCACTTGTACTACCCATATTTCTTGTCATTGGGACACAGTACCCAACATTCACACCTCTAAAGGATGAGAAGTTTAATTTTGTTCAGGTTTGGGGCTGGGGATTTAGCTCAGCAGCACAGCGCCTGCCTGGCAAGTGCAACGTCATGAGTTTGGTTCCTCGTACAGGAAAAAAAAAAAAAAAATTAAAAATTTAAAAAAAAAATTGTTCAGGTTTTTAGAGGATTTAGTACATAATTAACTGGATCCAAGAGAAATATAAATGGCAGAGTGGTGGAGCACATTAAAGCTACTCAGCTCGTGCTGGCCAAGAATAAGAGTAGGATGACAGTGTCAGAGAGAAAGTGGTTGTCTACGGCCATACCACCCTGAACGCGCCCGATCTCGTCTGATCTCGGAAGATAAGCAGGGTCGGGCCTGGTTAGTACTTGGAAGGGAGAGATAAAGTGGTGATGACCAGACACAGATCCCAAGACCCTGCCTCTGTGACTGACCCAGACGCACCAGTGTGTGTTGCTGCAACCCCGTAGGAGAATCCCAAAGGTGATCAGTTCGATACCATACCCTGACCACCACAGGTTTCATTCTGTAGCTAAGCTATGCCGGCCACCTCTCTCAGATGCAGTTTCCTTGTTTTTCTGAGTGGAGGTGAAGCCTCTTGACATCATGGATTTTGAAATAGCACATTAGGCTTTTACTACTCACTGTATTAATTCCAAAAAATCCACTTAATTCTTAAATCCATCTTGGAACACCAAAACTCTAATATGCTTTGTACCTCAAGCTCTCTCAGAGTGTATCAGGTGAATCAAATTTCTTTTGATTTTCTCCCTGTGGAAGTAATTATGTCTTATCATTTTCCAATCTGTTAAATCAGTTATTACCTATGTATCAATTTACTTAAAATGTGTGTTTACAGCTTTAGTCTGATGTTTTCTCCTGTCTATTTTTGTAGGTTTAGTCTTTGTTAGAATACTGAACTATTTTACTAAGACTTCAAGAAAAAGGAGATGTGAATGGATCTGTTTGATTTATAAATTTGCACAAAAATTCTTGAGAGAGAGAGAACACTTTCTTAGCACACTGATACTGTGAGCAGCAAACACACCTATAAATTATTTTTCTATAGAAGAACAATTTAATATTGTAATGTATTGCAGGTTTTTATTTCAGTATTACAAATGGTACCTTAGTGAATTGAACAAGTGATCCCTATTCCCCAAAGAAACAGTTTACCCTTTGTAAATCTGTGCTGTTCTACTTGAAACTTTCTGCTAATTTCTTATTTTAATCTAAAAGATTCCTTACATACTTGAAATGTAGTGAAAGCGTAATTACATTAATAGTCCACTGATGGACTTAATTTAGGTTTCATAGGAATATCTAATTTAATCTTTGCAAAGTGTGCCCAAATCATTCAAGTGATTCTCTCTACTCCAAATAAATTTTTAATACAGAGCCTGTGACCTTTCCTGCTTCTGTTTTTGTACACTGTAAGAATTACTTACCTCTACTCTTTTAAATATTTTGAATTTATTTATGAAGGTCAAGTGAAGGAAAGATCCTGAAATCAGACTGATGCAAATTTGAAATTGCCCTCCCCTACGTTACGTATGATCTTGGCCCTGTTATTTAATTTTCCTAAACTCCAGATCTATAATCTTTAAAATGGGAATAAAGTAACACTCTATATCATTAGCAATCATCAGGTTTAAAATATTTGGACAATGGAAAGTGTTCAGTCCTAGTCTGTTTCCTATACACCCATTTGCAAGTGACAAGTCAAATGATACATACAAGGAATTATTTATAAATATGGAAGAGATATCTATAGTTTCATTAACATGTACACACAGACATTTATCAAAGTGAGAGTCCTGGATGAACAATCTCTAAGGAGAAAAACAATAGTCCACAGAGAAACACAATGCAACATTAATCCTGAATTCATAATCCTAGGTAAGAAAATGTCACTCAGCACGTGCATTGTCCGACCCAAAAGTTTTTGTTTTGTTTTATTTTCTCCTGGTTCATCCCTAATAGGTCTTAATCTGGATTTAATTGTGTTTCCTGGTCATATTAAGCCACCTAAGAGATGTAATAAAAATATTGATGACAATTTTGTCAGTACAATCCAGTTCCTTAACGTCTTATTTCTCTTAGGAACAAAGAGAAAATACAAATACAACTACTAAGGTATAACCTCGCATGGCCTCTAGTACTTGAACCCTTGGAATTAATGCCCTGCCTTAAGTTGAGAGGAGAACAGGAAATATGGATGGAAGACATGGTGGGGTAGGACGTAAGGAGTGGCATTGAGTGGGGCCTGGAAACACATCCTGGCTTTGATAAACTGAAAGAGACTAAGAAGCATTACAGAATAATCAACTAATCAGAATGAAAACCCTAAAGGAAGCGTGAACATGGAATATAAGAAACTAACTTGTTGGTGGGTGCTGAGAAAAAACAACAGTAAGGGGTGGATAAATTCAGTGGGCTTAAACATATCTAAAAGTTTTGAAGCTATAAAAGAATTTCAGGGAAGTAAACGGGCTTGTTATAGAGACAATCAGTAACAATCGTACATGTGTCCCCTAGCAAGGTCTTCTTTTTAATTCTCTATACCATAGATGACTCCAAGATTCTCATAACGTTTGGCAACACACTAAATATCAGAGCAAATGTGCAGAAGCACAAAACCCAAATGAGAAGAGGAGATTCAGAAAGTCAGAGATAGTCAGTGTTGGTAAATGTTACCTGGAACTAATGGAGCAGCTAAAATTATTTCTGCAGCCTGAAGGTGAGCAGGCTTGCATCAAGCAATAGTTTTCCGTTCACACAACCTAGGCATTGTAGACCTCAGAGACTTCCTGAGCCATAGGAGTATGAGCTGCCTGTGGAATATCACACAGGAGTTGCAAAACTTCTCATCCAGACTGTATTCCTCATGGCATTACACTGGTCATCTCTTAGATGTATAATACAGCTCAGGATATTTTTTTTCCTTCCTCTGGCTTGTGCCCTATCCCATCTTGCTCATAACAGAATAAATCTGTGTATTTTTCAAGGTTCTCCAGAGAAGCAAAACCAATACAATATGTACAATTAATAAGAGGAAGTTTACTAAGTTGGGTTGGGCCATTAGAGATTGAATCATTACTTATAAGCCATCTCCATACTGAAGAACCATAGAAACCAGTACCTGCGGAGTCCAAGAAGCTGAAAGCTCCAGAACAAGAAAGACCACTGATGGAGGCCAAGTCAGAGGCTAAAGCCCTGAAAGCCCCTTGCAAAGTTACCTGTGCAAGTCTACATTCAAATGCTAATGAATCTGTAGTCTGGGGCAACAGCAACAGGAAAACACCTACTGAAGAAGGCCTGAGCATGTGGACACATACTTTGGTGCGTATTGGTCCTAGACTGTTTGATGGTGCTTTGCACATTTAGGAGAAGTCTTTTCTATTCAGGTTATGGATCTACATGCCAATTTTCTCTGAAAATGCACTCACGGACTCACCTAAACATATGTGTTAGTAATTTTCTAAGCATTCCCTAATCCAGTCACATCACAGCCAAACTTACTCATCACAATACCATAGCAGGTTTTATTTTCATTCATTTCTATTTCTGCATTCCATTACTTGGTTCTAATGCTCATTGGAATTAAGAATAGAAAATGACGTGTCCCCAAAGAGTGGTAGTGGGTGTGACGTCTGGGTCTACACTCCATATGCAGTTGGGGTGCAGACAAATCACTGATCACCTTTGACTTTTAGTTTCCTTCAAGTGAGAATCTGTCTTCTACCTCCTATGTGAATTCCTTTTGTGCAGGGGCTATGGTTTATGCTTTATTTCCCAAACCACCTAAACACAGATTGCCCAGCAAAGAATTTCAGGCATGCAGGGTATAATAATTATTGATTAATTGATTGATTGATGAATCAGTAGAAAGTAAAATGAGTATTATTGAACAAGAGGAGTAATTTCCTCATTCTTCGTAACCCTCATCTCTTTGGTGATGTCCTACTTGCTTATCTGCAAGAACCTTCTCTACACTCTTCCTCCCTCATGTAAACTTTTGCCCCTCTTTCTTTTCCTGGTACTTCCTCAGCCTTCTTGGGGTTTGAATTCTTAAAAGAGAGCATGTAAACATTTTCCTGCAGCCTGCTGCCTGCTAGAGCCAAAGGCGTTGTCAGCGACGAGCCAGCAGCAGCAGCAGCAACGCTGTGCTGGGCTGTGTTTTTGCAAGTACAAGACAG
This sequence comes from Chinchilla lanigera, assembly GCF_000276665.1. Lineage (NCBI taxonomy): Eukaryota > Metazoa > Chordata > Mammalia > Rodentia > Chinchillidae > Chinchilla > Chinchilla lanigera. The sequence goes on along the minus strand of NW_004955402.1, from coordinate 25,072,290 downwards.
AAAATCCATGTAATTACTTCTGAAGCCCAAGAAGCTGTGCCGCCTGACAGAACAGCATGTGTAGGAAGCACTTTGTCAGGCCTCCGCTGACTAATTCCCTGCTCCACCTGGGGTTGTGTGTGTGAGTGTGTGTGCAGCGTGGGTGTGTGTGAGCATGCCTATGTCTATAAGCCCCAACAGCAGGCCCACTAATATTTAACTCCAAGATTCTTAACCCCATCCTGATTTTCTGACAATTTCAGCTTTGCTGCACCTCAACTGAGAAGAAATCTGGGCTTTGGAAGGCCCTCTAGATAGCTTTCTGACGTGGCAGGATGTAGTCTTCCCTCTCCTTGGTATAGCAGTACAGAGGGTTGCTGTTCAGAAACAGGGAAAAACCATTCCTCGAAGAAATTCAGCCATTTAGAAGTTCAAAGTCCAGCCATCCCTTGAGGTGAGGAAAAACACCTTTCCAATGCAGAGTTGTCCTGATAGACTCTAGGACCTAGGGCATTTAAACATGTGTTCTCTAATATTGAAGCCCTGTTCATTTAAAGGTGTCACATAGTATCCTAAATTTTGGAAACACCTTTCAACTGAGCTCCAGACTAAAAAGGGAGATCTACGGAGTTAGAGAAAGTGGAAGGTTATAGTTCTTCTTCATTTTGCCTTAATCTAATTCTGAACATTGGACTTGTTCTAATAAATGAATTTCTTTACTTCCTGCTGACTGGTGACCATGTGTAATGTGGGAGAACAAATCACAGAACTGAGGTCGAAGTGTAAGTCTGCTATGTACATATTTTGTACCTATTTTGGTGGCTTGTCCTACAATACTGGAATATTCTTAATAATTCAGTCTTTCCTTCATCTGTGTATCCCTAGTACATATAAAATGCCACACACATTGTAAAGATCCAAAAAATATTCTTTAATAAGTGGATGAATGAATGAAGGAATGAGGTAAGTAATCAACACAGTTAAGCTTTCCGAGTATCTGTTTTTCCATGTGTAAAAATAACCCTATGATATTCAGTCTGTAGACTGTCATTGTACAGTTGAATGGGACATGACAAACATGGAATTCTATGAATAGGTACCATCTTCTTTCCTTACTTTCTGAAATAAAAGATCTGAAAAATAACATATTCCCCAATTAATAGCACCCTCCATGTGAATCACATTATGACATGGCTAGAATTTTGCCATCAACAGGTTTGGCATGTCAGGGAAGAGAATCACAAAGTTAAGTTCATATTATTCTATACAAACTTCCTTCTCCCAGTACCCTAACAAACCAGACTCCAAAATCTATAAGAATCCCAATGTGAATCTTACAGCCAGGTACATAGTACAGTGGGCAACCAGCATAAGAGTTCCTACCAGGTAAGCTCTTCTGGAAGTTTTGGTTACTAATTCAAACAGAGAGGCTATGGTTTCAGTCTATTCCCTTTCCAGTTGGCTTGGAAAGAATGATAGGACCAACAGATTTAAAATAAGAGATTTGGAGCTAGAAATGTAACACCTTACTTAAATGTATTAGCATTTTGATGATAGTAGGCCTACATTCTGAGGATAAGTCAGTATTAATGGTATATAAGGTATCAGGAGAAGAAAAAACTCTGTCTTTGTGAGGTTGTAAGAAATGGTGCTCTCTGTACTGCTGTACATGAGCTCCCCAACACTGGGCCTGCTGCTTGACAGGCTCTAGAAAAACTACAGGTCTTATTGTTACTCCTGAGCCTGGCTCTTCTCAGACATTAAGTGCTATGAGTGGGAAGGCTCGTTGGCTTCAAGCTATTGCCTGAATGCACTTCACACTTTTCTGGAAACTCTGTGTTGGGAAAATACAAACAAAGTTATATGTACACAAAATCGCTGGAGATACAAGTAGAAGGCAGCTATAATCAGCCAAATCAGGCCCTAACAATTCCCCATGGTGTGGATGCTAATGTTTTGTCAGCTGAGTTTTATATGACTTAAGCAAAAAGAAAGAGGCACATGAACAGCATGGCTGGAATTATGAGAGCTAATAATGATAATGTTGAATAATTCATAGATGATATATCTGTAGTGTTTTCTACATAGAGATTTCTGCACAGGGCCTGAGTTTACAGACTTGAACAGTGAAGCACTTCCTAAGTATGCAAGGGTTAATGAAGAAATAAAATAAGAATAAAAAGAGTTTTTCCCTCTACTGGCCCAGAATTTAGTGCCAGGAGAAATGGGTTTTGCTTATGTCTCTTGTCCCTGACCCTCTGCCTGTCATTTTGAATAGTAAACCAGTTTTCAACCTGTTTGTGTGGCGGTTTGCACTACCAACTACCACTTTTGAAAAGGATATTTAGTCCTTGCAAATAAATATTTTGGAGTAAGTTCCTAAACAGCCACTAAGTGTAAAATTTAGTAGAGGGGATGCTCTGGATTGAATATGTCTCTCTACATTCTTAAATTAAAATGACTCATAAATATGATACTGGTAAGAGGTTAGGGCTTGCAGAAGTGATTAAATGAGGAGGGAGGGACCCAGAGGGGTATGATCAGTGTACAAATATAGGAAGCAAAGGAGCTGCTCACCTCTCCCAGCAGGTGAGGATAGGCAAGTGGCACCACCCTGCATGCAGAGAGTACTCCTCATCAAATACTGAATCTGCTGATGCATTTCTCTGTGGCTTCCCAAACTCAGGGTTGTAAGAAATAAATTTCTATTGCTATAAATTTCCCAAATCTCATGTATTTTGGTATGTATTTTGTTCATGTTTTGTAACACAAATCACCTACTACAAGGACAAAATTGTGTGGCCAAAAATTTTGGTTTATTCACATTCATCTGTAGCATCTTTATTTCCACTTAGATGAACTGACCAATTTAATGATTCATTTCTTAATCATCTTCTAGCAGATTTCAACTTAGTGCTATTCCAGGAAATAATTTTTTATTCTTGTTTTGTTTCTTTATATTTATAGTTTTTTTAAAAGTGTGATATAAAATTAAAGCTACAACTGAAAATGTTAATTCTTTCTGTATGAAAAATAAGTGATCTCTTGAGAATTCATGTGGAGCAAACAAGGAAACAGAAGGCCTAAGAGTATATAGCAAGTAAGTACATAAAAATATCTGGACAGAAGGTGGAGAAAAGATGTCAATATCAATAAAAATTATTTACCCATGTATTAAAAGTAAAATACAGCATTAGGGCTTATTGATACATTTTATAAGGAACAAAGCAGCATATCCACTATCCTCAGGTTATATAAAACTTAGTTGATGATGCAAAACATTAAGAAATAAAATGAACAAAAGGAGTTATATAAAAATAAAAGGGACAATATAGGAGATGTCAAGGGAAACAGACAATTAATTGCGAAATGAGCAGTGACAAGTGTTGTAAGTTTAAAAGCCTGAGAAAATCAAAAGAAACTCAAACCAATGCCATATCTGTTTACAAATATTAAATATCTTGTTTCATACAAAGGTACCAAAAATATCCAGCAATGAGGCAAGAGCTGTGAAAGTCAGGATGGTGGATGGTGTAAGAGAACACTTCGGGTAGCTAACTAGCTGCCTCAAGAGGTACAGGAAAAGGAAAATGAGAACATGTCCAGTGACATCTATCCCCTGAACAGCTTTTTTCTCAATATTGTTCAGCCCCAAATCAGCCTGAGAACTTGTGAAGACACACAAGAATTGATTATCCAAGCGCTCTTCTCTTCCTGTCACCTACAGGTTACATGGTCTTTGTCAAATAATGCCAGTCTAACTCTGTATCTTCTTGAAAGTCAGAATAATAATAACTATTCTAAACGCTACCAAAGGTTCTTGGAGTAATTTGATGAGATTTCGTGTATGACAACCCTTGTTAATAATTAAGTACAATGCAGCAGTAAAGTACTATTTTAATAACTTTCTTGAGTATAATTGATATAAAATAAACCGTGGATATGTAAGGAGTATGATACGATAAGTTTTGATGATGCATCCTTGAAAACGTCCAGCCAATTAAATACTAAAAATATCCATCATATCCAAAAAAACCTGTGTACTCTTTTATAATTTCTACTTCCTCTATCCCTCTATGCACCTCCTTGAGCAACTATTTATCTATTTTCTTTCACTAATTGTGTTACACTTTTTATATTTTCTAGCAGTGAAATCACATAGCATGTACTCATGTTTTTGACTTCCTCCTCTCAGCATAATTATTCTGAGATTCTTCAAGATCTATGTTCATTCACTGTTAGTCCATTTTTATTTTCCATTCACTCAATGCAGAACATTTGGGTTATTTTTGGGATTTATTTATTATAAATGACACCATTATGAATGCTTGTTTGTGGACAGGTGAGCAAATTTGGTCACTGCATAAACTCTCTTTGCTCTTCAGAAGACACCTAAGAGTGAATGATTGGATCATAAAATAAATATATGTTTAACCTTTGAAGAAACAATAACAGTTGCCTGAAAAGGTTTTATCATTTTCTATCCTCACAACAGAACTTGAATGGTACTTTTCCTTCAAATCTTTGCCCAGTCTAGGTGTGGTAGGTCTTTTTAACTCTAATAACTCTAAATGTACGTCATATGATGGGGCCAGGGATATAGCTCACTGTGTATAGCTCGTCTTTTCATTATTTTAACAGTGTCTTTTGAAGAGTAATTTCAAATTGTAATAAAATTTAACTTGTTTTTTTATGGTTCATGCTTCAGTGTCCTAAGAAATTTTTGTATTGCCCTAAAAATCACAAAGACTTTCATTCATTTTGCTTAGTATTTCTAGGCTTTAAAGTAAATTAAATGATACATTTTATTTTATTTTTCCATGTAGTGTGATATTCGAATTGAAGATCATTGTTTTGTGCATGTATCTCAGAATTTTTTAACACCACTGGTTTAAAAGACTGTATTTTACACCTTTGTTAAAAATTCTGGATTCTTTTTATTCTCTTCATCTGTTTATCTTTATCACAGTACCAAATGTATTTTTAACGAGAAAATAAAGAAGGAAGGGAAAAAAATATATATATAGACATGCAAAATGGCTTGGATAATTGTACTACTAATTTCTACTGCTTTCTTGAAAGGAACAGTTGATATTTAATTGTTTGATCATTTTCACATATCTGTATTTGTTTATCTGAGTAACTAATATGAAGATAACAGTATGTAATACAACAACCATTGTTCATTTCTTATCACCTTGTCTGAAATTCTGTATTGTTTATATTGTTTTTATGTTGTTTCATTTATGTCTGTGTGTTTGTTAATATATTTTGGTTATTATATCTTTAAAATACAATTTAAAAAAATAATTTTTATTTTATGAAAAAGTAAAACAAAATTTCATAACAAAATAAGAAAGTAACAATAATTATTACACTGTGTGTTTTTATTTTTAAGGTTGTTGCTCACAGTACAAGGAATAAACTAAAAGATACATAAAAAAAGAAACAGATAACGCAAAATTATCTTTTCAGTGATCTAAGAAAAATTTCTATAATTTCCAATAATGCTCTGATCATGTAAAATCAGTCTCCTGATTCTGTTCCTCCTTTTTAAATGTATTTTGACTATCCTGCTAGCACTTCTGCATAAATTTTACTATCAGCTTGTCATTTGGAAGAAATCACATTTTAACAATAGCGAATCTTTTATAAACAACTGTCTGTCTATTTAATGAAGTCTTTAATAACTCTCACCAGTAGTTTCTTTTCAATTTCAAAGGTAGAGATAGGACCTGCCTACCTTCTGTCCAGTTAATTAGTGAAGATTACATATTTTTGATGATTTAGTAAATGGTAATATTTTCTAGATTAAATTCAGGATTTCCATTGGTGGTGTACAGAGCTCTGATAGACTCTTGCATATTGATTCTGTATCTTCTATTCTCACTCATCTTGTTTATTATTAGTAGTATTAGCTTTTCAATAGATTTTGTCACATTTTCTACATAGATAATCAGGTCAGCGTGTTCCTTTCCAACATAAGTGCCTTTAATTTATTTTTCCTGCCTCATTGCACAAGTCAGAACCTCTAGCTTAATGTAGAAAAGCATTAACTTTACTTGTTCCTGGCATTCTATTTTAACCCCAGTGTATGGTATTATCTCCTGATTTTTTGACAAATGTCCTTTATCACTTTGAAGAAATTATTGTCTAATCATACGTTACTGAGAGGATTTATCAGGAATAGATACTGGAATTCATATAAAATAGTTTACTTTGAAATTGAAATAAACATATGAATTTTCTTTTTGAGTTTATTCATATTCGATTATGCACAATATTAGAATGTTTGGGTCAGTGGCAGACCACATATACAAATATCTGCTCTATGTATCCATTTTAAGGTCAAAGCTCAACACATTATTAAAGGGTAAACAAACCTACTAGACTATCAGTTACCTAAAACTATCTCATGTATAATTAAGTACAGTACATAATACTTGATAGTGGCAATAAATGATTATATTATTGATTTATATATTACCATTCAATATTTTATCATTATTTTAAATAAAGTATACCATGAAACAGTATCCCATGTGCTGTTACACTGGCAGCAGGGCCTTACACTGAGCATTTGCTGCATACCTTGATTGCGTCAAGAGGCCAGGTTGAATGACTGATCTATATATACTCTTTAGGCTGTGCAACTATAACTAAGGATGTTCCTACAATGGCAAAATCACTTCATGATGCTTTTCTCAGAACAAACCCATCATTAAATGAAGCATGATTATAGTAAATTGCATTGATTGATTTTTCAATTGTCAAACCACCTCTGAATTTCTGGGGTAAATGTCCCCTGGTCCTAATACACTAGACTGGTAATAAATTGCTGGATTTGAATTGCTAAGGTTTTGTTAAGAATTTTTCCATGCATGAAACATTTCTGTTAGGTGGACATTTAGGATTTTTACCTCCTCAGGATGAATTGAACCCTGGATCATTCAGAAACTACTTTCATTTTCCCTACTATTATACTTTTTGCTCTGAAAACTATCTTGTCTGTTATTAATGTAGCCCTTCCAGCTTTCTTTGCATAGTATTAGCATTGGATTTATTTTTCTATACATGTATTCATAATTTATTTTTGTTATTTTATTGAAATTTCAATTTTTAAAGAGAGTGTACAGGTGGAACTTGCTCTTGAACCAATTTAACAATCTATGCATTTAAATGAGTAAGGTCAGATCATTTACATTTAATATGATCATTCATTTAGCTACTTTTAATCTTATTTTGTTATTTTAATGGTAGTTTTTGATCCCCAACTTTGGGTTTCTTTGGATTATTTTTTGACTGTTCTGTTTTCCCTCTTTATAGGCTTATTATCATAAGTTCATATTTTTATGTGTCACTTAAAGGTTTATAGTGTATAATCTTTATCCTCACAGCCTTAGTTCAAGTGATAGTAAACCAAATCAGAGATAGTTTAAGAACCTTAAATGTTATACTTTCTCTTTTTCTGACCTTTGTGCTATTATCATATATTTTACTTTTATATATATCTAAAGCACTTAGTACATTGGTATTAATTTCTTTGTTTTCACCTTTTTTTATATTAGCTATTGAATGCACAATGTTCTCACTGAGCTACATCTCCAGGCTTTTTATATTTTATTTTTATGACAGAGTGTTGCTGAGCTGCTAAATTGCTCAGGCTGGGCTCAAACATGTGCCTCATGGGCTCTCCTGCCTCAACCTCCAAGAGTGTTAAAATATCAGATGTGTACCACCACACTTGGCTATTTATTTTTATCCAAAGATTATGGTTGCTTTTACTATTGTTGTGATTTTTAAGTAATAGGAAAAAAATTAGGTGTATCTACTGGTGCAGTTATCATTTCCAGTATTCTTTATTTTTTTATATTGATCTATAGCTCCATGTGATATCACATTTTATCTGCTTGAAGAATTTCCTTTACATGTTTTATCCTGTGCAATTTCAAATGATGAGCTGGGTAAGCTTCTGTTGATCTGAAATAAAAGCTTATATCATCATCAATTTAAGACATCATTCACCTGGTATAGAACTCTAGAAAGATGGTTTTTATCACTTATTTTACTACTTCTTCCACTATTTACTTTTTTGATGAAACATATGCAATCATCCTTACCTTTATTCTACATATGATATGGTTCCTGTCTCTGCTTAAACATTTTAACCTCGTCTCTGATTGTGAGAAATTTGATTATGATCTGATATTAGTCACTTTTTTAACATGAGACACAAAACCTAACATTCATAACTTAAGTAAAGATACTTTAAATTGCTCATACTTTCAATCTGTGACTGACCGAATCTAAGGCAGAAGCATCATGGAAGAAGGGTGTGGCAGAGCAAAACTTCTTAAATCCTGGTGGATGGGAAACAGGGCAAAGGAAGGATACTTGAGAGAAATGGGCTGGGGACCATACAGCGCACCCAAGGTGCTGCCTCTTTGACCCACCTAACATACCTGGAATATGTTTTACTAAGCTATGAATCATTTCTTACTTCAATGAAGCTAAAAAGTCAGGATAAAAGGTCACAGACGTGCTTTATTTTTGCCACATTTTCCTTGTGTTTCATTTGGTGAGAGTTTATCAAGCTTCTTCACATAGGTTATAAGTTTATAACTTCTAATAGGCATGGAAATTTTTCAACCATTATTTTACTTATAATTTTTGCCCCTTTGTATATTTGTAATTTGAGACTACTAATTACACCTATAATAGCCCTCCATATTTTAAAAATCATTTTGTATGATTCATTTTGAAAATTATCCACTGTTACACATTTAAGTCTACTAGTTCTTTTGTCTGTATTATATAGTATTAGATCTAATAAATTTTTCATTGTAGAGATTAAAACTTTCATATCTGGATGCTTGAGATGTGATATTTTGTTACATCTTCTGTATATTTAATTTATTTTTGAAGATAACACTTGCAATTTTCTTGTTTGCTAGTTTCACATCTTTGCCAATTTTGAGCTGACTTCAGTTGATTGATGGTTTTCTTCTTGAGTTCTGTTTTCGCTCTTTGTTGAGTACTTAGCTACTTTTATATTTTGAGGAGAAAAGAAATAAAATAACAACAACAAAGACAAAAAGAAAATAACACAAAAACAATAAAAATGGTGCAAGATTTCAAAACAAGATGGTAAGAATTAACAATGGTTGTTATATTACATATTGTTATCTTCAACAAAGTTGCTCAGATTAACAGATGTAAGAATGCAAGATTGATGAAACCATTAGAGAGAATAAAATGTAATAAATATTAGAAATGATACAGAGCTTCACTAAACAAGATGGTAGAAATTCAACAAGGTTGTTATATTGCATACTGTTGTTTTCAAATTCGGTGTTCAGATTACCAGATATAAGCATGCAAAACGGGTCAGGAGTACAATCATTCCAGATATCCTTGTGTATACAAGTATTTTTCCGCTTCCTTCTTTCTTTCTTTTCGCCTTTCCTTCATCCCAGTTGTTCCTTCCCTTTGAGCAATTCCTTTCCCTTTCACAGTATCTATTGTACCTTTTGGGTTTTATTAACTCTCTCAGGTTCTTATACTAGGGAGACAATATGTTTACACTTGAAGGTCTGACTTATTTCACTTATGATTATGGTCTGTAGTTGCATCCATTTAGCTATAAAATCCTCAAATTTAGCTTTTAAACCTGAAAAATACTTCATTCTATAAAAATACTACTTTTTTATGCATCCTTTGAGGGGCATTTGGGTTTTTCTCCACGATAAAGCTACAACAAATTGCACTGCTATAAACATGGATGCACATATATCACTGTGGTATGATGTTTTTAATTCTTCTGGGAAAATATCCATAAGGGGAATAGCGGGTTTAAGGGGGACTTCGAAACCTAGTTTTGTAAGGAATCTCCACATTGATTTCCAAACTGGTTTCACCAGTCTACACTTCTACCAGCAATGGAAAAGTGTTGCTTTTTTTCCCTTGCAGCCTCTCCAGCATTTGTTATTGATTGATTTCTTCATGATAGCATTTATTTTGGGGGCAAGATGGATTCTCAGTGTTGTTTCAATTTGCATTTCTTAAATTACTAATGATGTTGAACATTTTTTTCATATATTTATTTGCCATTTGTATTTCTTCATCTGAGAAGTGTTAATTCATCTCAGATGCCCATTTTTGGATTGAGTCTTTGAAATTTGTGGGCCTGATTTACTTTTAATTCTTTATATAGTCTAGATAGGAGTCCTTTGTCTGAACGACAGTGGCTAAAATTTTTTCCTAATTCATGGGGTTTTTCTCTTACCCTGTTGGTGACTTCTTTTGATGTGCAAAAACTTTTCAATAAGATGAGATCCCAGTTGTTGATTCTTTGAAGTACTTTCCATGCAGTTTGGTATTTGTTCATGAACTGTCTGCCTTCCCTTACGTCTTCAAGATTTCTACCTACCTTCTCCTCCAGTAGATTTAGTTTTTCTGTTTGAATATCTAGATCTTTGATCCATGTAAACTTTAGTTTAGTGCATGATGATAGAAAAGGTTCTAGTTTTAATATTCAGCATGTGGAAAGTCAGTTTTTTCAGCAGTATTTATCAAAGAGGATTTCTTTCATTGCACATGTCTGGCCCCTTTGTCAACAATAAGATGGCTGAGTATATTTGCAATTTTGTCTGTATCTTCTATTATGTTTCATGGATCCTTGGGTCTTTTTTTTTGTCAGGACCATACTGATTTTATCATAGTAGCTTTGTACTATAATTTCAAGCTGAGGATTGTGTTACCTCCTGACTTTCCTTTGTTTCCTAGAATTTTTTTTTTTTTTGCTATTCAAGGTCTCTTCTGGGTCCACATGAATTTTAGAAATGTTTTCTCTAGATCTGTGAGGTATGCTAATGGTATTTTAACTGGGATTGAATTGAATCTGTACAATAATTTGGGTAGTATGGCCATTTCCACAATGTTGTTTCTTCATATCCATGAGCAATGAATATCTTTCCATTTTCTGAAATCCTCTTCGATCTCTTTTCTCAGAGTACTGTCATTTTCACCATGTAGATCTTTCACTTACTTTGTTAGATTGAGTCCTAAGTATTTCATTTTTTAGATCCTATTGTGAAAGTTATGGTTTCCCTAATTTCTCTCTCACTGTGTTTGTTATTTGTGTACAGGCATGCTATTGATTTTTGAGTGTTGACTTTGTATCCAGCTATGCTACTGAATTTGTTTATCAATTCTAGGAGTCTTTTGGTGGAGTTTTGGGAGTCTTTCATGTAGAATATCATATCATTTTCCTTTCCTATATTCATTCCTTTTATTTCTGTTTTTTTCTGGGTTCCTGTCACATGGAGTATTGTTTTCCATTCTTTGACTTTCAGTCTGTGAATTTTCTTTTGAGTTAAATGTGTTTCTGGTATACAGCATATTGTTGGATTTTTTTCTTGATGCACTCTGCCAGTCTGCTTCTTTTGATTAGTGAATTGAGGCCATTTACATGAATGGTTATAACTGATATATATTGGCTTATCTTTATTATGCTATTTTCCTGCTATTGATTCCTTACCTTTTCCCCTCTATTTAATTGCTTGCTCTGCTTGATGGTTTCTTTCTATTGTTATTCTTAAAATTGTGGTCACTTTTATCTCTTTCTAGAATATCTTTTCTTACTCTTTGTAAGGGCTTTGATATTTTTGATTGGCTACCAAACACATTAAATTACTACTTTATTATATGCTGGACATTTTTATGTTTCTATCTCAAGATATTTGATCTTTGTTGTAGGATATGATTATGTTCCTTAAAAGCAATTTGAGTCTTTTAAGTCTCCTTTCTCTTCTACGTTACCTGGTTCTGGTGAAGCATTTTAGACAGAGCTAATCATCCCTCCTAACAAGGTAAGCTTTTCTATTCCTCCCAATGTGCCTTGAGTTACAAGTTTTCACACTTTAGCTAGTGAAAACAGATATTCCATGTCTTGCATAAGTGCTAGGCTCTCTGATTCTTTCTCTCATCTCAGGTAATTCCCTACTATTCCTTTGTTAATCAGTACTCTGCTGAATACTTCAAGGTATTCATTTGTGCAGATTTCCAGGGTTTTCTCTACTCATTGCTATCCTTTTCAGCGTAGTTCTGTCAATCCTAGCTCTCTGCATATCCTAAGAGTCTCAGCTCTATATGCATATGTCAGGAACTTTTCTGGGAATCTTCCTTTTTTCTTTCTCCTTGGTACCATGCCCCACATACTCTTTCAAGCCTGTATGCAGGGCAGTAGGAGGGCTTACCCCTTTGTTTCCAGTCTCTCTTGATCATTTTCCTTCATTGCTTGATGTCTATGACTTGAAAATAATTTTTCATGTAATTCTGGTCATGTTTTTCAAGTTAGTTTTTTTCCATATACTGGGCTGAGTTTATCCCCTGTTATTCCATCTGCACAAAAATAGAAGTTGCTGAAACTCTTTCTTATGAGAAAGTTATCACAATTTTAAAATATAGAAAACTTTTAAGAGATATAACTGGAGAATACATAGAAAGGTAGACACACAAATAAATATAAATGTTTTATTTGTCAAAGATGCTAATTCATCTGAAAAACCAAGGTACAGTGAAAATGGGGATGAGTATAGACGTGTCTTCTATTTTCAATACCTAACTTAAGCCTTATTATTTTTTCTATTATCTCTCTTATTCAGTAGAACTCATCAAATAGTTATTTATGCCAAAAAAAAAATCTGTTGTCTGAAATGTTTGGAAATCAACTAGTTTCCTAGAAGATGTCATCTTCTTGATTTAGCAGGATTGAATGTGTCAGAAAGTTCAGGTTTCCTGATGACCCACAGGTTTTCCAGCACTTGTTTGTTTTAGGCTTCTTTGTCTGATGTTCTCAACCTTATGTGAAATATATTTTTCATTTTTCCCCTGCTGGTTTCACTTTCTCATAAAACCAAACTTCTTTGGCCACATTGAAGTTTCTCTAACTTCTACTATGGTTAACCATAGTAGCCATTAAAGAATGCATCATTTCTCTAAGCCATTAAAGAATGCATCATTTTTCACAATTTCTACATCTCATTTACCTACTACCTTCATAAACCTTAAGCAATGCCCTGCACTTAGAGCATCTTTGCTACAGAACAACTATATTAGATTTTCTTATCATAGTCCACATATATCTGGAACATTTGCAGATGCATAGTAAATATTCAGTAATATTTTCTCAAGAGAATAACACACAAGTGTGAAAAATAGCAAACATGTGATACTTTGTATGCACCAACTTCTGTCAGACACAAAACCAAGTGCCATATCTTTCTAACACGTGTTTCATTTTTACCTGTATGAGTTTCATTTCTCCTTGTAACTGTGACCAAAACCCACATGCAAACAGTGAGAATTACCCTAACTTACCAGCCCACTTAGTGGTTTTTGTTCATTTGTTTGTTTGTCTACTGTTTGTTGATTTCCATGTGTCGTTTTGATTTTGTACTCACAGTTTCAGGGGTACCTTCAATTATAGCCTAAGTTTTAGTTGGAATTATCTCCTTCTGTTTTGTGCAGAGTTCAAGGAGGCATCAATGATTTTGAGCAGTAGTAGCGTAGGCTGGGCGGCTCGAGGAGAAAGGCTTTGCCGTGCCGTGGAGGAACCGAGGCAGCATTACCTTCTTGTACATTTTGCTTGAGGGTTTTTAAAATCTCAGACAGCCAGGCAGTTGCAAGTGGTCTCAATTAACGGAGATTCCTGAAGCTAAAAATTAATTTCTTTTTTAATGCACATTAAGGATCAAGATTATTTTACTATTAGACGGAATGAATTCTGCAAATAGAAACCTGTTCACTCACCCAGCAGAAGGAGGACTTGAAATAAGAACACGGAGAAAGTAATGGATATATGATTTAATTATGGCCATGCCACCAATCTAAAGTAGGTGGTACAGATTCATTCATGCTTTCCTGCCAGCTTCAGATGCCTTTTCTTTTCTCAGTGTAAATAAATTGAACTCATCTTTCATGGAGCATCTCCTCCAGGAAGACATCTTGTATCATTCCCTTGTGACCTCACAAGCTACCTTAGCAATTTAAATCTGGAGCACTTAATGTAGTTCCTATTTAAAGAATCTTATTATTTCCAAGAGCCCTGACATATACTGTTGTATTACTCAACTTTGCATTGTTCTAACAAAATACCAACAGGAAATTAACTTTATAAAGAGGAAAATGTTTTTAGTCCACCCTTTTGGGTATTCATAGTGCACAGTTAGGTGGCTTCATTGGGTTAGTCCTTGTTGAAGCCACATGCTCTGCACATCATGGTGGGAGATCATGTCAGAGTCAGTGGTCACATTTCAAACTGAAGTAGAGAGAAATATAAAGAGAGAGAAAGAGCATCCCACCATCTACTTCAAGGTCATTCTCCCAAATGACCTAAAAAGCTCATCCTCAGTCCATCCCCTGATGACTTTATCACCCCTCAAATGGGACAAAACTCGGGACCAAGTCTACAAAATATGGGCACTTAGGGCGTCACTCAACATCTAAATCACAGCACCTGTGATAGACCTTCTTAAAAATGTATGTGGTACTTTTCTCCAGTAATCTCCATAGTGACTGGCAAAGAACAGAGAAAATAAGAGGATTATTATTAGTGAAGATTAATTTATTGATTGTTTATGATCTTGTCGATTGGAAGTGAGTACTTTTTGGTTTATTGTTTTAGTATCTTTTTCTGTACCCATGTTCCCCTGTGGTATGCATGGGGAAATTAGAGAACACTATACTTTAAACATATGTTTCTTAATTCTGACTCTCCTAACTGTAGAATATGGACTGTCACTCTTCCCACTCAGAGGTACCTATTTTGACATACTGCAATCCTAAGCTTGACCTTATCCAGTCATATAAAGCAGCAGTCAGACAAGCTTGCCATTTTAAAATCTAGTACAAGAACTTTTACCGTGATTTGAATGACTAGGTAATGCAGTACAGCTTGGGAAGATATTACACTTAATCACCTTTGGTGTCCATTGTATACCCCATGAATTTTTATTGAGCAGCTTACAAGAGCACAAAAAGAAATACCAGAACAGTTGAAGAACATTTCTATCCATAAGCAAGCTATTTATCAAGAATACGCTAAGTTAACTAATTGGAGGGAAGAAATGAGTAAGGAACTCATATTTAGAAATAGCTACAGTCCAACTCTGTGTAGTGAATGAAATCACTGTCATTAATAAAGCAATGCAGTTCTAAGAAAAACTGTTTATTGCAGACCGAGAAATTTGTGAGAAACTTTCCTCCCCTCTCCCTCCAACATGCCCATGAGGATTTAGGAAAGAGAAGTAATCCACATTTAGATCCCCCAAAATTCATACTATACATTATTATATGAGAATATTTATTTGCTTATAGATTTTCTTCGGAAATTGTTCTAAGTGTTTGTCTCTGTTAATATGTTATGCTATTATAAAAGGAAAGCAAAGTTCAGTTTTGCGGTCAGCCTACTCTGGCATCTGCTAAACCTTTCAGGAATGTGACTGCCAGGTTGCAAATCTCAGGTTTAACACTGGGTTCCATGCTGTCGGTGCTCCCATGGCCAAGGGCTAATGCTAATCTCTATCCTACTATCAATACCAACCCTACTGCAAAATCTGTGCTGCAAATGAGAAACACAGCATGTACCAACAAAGGAATGCGAGTGAGGGACACCATTAAAAGATTCTTACATACTCATTTTGACATAGAGACTCAGGCCACTGCATTCTTCATATCTAGAGATGAGGCAAACATTCTGCAATGAGATGAGCTTTATGAAGGTTTCTTCCACATCCTAACAAAGGAGATATATATATATATATATATATATATATAAAATCTCCACCTATGGTCTTTATGCAGCTAGTGAAATTTTTACATAAAAAATAGACTTAGAGAAGGAGATGGCAACACTTGGTTGATAGAATTCTCATAGAGCCATCTGGGTATCACCTCCTCAACTTGAAGGAAGGCAGTGCCTATGGTCCCTATCTATTAACTAGGGGTATTGGCACCACACCTGGGTTAATGTAATTGCTGCCACACCAGGCTACCTCAAAGGACACTGTGAGGTCTGGTGTTGTCTACTCACAGTACTTGGAGGGAAAACAGTTTACCAAGTTACACTGATAGATATGCCAATAAATCAGCCTGCAGTTTGATAAAGAGTGGTTAAGGGAAATGTTTTCCCTTCCCTATGTGAAATGTACTGTTGGCTTCCGAAGCTGATGACTGGGAAACTGAATGTCTCCTTCGTGTCTCAGTCAGTTGGATCTAGGAAATGATCCGCTCACCTCCAACTCATCTGAAGCACTGCACATCAACCCACTTGGGGTAGGCAACCAGACTGAAACAAATTAATGAGGAGACAACTCCCATGTGCAGGTGGTGGAGAAAAGCCGAGGGAGAAGAATGCAATATTTACATTCTAGTTTTATTCCCCCTATGATTGCTAAGCTTTCTCATATAGCTTTTTTGTTCTTACTTTTACTTTTTTGTTCTTAAATCACATTTGGTTTCTCTTTTGTTCTCTTGTTTTCAAAGTTCCAGTTAGTGTTACATGAAGGTAGAGGAGTTAGTCAACCAAATAATGTAGTTTTATACTATTAGATAACACCTCTCCCCAAATACCATATCTTAACAAAAAGTGTCTAGTCCTTGAAGTTGCTCCTCTCATTAGAAATTCATTGTGTGTATGCAATAAACCCAAAAAGAAGACATTACATGATGATGAAATGGATTTATAGTTCTTGTTTTAAAAGAACAAGACATTGAAGAGGCTCATTTTGTTTAAATAAATACAAGATTTGTCTACTACTGAAGCTCAGCAAAAACAGTATGGTCAGTGGTCTAAAAAATAGTTCTTTTAATAAAGATCCAGCAGAGTCCTAAGGGTTTCCTGGAGATACTTCTTCAGCAACTTGAGGTCAGAATATTGAATGACCTATTGAGATTGTCAGTTCAACTTTCCATTTCAAATACAATAAAGTGAGTTTACTTCTTAAAAACTTTGTTTCCACTTACATTCTCTTGAAATGATCTCACTGCTAAATGCTGCTCAGAATATTTGAAATGCTTTCTATAGTGCTGTATTCTTACAAAGGGAATGTTTAATCATCTGATGAATATATTCTAGTTACAACTAAGGCAAAGTTAGTTTGGTGAGGTTTCCGCTCATTGCTTCGATTTTATTATTGAGGTCAAGGAAGGTTGAATTTTTTCATGCTAAAGCTCTTCTATGAACCCAATTCATATACCCATGACCAAATTCACATTATAACAAGATCTCTTACTTGTTCAAACATTTTGGAAAGAAGAGTGAGGTGGAATTTTATTATTTTAAATATGTATATTTATATTGTTTGTCCGTGTTCAACCTTACCAGAATATTAAATAACAAAGGGAAATAAACTTGCCACAAACAAAACACTTTACGGATTTGTACAGAAGGACAATACTACAACAGAACTACTTATGAATGCCATCAATCTCAGTCTCTAAAAGCTTTGCCACTCTAGAGAGTCCAACATGCACATATTAACAGACACTTAACATGTATCCATCATATACATGTTAGCTGACTAGATCAATAATGCTGCTGAGTCACTGATGTTGTGTCCTGACAAAATACTCTTATGAATGTGCAGAGGGTTAGTAATACCACTGTTTTCTTATATATACCTCTGCTCCCAATAATGACCTTTCTGTGAAAAACTCGTGTCAAAAACAATCATCCATAAATATTGATAGCTGGTAAGACCACATCAATCCTGGACATATGAATGTTAATTATACTAATTTTAAAGACACACATGCACACACATATATATACCATATGTAAACTTTTTTTTAAGAATAGTATTTTTCATAGATGTTTGCATGTACACTCACACACACACACACACATTGATATTACACTTCTGTAAATGGAAATAACTTGACATATAATGGCCAGCATAGATCCAGTGTGTATTAAATTAAGAATGGAATTCTCTTCAAAAACTAAAATGACTGAGAACTACATAGTGTCACAATTGATATTTTGCTTGGAAGCCTTGGGAAGCCACTTATATAGGGTGAATAAAGCAGCAATAGAACACTTAGCTTGCCTGTTCTGCTATAAGAATATCTGGTAATCTTTCTATGATGAAATTCATTTCACAATCAAATATTTGTCCTAAATAGACATCTCTAATCATATTTTTGTTATCATACTTCCTGTTGTTTTTCTCCAATCATTCTGAATCAACTCCTCTCTTTGACCATGACATCCTTCATCTTGTTGGTTTTCCTTTGCATATGAGATTTCATCTTTGGAGAATTTGTTTCCCAACTCAGTCACTTGGCAAAATCCTGCTGCTTCAGAAGCTAGGCCACACGTCATTTCTAGAAAGTTTCCCATGCTGCTTTAGATTTGTTTCCTCCTGGTTTCCATGATAGTTTCAGCAGACAGCGCAGTCATGCACTCTGGTGTCATGTCCCATAGTTATGCCCTCACTGGATCACCATTTCCTTCAGGGTGAATCTCGAGATTTTCTCACTGTGCTTCTCTATAGTGATCAGACTTTGTTCAAAGCAGATGGTTCACATATGCTTGCAGAAGAGAGGAAGAAATGTATGGGTATGCAAAGAAAGAATGAAAATGTGAGTAAAGGATAAAAACAAAAGGAAAAAGAAGGAAACATTCACAGAAGAATCCACTTTGCTGCTGCCATTGTAATATGAGCATAGATGAACATTTCCAAATATGCTGGAGAGATCTGAAAGTATTTCTGATGTATGGAAATGAGAGAGAGAGAGAGAGAGAGAGAGAGAGAGAGAGAGAGAGAGAGAGAGAGAGATCCAAAATATAGCATATTGCAAAAGAGAAGGATTTCAAATGATTAGGGAAAGCCTGAATGGGAGCATGTGTGAAAGGTCTATAAATGCCAAAAACAGGAGAGTAATATGGGTTATAAGGCTGGAATGGAGAGAAAAACTTCTCCTTCTTCACTATGCCCCTCAGGAGCAACCTACACTGAATAGTTGTGGCAACCTAAGCCCATATACCTTTGGCTTTCCCTCAATTCTGCATCTAATCTGGTTGGATGAGAATAATCTAATATCAGCAGCCTCATGAGAAATGGGAGGAGAGAAATGTAAATATTTTGGGCAGGCAAAATTTGTAAATTGGAAGCCTTGTTGTTCTGCTATATTCAACTGCAAACATGAAGAGTTTTATAAATAATCTAATGGTGCAATTACAGGGCTCTTAGTGTATATAAACTGACATGGGAGCCAAAATTTTTAGACAAGTGAATATGGATTATTTTCAGTGACCCAAAGAGAAGTGGCTATATGGAAGCCCAGAAGGACAACCATCTATCCATGCCCTCACTAGCTTCCCTATACCTAGAATGATTCCAAGATGATTGCTATGCTTTGAATGTGGACAGTGTCACCTAAATATCTATGTATAAAAGGCTTGTTCCCCAGAGGGTGGTGCTGAGAATGCCGTGAAATTTTAGGGAGTGATGCCTCATGAAAGTTCCTTAGGTCACTGGAGATGTCCTCAAGAGAGAGTTTGGGACCCCTGTTTTTCCATTTCCTTCCCTTTCCTGGGTCATGGTGTGCATGGTCCTCTAGCATAAGCTCCTTGCCATTGCATTCCAGCACCTTTATCAGAGGCCCAGTTAATTCTGCAATGTGATCATCTCCAAAACTCTGAGTTAACTAACCTTATAATATAATTGCCTCTAGTATTCATAATACTTATTGTTTTTCTTTCTTATAACATCGAGAGGTTAAAAGAGCAGACAATCCAGAAGGAGCGAACATGGTGCCTGATTTCAAACCCAGCTGAGGGTGATGGAATATCACATACTTTCCAAAAACTAAAAGGTCATGTTAGGGTCCTTTATTCCTGGCATAAGAAAAGGCACATGAATTAGGAAGAGGAATAACCAGAACCCAGAGGTGGGGAATTTCAAAGTCAAGTAGCCCAAACTCGGTGATTCAGTTGACCATCACCACTGCGTCAGTGTGCGGACCTACATTTTGGGGAAACATGTGACATACTAATAGCTGGAAGGAATACAGATGCAAAGTGTTCCTTTACCGAATTCGGCATTTTGAGGCCCAGAGAAAACATGGAATATTGGTTTCTAGACATACTTGTCTGATGAATCTAAAACTGGATTCTTTGCCTTTTAACATGTAGATCATCGATCTTTGTTTTACCCATGATTACTTCACTGGGAATATGTATCATTTAGTATTAAAACTTAAATGGTAAAAAAATTTCCAAACATGCTTGGTTTTATTACACTTTTATTACTTAAAATAAAGGAAAGCAAAGCAAAACAAAAATATAATGTGAGATACAGATAATGAATTGCAAATTGCATTTTTTACAATCAAATTCTAACCTATTCCCATAGGAAGGGGGAAAACTCAGTGGAAAAATCTCATCAAGCACAATCAACTAGAAATGAAAAAAAATTTTCTTGTCTTTCCAGTGTTTTAGTGTTTCTGGGTCAGATTTTATGTTTTGGAAGTCTCTCTGCCTTCCTAGCATAGGACCCTGCTGTTTATATAAGTTAATCCCTTAAAGGTCTTATTTTGTTTTTCTTAAAATGGAAAGATAGGTAAAGGAGGGTGGAGGGGACTGAAAACCTTTCACATCTACCTTTTATAGTCACTTTTCCTTAAATACCTACAAAGAATATCAGATTATCTTCATTCAACAAATAACACAGGTCGGGAAGATATACATTTGTACGTGGTACAACCAACTGAAAATCCTAATCAGAAATCAATTCTACAAACAAGAGGAGACATTTCTTTTTGTCTGACTCAATTACTGAAGAAGAAAAAGACAACCTGTGGTAATGGTGTGGGGATTAATGTATCAGTGCAGATTAATCGATTAATGCAACTGTCCCATTTCAGTCACATGATTTCCTTCTTGAGCTCTCAAGTATAGAAAAACAAATTTCAAAACTGAAAAGATTTTTTTGAAAAGATCTAAACCAGACCCTTTTTTATATGGGCAACCCAGTCAAGTGGAATAACTAATATAGCAAAGTTTATACATTTGGTTGTTGCTTGTGAATGATATTGTCTCCACAGTCTAACTTATACTAGAAACCTGGAGAAAAGACAACCCAGGTCTACTTTAAAGATCTTTTGTGGGACAAATAAACTTTGTAACAACTCCTGACTCCACAAACAGAAATAAGGAAACTATACTATATAAATATCTCCAGCTAAGTTGAAGGTTGATATTTGATACTTAGCCCATAAAACTTACGTTCCAAACTTCTTTTATCAGTGAACAATTCTACAAACATATTTCTTGTTTTTGGAAGGATTATCTTGAATGAAACTGTAGCAGCCAGTGCTATTTAAAATACTTCCCAACTCAGAAGCCACCAAGAGTTACAAGGAATATTTTCAAATGAAACAATTATTTATTATATATGAGGAAGACTCAGTATCTGCTCTCCCACTGGGTAACTGGAGTGAGATTCTGGCAGGAAAAATATTCTGAATCAAATGAAAAACTTTGGTTATAAAGAAAAGAGCAGTTAGTTATCGACTCAAACAAACTGATGCTTTATAGCAACCAGATGGAATGGTAAATGGGGCATTTTGAAGCATCGACTTCTTCAAATAAAAATGATGCTTCCTTGTTCTACTTTGGCCTGTCACTGACTGATGTTGTACAATGAAATGGAAGAGATATTTTTGTGAGGGGATCTTTTTTATTTGTTGATTTCTATGAATTCAGCCAAATGAAAAAATGGTGAAAATACCTTGTAAATGCAAAACCTTTAAATAAAACCTTGGTGAAATCAGTGCATCTAATAGAGATTTTTAAGAAAGTGAAATCAGTGCATGTAATAGAGATGTTTAAGAATATGAAATCAGTGCATCTGATAGACATTTGGATGTGATTTTAAGGAAATTGGGAGGGGTATCATTTCACACCTTCTTGTCACTGCAATTGGAGGAGGACAACCTGCAGTGGAAAACTTCACCAGGAAACTCATCAAAATGGAAGGAGTTATTGTCTATCTAATGACACCCAGTATATGAAAACTATTTACTGTGGTGAATTA
Organism: Chinchilla lanigera; assembly: GCF_000276665.1. Classification (NCBI taxonomy): domain Eukaryota; kingdom Metazoa; phylum Chordata; class Mammalia; order Rodentia; family Chinchillidae; genus Chinchilla; species Chinchilla lanigera. The sequence goes on along the minus strand of NW_004955402.1, from coordinate 25,050,208 downwards.
ATTTGCCTGTAGATCTTACATACATCATGTGATAATGTAACCAATGCATAGTATGAATCTTTTGCACACATCTACATTTTATACTCACTTCTTTCAGTATGACTCTGGTCATTTACTGTGAATATAGCTCTCAAGCTGTAGCACAATTTAATAAACCTCATGGCAACAGACAAGAACAACCACTTAACTGAAAGACGTCAGTACTCTAACAGTTGTTCTAGAGGAGAAACCTAGGAAAAGCATCGTGAATCCCCAGAGCTTGCAGTTTATGCCACAAGACAACTTATTGTAACACTAAACAACTGCAACACTGGTTCCAACATGATTCAGGGAAAGGAAAATTGGCATGATGGGAAGTTCATCAAGAGAAAAGAGACATAAAATATAGTGTATAAATTAGTCCTTGAAATGCAGATATGTAGTTTCTATGACAGTCAGAGCACAATGCTTTAAGTAGGAAGGATATGTTGAGCAGAGCTGGGAGAACAGGAAGAGGACACAGTGAGCTGGTGGTGAGTTAAGAAGTTTGGTGGAGTAGAGGGTAGATGTGTTGGAGCCATTCTATAAACAGACTTCATAGGGCACCTGCTTTAGGTCAAGCTTCCCAGGAAAAAGACTTTGAGCGGGAGACTCATACATAGACAATTTATGTGGTTCTCTTGAGAACACCTGTGAGAGAGTGAAGACAGCCATACAAGTTAGAGCTGAGTGACGATGACTACTACATTGCCAGTCACTCAAATTTGAAAGGTACTTATGGCAGCTCAGATTTTATATTTGCTTTTAATAAAATCCTCAAATGAATCAATGCTATGCAACACAGAGAGACAGAGGCACCCCCCCCACGTGCACACACACACATCCTTAAATGAAAAGAAACTATTTCTGTTCCCTTATATGAGGCAGAAGAAAATCATTTTGTCCTTTACAAAAATATTTGAAATTCTTGTTTCTTTAAATGTTCATGCAGGGCTGAGAAAAAAGAATGCATTTTCAAAAAGCTCATCTTAAAAATATTTTTTTGAAAAAAATATCCTTCACTGCAGCAAGTCATAACGAGGCATACCCAGAAATGCTGCACAGTTAATGTTGCTCATGGACCCCCGTGGAGCGGAAGGATTTTACTAGAACGGTATGAAGTGCCTTGAAATTAATTTTCCTATAATAGAAACTACTTAAAAGAATTATCTTGCTGTGCAGCAAATCAGTTCATGTGGCAGATTTATGCTTTCATCTGGAATGTTCTTAAAGGGGGCAAAAGCAACAAAGAGATGGTTTGGATGAACTTAAAATCAGTCTGTCCAAGCCCTGTTTTGTTCTTAGGCTTAAAAGACCTCAAACATGTTAGGACCTGAATAAATGCAATACTGTTTTGAATAAGCATGAGTGTCAGGGTATTTTACTGAGGAAGTTTCAAGCTAAAGAAACTTCTAACCCCACCATTATGGAGATGAAGATACCGAGCCTGTGGGAAGAGGGTTAAAAAGTTGCTCAGTGGTGTTCAAGCACAACCTCAAACCCATAGCTATCCATGTGTATTGGTATCTGGAGGTACTGGTCATGTTTAAGGCCATTTTCCCATTCTCCATTATGAAGTTCAGTATCTGTATGTATATGTTGGAGCTAGGCTCAGGACAGTAGCAAACCAACCCAAACTTAAAATAAGGCATCCTTGTTTCTAATCTGCTGGATAATTTTCTTCCAAATCTTGACAGAGAATCAGAATGAAGTTTTACAACCTCACAATCCCATGCTCTCAGCGGTACTGTTGATGGAAGAAGAAAAACAAAGCCTGGAGGAAAATCACACCACATGTTTCATGGCTAGGACTGGACATGAAGTCCATTGATTCCGCCACTGCTTAAAACTAGTCACAAACTGCTAAAGTGCAAAAAATACTGGAAAACATCATTTCCAAGATGAAAAACTACAATGGGTGAACTTCCCTCTGGTTCCTGGAACAGAATACAATTCATTACTCCTCCACTGGATGACAATTGTGTTATCCAGTGCCAAGTCAGTACCCTGCATTCTATTTGGCAGAGGGAGAGATTCTAGGGACAAAGACAATAAAATTATGCTACCAGGAGATACTTTCATTCTAACGGATGTACAGAAGGAATATGATATAAGCAAGAAAAATACATCATATTATAGTGATACATGCATACCTATAATAAGAAGTAGATCTTAGAGGCAACCTGTATGTCCATCAACAGATGAATGGATAAAGAAAGTGTGATACTTACAAACAGTGGAGTACTACTGTGCCATAAAGACAAAACTGAGTCATTTATAGGAAAATGGATACACCTGAGACCATGATATCAAGTGAAATGAACCAGACACACAATCTTAAATGTAGTGTGGTTTCTCATATATGAGAAACCCAAATTATAAATAAAGAATAAAATAAAAGGTAGATAATAGAAAGTGTGGGTATGGATCTCTCTCAAATGGGGTGGGAATCAAGAGATGGAGGGAGGAGGAAGGGGAAGAAAAAGGTGTGGAGGAAAGGAAGGACATTTCCAACTCCATCCAAGGCATGGAAACATTATGTTCTGCAAACATGTACTGATATAAATTAAGGATAAAATAAAATACCACCATTTAAATGGAAGCAATGGAACACAACATTTTAAAATATAATGACTTCAGAGCAACATATGAGCATGGAGGCTTGGCTGTGAAACAACCTGACTGGAAATGAAATAAAAAGGAGCCGCAGAGGACTTCACTGCAGAGGCAGATTTCAAGACAGCCTGTCAAAGGTCCAATAGCTATGAGTTGAGAGTCAGTGCTAATGGGCAGACCATGAGCTAGAAAGCTCCAAAGTGTGTGCCTAGTAAGCACAGACAACAGATCAACAGATTTATTCAGACCCTTCTAAACTGTCTTCTATGTAGAGTTTATTTACAAATATTGTCTATTACAAATATTGTCTTCTATCTAGGGTTTATTTACAAATATTATCAGAACCGTATTTGGCCTGGAGAATGAAGAAGTTAGGTGATCACCAGCAAAATCTGAAGAAGTTTCTGGGTGAGTGCTCTCAGCAGTCCTCTGAATGGCAACATCCTCTCCTTCTTCAGAGCCAGGACGAGTTCTAGAATGAGTTCGGTCATAGGTATTCAACAGTCACCTTCAAAGGACCATGCCCCACATGCACTGCTACAACTAAGTCACAATGATCTTAGGAAATCTTTAAAGGGTCTTAAAATAATCGTGAAAAAAATCTTAAGACTTGGTTTAACCCAATCATGGCATGTGAATCTAGAAAAAATGGTCTGAATAGTAGATAGAAACTGAAAAGAAATCAGAGCTTGGACAAAACAAAGACTTAGGAAGTCTTTGGAATGGGAGTAAAAATAATACAAAATGAGGTCTTTCATCCTTTCAAACCATGGATTATGGGAATATTTGTATAAAAATGTGGAAGGCTTATAAGCAAATAGCTTTGCAACCCACGAGTATCAAGGAGAGTCATGAATTAGCAGAAATTGTTCCTTCTTCCCCAGTACAGAGAGAACCACTCACTCAAGATTACTGACTGTAATCATGAAACAAATGAGCTGTGGACATGTCTGTTAAGAGGTGTGATTTCTAGGCCTTGATAAAATATCATCAATGAGAAGCAAGTGGACCAACTTGTTTTTCTGTCTTTTCAATGGAGACTTATGCTTAAATCAAAGTCACAGATAAGTCTCCCTGATCAAACTGCAAAGGTGAGTGCAAATCATAGGAAGACATGAAATCCACAACACTGCCTCTGAACAGGTCCAAGGGGGAAAAAATAAGCAACAGAAATAGCACCAGATGAGGAAATTTCCTTAGAGTTTACCTAGGTGTATATTGACAGTCCTGTTTACATCAACCTTTCAGCCTACATCAGACATGGAACTCTTCCTTTGCTGAAACTGACTACAAGTAGAAGCTTTGGTATCTAAGTTATATGTCTCCATATGCTAAGTTATTCATTAGAAAATTTTAAGGAACTGTTCAACAATTGAAATCCACAATAGAAGTTTTCTCCTCTTTGTTTTTATTATAATAGCCACAATGTGACCGAATGCAATATCAGATGGTCACATATTGAGACTGTGACCATTATTGCTAAGTTTTGCCTGTGGCACATCTTTGCTGACAGAAATAGGCTTCTTTCTTATTTATTCTCATCCCGGACAGACCTTTTTCTTCCCTTTGCTTTGTATGTAGGATATTTCAGCTCAATACAGAATCTAACCTAGGAAAATTCATCCTACTCCACTGATTGAGAGCAAAATATACCTCTCTGGTTTTGGTAGCCAATTTTTTCTTAATTCTAGAAGGATATGCTCCAAGGGGCTGAGTAACCAGCCTGAAAGTCTTGTGTGCCCAGATGTCTATCTACACGGAATGTTTCTGTGTCTTTAAAATATGCACAGGCATTCTTCAAATTCTGAAGTCTTTTCATTATCCACGTTTATATTTTTTATTTTCCATACTCATTTTGGTTCAAAATACTTTAATGTGGACCTCTCATGTTCAATACAAGGAACATGATATTGGGTAATTGGTGAGGAGAATTGGTGAGGAGAAAGTAGAGATTATGTATTTATGAGTGTTTCTCCCCCAAAAAATGTGATACATGTGCTTTATAGTTGGCAATCCAATGCTGGTCTTTACAAATTCCAGAGAAGAATAATTATAAAGTCTATTACTCAGTCTCTGTTTAAACCTCTATTCTCCAAGCTTATTGTTATTTCTAGTCAACTAAAATCTTCTGCCTGATTTGAGGAGCTAGCATGTGAAAATATTTGCTGAACCTGGTTCCCTGATGGGAAATACAATCCACTAGAATCAAATGTATTTGTGAAACATAAACACATTTTCATTATCTGTAGCTTATAATCAAAGCAAAGTTTCTTGCTTTGACAAACATCCTATTCACTTTGGAAATAGAAGTGAGGCACAATTTTTGCATTTATTAATTGTGCATCCCTTCTGTAAACATTAGCTGACAATTTGCAGTTGAATCTTAAGCAAATCTCTAGCCCTAAAAGGCATCGCTCTGTTTCCAAACTCCAAGGCTCCACATTCCGAGTGGGCTATAATCTTAGCAAGATGCATTTTCCCCATCAACATCTATAATGCTTCCCTGGGGAGGAATTTGTCAAAGGAGGAATTTGTAAAGTCACCATCTTCACGGAGGCCCAAGAGAACAAATTTAGCTGATGTGTGTAAAGACCTCTGAAGGTGAAAAATGGGGCAGAATAGTCACCAGTGCCTGAGGGACATTCTTGGAAGTATTGGGGAACTTTCCCTGAATTAAATAAGAGCAATTCTTATATGACCAAAAGAAAGTCCTTTTTCTGAAAGAATTACATATCGTATATGAGGTCCTAGAAGCAGTTGTTTGGGTGAGATACCTCTCTAGTAGGCCATATTTATTCACTTGAAACTGCAAACTGTTTGAAAGCAAGAAACAAATATAAAACCTTGGAATTTACAAACAAAAACAATTGAAAAGTTCAATGGAAGATACTGCAAGCCTTTGAAAGGTACTAACTTTGGAGAGAAAAAAGAATAGCTAGAATTTGTAGACCTAAGTGCAGCAGCTACAGAAATATCTTTCAGCTTAGGAATCTTTATTTTGTTATACAGATTACTTTACAAAAGTGGAAGAAAAAGACCTCTCCCTAAATTTATTTCTGATGTCTTCATTTTTCTCTGGATGTAAATATATTCTGAAGATCAGACATTTGGTAAATAGAGAATCCTCTCTGTTCTGCAAAGTATATATACTGAATGTGATTTTTTAATGAATACATTTAGTCACCTATCAGTAGAACAAGTCTGATATGCGATGGGAAATAGCCACACTTGGCATCATATGTTAGTACATGATATATATTAAAGGGAAAATTTGTGACGATAAATGATTAATCAATAAAAAAGTAAATGAATGAGCATCACCTCACTTTGCTCCCTGGAGCATCAACTGGAAATTTTTGACCACTCACCCCACCAAACTGCTCCCTGCTGCAAACCTCGTGGGCTGCTCTGTCCAGGTCATTCGGCAGCTGTTTTGTTCTGATGTTGCACAAAGCCACCGTTTTTTGCCTTACAGTGCAAGCTGCAACAACAGCCTCCTATCCTTCCTCCAGTCTCTTCCTTCTCAGATTAATGATATCTGCAACTGGCTAAGTCTTTCAAATAAAACTGCAAAATTCTGTTTCATTTCTTACAGGATAAACTCTTCAATTGCTTGTGCGCCATTTCAACCGCCTACGTAGAACCCAACCCATCTATGTCTTTACACTTCTACAGTCTTCTGCAGTGTGCAAGTCAGTATAGATTTGTACTCCAATAATCCATGCCTCACTATCCTTCCCTTTCTTTCTTCTACCTACCTCCCTGGCATGAACTCATTTGCTCACATTTCACACAATTCTTCAAGGGGGAGAAGAAGGGCTCCCTTTCCTACTGGGCCCCCTCAATTCCCTTCTAATAGTTGTTCTCTCTCTCTCTCTCCCTCTCTTTCTCTCTCTCTCTCTCTGAACCATATGAATCATTCTTTTCACTAATAGAGTATACCTTTCCTTGTGACTTAGAATACAGATATCTTTTGTTGTTATCTAAGTGTATGCTTATGACTTGTCAATTTAATATGACAGTAGGTAACACAACTATATATTACTTTTTCTGTTCCTCATCCATGTCTTGCTGCTTCATTCACAACTACAAAGGACTTTGGACATTATTGGTGTGACCTCAACTTGATTCACTGTTTGTTGAGTGTTTGTTTTCTTTAGTGTAACTCAATTTCAAATTTGTAATTGTCCGCTAGTGCTGATGAGAATGTTATTTTGAATAAAGCAAATTCTCTAAGGTCTTTTGAAATCCTAACTAGGAAATAACAGTGTAAATGCAAAATTTGTACGATTATATATGTGTTCCACATCTTCTCAAGTCATTTCAAAGATTCAGCTGCAAGAATTGCAAACAGGATTTGTCCTCGAACAGTTCTCTTACAACACACAACCAGAATTTAATGGATTTCTCTTTATATTCTACTTGGGGTCATTTTGTTTTGATTGTATTCATTGAACTATTTTGTGATCTTTTATTTTACTTTATTTTTTATTTTAAAGAGAATTAAAAAGATAAAAGTAATACAGGGTTTCAAAACAAGATGACAGGAAATTAACAATGGTTCTTATACTACATATTGTTATCTTCAAAGTAGTTGTTCAGGTTACCAGATATAGGCATGCTAAATTGATCAAACAATTAGGCATCAACTGTTCCTTTCAATAAACCAATAGATATTAGTAGTACAATTGTGTTAGCTATGTAAGTATGTGAGTGTGTGTGTGTGTGTGTGTGTGTGTGTGTGTTTCTTTTCCTACTTTTTCTCTTCCTTTCTCACATCTGTTGTTCTTTCCTTCACTATATCTATTGGATCTTTTGCATTTTATTTACTCTTTCAGGTCCTTACACTAGGGAGACTATATGATGTTTATATCTGTGGGCCTGACATTTCACTTATGACTATGGTCTCTAGTTGCATCCATTTACCTATAAAAGCCTCAAGTTTATCTTTCTTTATGAATGAGCAGTACTCCATTACATAAAAATACAACTTATTTTTTATCCATTCTTCAGTTGATGGGCATTTGTGTTGTTTCCAAGATTTAGCTATGACAAATTGTGCTGCTATAAATATGGGTGCACATATATTACTATGGGATGCTGTTTTTGATTCTTCTGGAAAAATACCCAGAAGAGGAATAGCTGGGTCAAATGAGACCTCAAATCCTAATTTTTTGTGGAACATTCGCACTGATTTCCACAATGGTTGCACCAGTCCACACTTCCACAAACAGTGGAGAAGAGCTCCTTTTTCCCCACAGTCCCTCCAGCATTTGTTGTTTGTTGATTTCTTGATGACATTCTCTCAGGAGTAAGATGGAATCTCAGTGTTGTTTTAGTTTGTATTTCTCAAATGACCAATACTGTTGAACATTTTCTTGTGTTTTTATTTCCTAGTGTCTAACCTTTCAATTCCCAATGGTCCTATAGAATCTTATGTGAAACTTGGACATGTGTCATGTAAGCTACAATGAATCCACTGAGCATCTTTTTATTCTCAATGGAGGAACCTGTATGTTTACATTTAGTTAGATTTTCAGTTTATTTAGTGCAGTGCAAGTGGACTAAGTACTCTGAGGGAGACAGGCTTTTGCTCCAGCCAAGTTCCTTCTGAACCTTAATGGTATAGGTTGAAGACACATAACTTCTAGTCATCCCACACCTCACCACACTGGCCCAATAGTAAGCAAGTGTAATACAGCATGTAAATATTTGATATCTTGCCTTAAATGAAAGAATATGCATTCTATAATGAATACTTAATTAGGACCACTAACTGAATATAAGCTATAGAGCCCCTACAGATTCTGAGACAAAGCAGAGTAAAAGGAATTACCATCATGCAGGGAATGATATTAATAGTGTCCAGTTTTATAAATGAATCCAATTTTAAGCCACTTTAGTTGCTATCATACTGAGAAAGAGTGCAACATGTCTAACATATCATTTCCTTTCTAGCAAATGACAAGATTTAAGCAAAAACAATTTTAACTTGCTGGTGTTTGCCTGCATTAAATATTTCTAATTATTGAGGACTCACAGTCAATCATTTGAAAAACAAACGTCAGTGCTCTTTTCAGCATCAGCCTATTGAGAGGAGCCATCTTTTTTCTCCCCTCTTACAAAACAATAAAGTAGTTGAAGGATTGTTAGGGTGACTTTACAGCATCAGTAATTGTTAGTTCCCTCCCTTGAGTCTATCCTTCAGGAAACAGTTGGTATTTTACTATATGTGATAGCTTAAGTTTATGCGCTGTGTTTGTTATTTGGATTGTTTGCAGGTGGATAACATCACCAGGAAGTGAAGCAGCAGTCACAAAGAAGGTACCAGCAGATTAGCCCACCAAACACATGGTAGAAGCAGAAGCTGTGGTGGTGAGATTAATGAGACTACACAAATTGGATGTCAGAAAAAGAATCAGGAGATGCATCTCATTCTTCAGATCTCCTGATTGCAACATTCACTCTATTCACCTATAAGTTGAGCAATTCTCTGTTGTATTCTTCACTTGTGCACATCATTGATTAAATGGAAAATTGAGAGGTAGCAGTATTCTAAAAGTGAGATTTACTACGCTGCTAGACAGATAAGAGCAGCCTACTTAAAAGCACTGCTCACCTGCAAAAATAACATGGTCAAGAACATGAAGTAAGAAAAGGAGAACCAGGGTCAGCTAAGAAACATCTTCCCCACTTCTCAGGCAGAGCAATGGCTCATCTTTAGAAAGACCTTCACTGTTGTAAAACTAGAGAGAGGCCACAGTGCCATTCTCATCTTGCAGTGACAATCCCCCTCCAAGTAGTGTTATGTGCTTCTCTTTTAGGTAACAAACACATTATCAAAGCTTGGGATGAGAATGGAACAGAAAAGAGGAGACAGGGCTGAACCCTCTGGGGTCTGTACAGAACACCAAATTAGTGGAGAGATCAAGATCCTCTTCCAGAGCAGCAGGGTTGGAGGGGAGATGCCCTGCTGCCTAACTGCTCACCACATCCTTAGATAACCTGATTCTGTTCTCTCAGGGCAAAACAAAGGCCCACATATGTGTTATTATTGTTATTATTATTATCATCATTATTTATGTATATGCATGTATATATAATGTGTATATGTATAATTAACATAGAAATATTAGATGAAATCCATGTTAGGTTATATGCCCACCTAGGCTGACCATTGTCACTAATAAACTCTGCCGTTGGAGACAAGATACGCTGACCTTTCCATCAACCTTGGAGCAGCAGGAAAAAACAAATCTATCATTAAGCAAAGGAAACAAGAAATCCCAAAACATATTAAATTATGTTACCAAGCTCCAAGGCAGTACAGTTGCTTTTGGATGGATGGATGGATGGATGGATGGACTGACAGAGGTTGGCTGGGTGAACAGATAAAGAAAAGAGACTTAATGAAATAACTTCTTCCTGGATTATCTCTGAGTTTCACTCTCTTCTACAAGTAGTAGGAAACGGTGACATTTGAGACAACACTTACTTGAGAAGCTCTTTAGTTATTAAAAGATAAACTATTCAGCTTTATAGATGTACCTAGGATATCTTAAGGACAATCCTAGGCAACAAAAATGATAATGAGGACTTACCTGTATAAAGACAACACAAGTTCCAAAGTCTATGTTAGTGGCTTTGTGTTTATTCATTTATTCTTTATAATAATTTCATGAAGTAGCATTTTGCATATAATTTCTATTTTTCCATGAAGAAAACTAAAAAATATTCAGCAACTTGCCTGAGTCATGCAGCCAGAAACTGACTAATTAGAAATTTGAACCCAGAAAAGGACAACTTTTGAGAATTTGCTCTTAATTATTGCATTTTCTTGCACACAGGAATTAGGCCCTTTGAAATGCTAACAAGAAGCTGAAAATAATACATATAGAAGAACCTTCTATATTCTCAGCTTTACATTTATTTCATGATTTCCCAAAGTATGTTCCTCCCAAAATTTGTCTCCAAAAATGCTGACTGACTCTGCCCCTCATTGTAGATGAGCTCCAGAGGGAGCAAGCCAGCCTGGATAAGATTGTAATCACAAAGATATGTCTTGTTTGGGAAAAAGGCACAGTGTCAGAAGAAGAGAATGGATGGTCTCCATCCATGGGCGACACCCCTACCACTCCATGATATACGGACACCAAAGACACCGTACATCATGGTGACATATCCTTAAACTTAAAGCTGGTCCAAGTGCTTCTGTGTTCTCTGGGGGAGCTGCCATAAGCTGTGATCTATGGAAAGGGCCCAGGGCTGCTCTCTCCTTCGGTTCATTGTATTTAGAGCAGTCTTCCAAATGCAGTTATTGCCTTTACTACAAAGGTATTTCTTGGGAAAAAGTAAGTGATCTATATTCAGAGTTCAAAGAATAGCAAAAAAGAAACCAGTCCATGTAGAAGCGATTGTCTGAAATAGAGCAATATATGAAGCATAACATAATAAAAACATTTCTACTGGGGGGGAGGTCAACACACAGGACTTCCAGTACACTTTTCTCAAATCTACCTGTGTGATCCTGAGTAAGTCATTTTACATTTTAGGTCTGTGTTTTTTTCTATGTAAAGTGAGGTGGTAAAATTAGATATGTTATTTAGGGTCCATTAAAATAGTTTAGAAAAGAAATTTCATTATTACTAAAATGTAGTCTTTTGTTGTTACTTTTCTTGTCTAGTATATGATAGAGTTGCTTGATAAGTATTTGTTAAATTAAAGATACAAAAGTTTACTTTTACAATTGCACAGTAAACGGGATAGAGCATTCTGATCATCAGTCTGAAATACACATTTGATGAACACATCTCAATTTTTATTAGACTTACTGGAAACATTTTTATGAAAAGCAACAAACAAACAAAACCTCCTATACTGTGGTTAAACATAGTTATAAAAATGAAGTTTTTGCTATTCCCCAGTGATGGCCTGGAGCCATTGTTATATTCATCAGGGATTGATCATTATTGCTGTGCCAGAGATATTACTGCAAAAAACATCATTTTTCACTAGTCAAACCAATAAAAATTCTAGGGCTAAAGCTTTTAAAAAATATATATTTTTAAGCCCTGGATTTCACTGGAGAAGAATGCAATTATAATTGCTTTTCATCTTACCAGTACTATTTTATAAAGTAAAAATAAGAATGCAGTTTAAAATATGATTTTAACTTTTATTATAAAAAAGTAGCTCAATTTGCCAAGGCAGCACACTAATTTTTTATAAAATTTGAAATTTCACCCAATACATAAAAATGTCACACACCAGAGCAAGTCTATGACAAAGTGGTTTTTCAAAAGAACACTTTTGATGGATTTACATAGTCTTTGTTTACTATGAAACTACCTCAATTTCAAAATCCGTAGAACCATCTGCAATGTTCTTAAAATGGCTGATGACTTGGGAGGTTACATGCTGATCTTTGTATCTTATTTATAAGAAAATTCTCTTATTAAGGGTATATGTACCATTGAAGCTTTGAAGATCATGTCTTGGATATTGCAAAACAGCTTTGTTCAAGGACAATATAGTGCAACAAACAGGCAGTTTTAAATTTCCCTGTAATTACATTTTAAAAAAGAAAATCTGGTAAAATTATTAGATAAATAATTAAAGTAATCATGCAGTATTTAATTTCAACATGTAGTCAATATAAAATGATGAATGAAATATGTCACATTTTTTTCAAAAGCCTTCAAAATCTAATGTCCTTTCATGTACTTAAACTTTGAGCACGCTGCAATTTGGAGTTGCCTTGTTCTGTTTGTTCAAGAGGTTCAAGCTGAGGAGGTTTGCTCTCTTAGACAGAGAGCATGGTTTCAAATGATAGCTTCTACTTTCTTTTGCTGCTGCTGCTGCTGCTTATTGTTTGAATTTATTTTGTTTTACCTTGTTGGTTTAGATATTCAGTATTCTGAGATTTCGTCAAAGTAATATAGATTTCAGGTTTTTCTTAGTGCAAATAGCTATCTTTGAAGGGGATTTACCCCTTCCCTTTTTACCATCTCTACTTTTGACTAAGAGTTCTCAACAATGACAGATATTTTCAAATTATAAAAGCAAATGAAAGATCTTGTA